>NC_056737.1:432979496-433294496 GCF_019279795.1 Protopterus annectens | reverse complement strand
CATCTCTTTGATGTTGATATGTTGTTTTCTTATGGAGGGAGACCACAGGCCTTGAACCTTTAAGTTCTCCAATGTCACTACCCACCCCAGGTCTGAAGCATCTGTAAACAGCTCCTGCACAGGATGAGGGGGCTGTAGAGGAAGGCTTGGATTCGGAGATATTTGTTGAATCCACCACTGTCATTCTTTCTTCAGACAAGGGAGAAGAGGAAGGAAAAACTTGAGAGAACGAGCATGCTGGGACCAGAGAGATTTCAGATACCAGTGGAATTTCTGTATGTGAAGTCTGGCTAACGGTAAAGTACAGTTTTGTACCTACCATAAATGTAGATGTTCGAGTGCTAATACAACTGCAGTCATAACAGATGGGTTCTCCTGCCGTCAGGCGGGTCCTCGGTCGGCCGAATTCCAAAGTCTAGGTCCGGCGTCTGTTGTCATCGCTTTCTTTCCTGATGTCAGTGCGAGAGGGGTATATAAGACACAGCCGACGCAATTTTCTTCAGTCTTTCTTGCCCCAGATGTCAGGTGCCCCCAGAAGGAAGGCAAAATATATATATAAAAAAAAAAAAATATATTATATATATATATATATATATATATATATATATATATATATATATATATATATATATATAATCATGCATTGCAATATAATCAAAAAAACAGTAGTTGCAAGCAAATACACCATAGAAGGATAACCCAATCAAGTTGTGAGATGAGGAGTTAGCCACTAGGTCTGTACCCAGAGGGGAAGGAGGGAGGGAAACCTGGACTGCAGCTGTATTAGCACTCGAACATCTACATTTATGGTAGGTACAAAACTGTACTATGTTCATCGTGCATACAGCGGCAGTCATAACAGATGGGTAGAATCCCAAAGCTACGCACAGGGTGGTAGGCAGTAGGTGGAACTGGGAGGAGCCAGAATGCCCTGCAACACAGCAGTGGCAAAGCCTGCTCTAGTTTTGGATTATAAAGGAAGGTGGTAGTGTTTAGTGAAGGTATGCACAGAACTCCAAGTGGCTGCCTCCAAAATATCTTTGGTAGGGACTCCTCTGAGGAAGGCTGCAGAGGTAGCTGTGGCCCTTGTGGAGTGGGGTCTGATGCCTGCAGGTACAGATTTACCATGAAAGGAGTAACAAAACCGTATGCAGTGGCCTATCCATTTTGAAATAGTCTGTTTGGAAATTGGCTTCCCTTGAGCTCCTACAGCATAGGACACAAAGAGTTGTTCTGATTTCTGAAAGGCTTTGTTCTGTCCAAATAGTAACATAGCTGTCTATGGATTTCTAAGGAATGTAGCAGCCTTTCCCCTTTGTTTTGAGGATTGGGGTAAAAGGTAGGTAAGTGTATGGCCTGATTTAAAGCTACCCTGGATACTACCTTAGGCATAAATGACGGGTTGGTTCGTAGGGAAACCCTGTCCTGATGGAAGATGAGAAAGGGCTGCACAGCCATGAGGGCTTGTAGTTCCAAACCCCTACGAGCTGAGGTAATGGCCAGAAGGAAAGCTGTTTTCCAGGACAAATATTGCAAATCTGTTGAGGGACCTGGTTCAAAGGGAGGCAATGTTAGTTTTTCTAGAATGTAATTAAGATCCCAGGCTGGTATTGGTTGTTTCCTTGGAGGTCTTATATTTTTAGCCCCTCTGAGGAACTGTCTTAAGAGTGGGTGGGAGAATAATGGTGGATCAGTGTTGTATTCAGCAGAAATGGCTGAGGCATGGATTTTGATGGAGGAAAATGAAAGTCCACTGTTCAACAGCTCAGCTAGATACTGTAATATCTGAGGTAAATTCAGTTTTCTAGGATCCTGGCCTTTTTTCTCATTCCAAGTGCAAAACCGTTTCCATTTTTCGGAATAAGCCTTTCTAGTAGATGGCCTTCTGGCCTCCAAAATGACATCCTGCACCTCCTTGGAGAGTAGGGTCTGTTGTGGTGTTAAGGAATTTTCCATGCAGCCAGACTGAGTGTTTTCAACTGACTGTGAAGAGTTTTGTAGCTGTGCTGAGTCAGTAGAAGAGGCAGTAGAGGTTGGGTCCAGGGAGGAGAATGTGTTAGGCTCCTCAGGAGTGGGTACCAGTGTTGTCTTGGCCAGTCTGGAGCGATCAGTATCATCTTCGGTCTGTCTGCTCTTGCTTTCAAGAGCACCTTGGGCAGAAGAGGCAAAGGTGGGAAGGCGTAAACTGTCCGTGCTGCCTAACTGAAAGAAAGGGCGTCCACTCTCCAGAGCAGAATTTTGTCAATTGATGATTCCTGTGGGAGGCAAAGAGATCTATGTCTGGCCTTCCCCACGCTTGGATTATCTTTGTAAACACTTGAGGATGCAACTTCCATTTGTGCGGGTCTGTCATATTTCTGCTTAGATTGTCTGCCAGCGTGTTTTCCAAACCTGGCAGGTACTGTGCTTGAAGTTCGATTTGCCATTCCAGAGCCAAGTTCCAAAGTGACATGGCCAGCCTGCACAGGGGGTATGAATGTGTTCCTCCTTTGTTTATGTACCACATTACTGTGGTGTTGTCTGTTCTTATCAATAATTGCCCTGGATGCAGGAGGTCCTTGAAAGCTGTAATTGCATTTATCACTGCTAGCATTTCCTTTTGATTGATGTGAAGGTGTTTTCCTTTTGGGACCATTTGCCCTGAATGCACCTGTCTGTCATGTGTGCCCCCCCAGGCGTAGTCTGAAGCGTCTGTTGTGATGACTTGATTTGCTTGAGGCTTGCAGAATGGTAGACCTGTGTTTGTTTGGCATGCTTGGGCCCACCATAGAAATTCCTTTTGCAAACATGGGATTAGTGGTATTATTGTTTCCAAACTGTGGCTGTGTTGAGGCCATAGGTTTTTTAGGTACCACTGAAGTTTCCTCATATGCAACTTTGCACATGGGATTAGAAGAATGCAAGATGCCATGAAGCCCAGAGCCTGCAGGATTTTCCTTGCAGTTAGCCTGGTACAATTTGCTAGTATTTTGAAGTACTGAGTTAGTTGCCCCTGTTTTTCTGGCATAAGATAGGCCATCTGGGTGTTTGTTGTCCAAGTTGGCACCCAGGAAAATTATTTTCTGAGATGGTGTTAGCCTGGATTTCTCTTTGTTGACTGTGTATCCCAGAGAATTCAATAACCGTGTTACATAAGCCAGATGTTCCAGAAGTATGTGTTTGCTGTCTGCTTGGATCAGGCAATCATCCAAATAAGGGTAAATTTGTATCCCTTGAAGTCTGCAGTAGGCAATTACTGATGCCAGGCATTTTGTGAATACTCTGGGCGCAGTAGATAAGCCAAAGGGCAATGCAGAGAATTGATAGTGGATTGAACCTGCAAGAAATCTGAGGTATCTTCTGCAGTTTTGTCTGATTGGGACATGCAGGTATGCCTCCTTGAGGTCCAATGTTACCAGCCAAGACTTCTTGCCCAGCATGGGAAGAAGCCGCTGTAAGGTGAGCATCTTGAATTTTGGTACGAGTAGAAATGTGTTTAGGATGGATAAGTCCAAAATGGGTCTCCAATCGGTTCCCTTCCTTGGTACCAGGAATAGTCTGGAATAAAAACCTTGACCTTGTTCGTGAGTAGGTACCTCTTGAATCGCTTTCATGCCCATGAGCTTTGAAATTTGTACTCGAGCCTCTGCCCTTTGATTGTGTGGCAGGTTCGGCATGCCTCTCATTTTTGGAAGTGTGTGAAAATGAAATCTGTAGCCTCTCTTTATAATGTCCAGGATCCATTTGTCTGTTGTGATAATATGCCATTTTTTTGAAAATAATGTCAGTTTTCCTCCCAAGGGTGCTGCCAGCTGAGACTTGCTTGGCATGCAAAGGGGAAAGTCATTGGGTTTGTTTCCTGTATTGTTGTGCACTGTCTTCGCCACCTCTTGGTGCTGGAGTTTGCCATTGTCTGCCTCTATATGATCCTTGAGATTGTCCTCTGCCCCTTGTGCACCTGTATCTACCTCTGTGGGGCTTGTCCGTGGCTGGAAAGGACCAGTTTTTTGAAGGCCAATTTCTGCTAAAACGTGGTGGTTGTACCTGTAGAAAGGCTTTGACAGTTTGCATAGATTTAGCTTTTTCTTCCATTTTCCGTAGTATCTCCTCAGCATTAGTACCAAATAATACATCCTTTTGTAAAGGAGCATCTAGAAGTTTAGCTTTAACATGATCAGGCAATTTTTGTTCCCTAAGCCAGGCATGTCTATGAATGACTGATCCTGTAACAGCAGCTCTACTTGAGGCCTCTCGAGCATCATAGCCACATTGTAAAGTGTGTTTACCCACTTGTTCTGCACTATGCATCATATCCTGTAACTCCTTCAAATCTGGTTGTTCAGGTTGTGCACATTTTATTCCTTAATTGTGATAACAGAAACTGCTGATATTTAAGCATATGGAACTGACAATTTAAGGCCCTCATGGCTAGGGTGGCCGAGGTATATACCTTTTCCCCCCACCTTTCTAAGGATCTAGACTCTCTTTTGGAAGGTAATGGGTTCTTAGCAGTAGAGGCCTTCATTCCCTTGGGGCCTTGAGAAATGGTTTCAGGGTCAGCATTATGGCTTTTGTATGAATTGGTGTGAGTTAGGAACTCTGTAGCACCTATCAGGCTTAACTGGGGCAGGAGGCAGGGAATCCGGATTAAGGCAAGCCTCCGAGTAAACATCATCAAGTATGTCCAGGACAGGAGGGATCGCCAGAGGTCTGGGCTGAGGTAGCAAAAGAAATTCCCCAAGTCTTTTCTTGGAATCTGAAAAATCTTGGCCTTCCCAATGGAAGTGTTCCCTCAAGGTATGCAAGGTTTCCCCGAAAGAAAAATCCTCTGGGGGAGATGCAGAAGGAATGGACTGCTCTGCATCAGAATCTTCAAAGGGAGAGTACAAGTGCTCCTCTTCATCAGAATGTTCTGAAATAATGGAGCCCTGGTCAGAAGAGGGAGATTCTTCCTCCACTCTGGGTCTCTTGTCCGGAAGGGGTTGGGAGCCCTTGATAAGAGTAATTAAATCCTCAGCCATTTTGAGCATCTGCTTTTTAGGCATGGGGCCTGGAGATGGACCCTGTGCAACAGGCCTCTTGGGATGCATGGCTGATTTGGATTTAGTAAAGGCCTTAATGGAAAAGGAAGATGAGGGTCTGAAGACACCATGGGTGGAAGTGGACCTGTCCACATTAACTCATTACATCCGAGTGACGTCTCCAGGCGTTTCTGCAGTTACCTCCTACTGCTCCTCTGTTACTTGTTCATACTTGCATTAATAATTTCACACCATGCTACATATAAGGTATCAGGATATTTTATCTTGAAGCATACATGATGGCAAACACAATTGTACTGATATTTGACCTCTGTCAATGAGAATCTATTAGAATTGCAAGGTGATGACTTAATTTTTAAAGGCTCAGGGCACACCTACTAGGAGTTAAAGGTACACACTCAAAAGACTTGTACTGGAGGGAATGAGTTAAGAGGCTCAACACTCACAGTGGCTTCGGGAGCTGTAGTCAGGGTATGGGCCGAGGTACCTGCGGTCTCGGTTACAGAAGACACCGCCAGAGAAGTGTCGTCGGTAGTCAGGGGCTGCGTAGGCGCCACGCTGAGAACCGGACCACATGTAGCCGGTTTTGGCATGGTGTCGGTGGAGGCCGCAGACCTCGCGTGTTGGTCTTTTTCCTTGCATTTTTTGGACAAAACGGTAGTCGGAGTCTCCGACGACATTTTATAATCAAAAGCTTCACCAAAAAAGTGCTGGGCGAACTCCGCCCGACGCTTAATAGTGCGTTTATTGAAAGTAGCACAAAAGCGACAGCCCGGGACGTCGTGGTCTGGGCCTAAACAAGGTATACAGAGGGAATGGAAATCCTTATGCGGTATTTGCTTCCCACAAGAAATACAATTGTTAACTTTGTCTGACATCGGTCTGAGGCAAGAAAAGTTTCCACAACTGGGTACTTAGCTTTAAGAAGACTTCGGTTTCCAAATTTTTGTAATTTCAGGAGCTGGCCGACCGGCACTTGCGAACTGCTTCTGCTTCGGGCACCACGCGGCAAAAAAGACTGAAGAAAATGGCGTCGGCTGTGTCTTATATACCCCTGTCGCACTGACGTCAGGAAAGAAAGTGACGACAACCGACACCGGACCTAGACTTTGGAATTCGGCCGACCGAGGACCTGCCTGACGGCAGGAGAACCCATCTGTTATGACTGCAGCTGTATGCACGATGAACATCATGGAGGTAACAGATGTCATGAACCCTAGCATTCAGACAAACTCTCTGGCTGTTACTGAAGCTAGAAGAAACAACTGTTGAAAGTAGGTCGGCACAGACTGCATTTTTTCCAAAGGCAGAAAAGCCATCATAAGGTCTGTCCTTATCCTGCAACCCAGGCAAACCTGACCCTGAGAAGGGTTAAGAGAGAGGACTTGCAGTGTACCCCAGGCTTTGGAGTAAGGAGATGGTGGTTTGAATATTCTGTAGCAAAAGGTCTGGATGGTTTGCTTGAAGAAGCAGATCATCCAGGTAAGGGTAAATGAAAATGTCTCCAAAAGGCAATGACAGGAGCCAAGCATTTTGTGAATACCCTTGGAGCCATGAAGAGTCCAAAGGGGAAAGCACAAAATTGAAATTGAGAGGAAGCAACAGAAAAATTTAAGAATTTCCTGAACAGACAGTGAAAAGGAATATGAAGACATGCATCCTTGATATCTAGAGAAACCAGAAAAGCCTGAGGAAGTAAGAGGGAACAGAGTTTAGAGGGTGAGCATCCTGAAGGTGGGAACCTGAAAGAAAAGACTGAGTTGAGACAGGTCTAAGATAGGGCTGCATGGACCATCTTTTTCGGGGACTAGAAACATCCTTGAATAAAATCCTTTTCCTCTTTGTAGAGGAGAAATGCCCTGGATGATTCCCTGTAAGATCAAGTCTCGAAGCACTCGAGGGAAATGAAGAAGCTGGGCTCGACGGGGTTGAGGGATGCCCATGAAGGGATGGATGGATTTTCAGACCATGAAGTAACGATTTGGACAATGGAAAGGTCCCATTTGTCTGTGGTTATGCTTGTCCAAGAAGAAAGTCAGAAAGGGTCTGGGAAAGAGGAATATTGCAGTGTCTGGGCAAGTAGTCACAGAGTATCTGGTCTGTCAGGAAAGGGGAGCTTTTGAGCAGTGGTTGGCTGAGTTCTGGGACAGCTCTGCTTGCATGTCCCTTTCTTGGGAGGTGGAGGGATGGTAAAGGTTTTCTTCCTCATAACGTGTGGTTTGGAAGGATAATTCCTATGATACTTTGGAAGTGGGGACACAAAGATATGCTTAAGTTCCTGTAACTCTTTCCCTTTTTCTTGAAGGGATTTGAAAAGGGCAGCAGCATTAGCACCAAAAAGGGCAGAAATATCATGAGGTGCATCCATACATTTTGCCTTGATGTCATCAGGCAAGGGGTGTAATCTTGGCCAAGAATATCTCTGAAGAACAAATCCAGATGCAGGTGATTTATAGTTATTTACTTACCATAACCTGGCATCTGTTTTCTGTAGTCACCATTCATCACGTTAGGGTCTAGGATCCAATATCAGATCCGAGCAGACATATTTCAGATAACAGCTAGCTCAAGCTCCTCCCCTCACATGATGCTCTGCTGCCCTCTAATCCTTCAGATCGAGTTTGCAGAAGATAGAAGACAGACCTAGACACCCACCACTAACACAGGTCCACCCAAATACTGCTAATCTCTCAGGAAGGGGGCCGGAGGGTGGGACTGTGATAAATGGTGACTACAGACAACACAGAAGACAAGTTATGGTAAGTACATAACTATAAATCTGATGTTACCTTAGTCACCATTCCTCACGTTATTGTCAGAGTCCCCAGCTACCTGAATCCTGGGTGGCCTCAGGGAAGGACATGCCGAAGGATCGTGGAGCCAAAGGAAGCCCTTCCTCTAGAAGTAAAATCCAACTTGTAATGGGAGATAAAGGTGTGAGGTGAAGACCATGTTGCTGCTGCGCAAATATCATCTAAAGATTGGCGAACTGCAAAGACAGCTGATGTAGACATCACTCTGGTGTAATAAGCTTTTATCAGAGTAGATAGAGGAACAACTCTTGAAGAGTAAATGAAAGAAATACATTGAGATCCATCAGGAAATTGTAAACTTTGATACTCCCTTGCCCTTTCTGATGGCTGAAAGGGCTACAAATAACTGGTCTGAATGCCTAAATTCCTTAGTTCTGTGCAGATAGAAACGAAGCTGGCGACGAACATCCAAAGTGTGCAGAATATATTCCCCTTTATTTGTATAGTCTCAGGGTTACTCTGCACTTATGGAAAATTAAGTGAGGCTTAATGGTAAGGGCTTGCAGCTCAGAAACCCTCTTCACTGAAGTTACTGCCACTAAAAGGGCAGTCTTCCAAGAAAGAAACTTTAGATCACAAGATGATGCCGGTTCGAAGGGCGGTTTTGTTAATGATTGTAGCACTAAAGTAAGATCCCATGGTGGAGAAGGATCTTTTACTGGGGGGGGGGGGGGGGTCTTAGCAAAAATGCACCTTTCAAAAAGGCCTTGCAAAGCCTAGAGGAAAAGGTAGGTTCAGAGTTAAGGTGAAAATTCAAAACTGCTGCCAGTTGAACCTCGATGGTGGAAAATTGGCCCCTTCTTTAAAGGGTGGACAGAAAGAAGAATTTCAGAAATGGAAGCTGAAAAAAGGATCCAGATGCCTACTCTTTGCCCAGATAGAGAATTTCTTCCATTTGCTAATATAGACCCTTCCTAGTAGACGATCTCTGGAAAGCAAGGGCAATATCCTTCACGGGCAAGGCTAGCCTGGACTTAGTCAATATTACTGGAAGTGGACAAACCATGCTGTCAGATGAAGGGTCTGAAGATTTGGGAGCGGAAAGAGAGATGGATGGGATATGAGATCCAGAGATGGATTGAGCACCCAGGGTGGATGCTTCAAGTGAGACCGTAGAAGAGGGACCCACACCTACCAAGGCCAGAAGGGGGAAATGAGGATCAATTGCACCTTGAGGCATCTGGCTTTCTGGAGTAATCTGGAAATCAAAGGCAAAGGGGGGAAGGCATAGAGGAGTCCTGATGGAAAATCGTGAGTAAGTGCATCTCTGGGGGATTCCCCCTCTAGGGGGATCAAAGCAAAGAAATTGCTGCATTTGTGGTTTAGGGAAGATGCAAACAGCTCTCAGATCAGAAGGCCCCATCAACGAAAAATATGCTGCGCTATTACCGGATTCAGGGACCACTCGTGAGGGGTCAGAATCACCCTGCTCAATTTGTCTGCCAAAACACTGGATAACCTGGTAATGTCCATTGCAATAAGAAAGCGCCGTGTGGACATCCCCCATTCCCATACCCTCATGGCCTCGCAACAAAGCAGATAAGATGGAGTGCCCCCTTGTTTATGTACCAAACAACTACCATGTTGTCCAAAAGAACTGCAATCGTTCCTTGAGGGAGGCAATCCTGAAAGGCTTGCAACAACAAAAGGACTGCTTTCATCTCCAGAACACTGATGTGCAGTTTGGTCTCTGAAGGGGACAATGTCTTTGGACAGTCTTTCCCTTGAAATGCCTCCCACCCCCACCCTATGAGAGAAGCATCTGTGGCCTTTGGAACTGGAGAAGCAAAGGACCTGCCCATTAAGAGGTCCGGAGAGTGGATCCACCACAAAAGAGGAGTCCGACAAATGGGCATGAGACGAACAGCGAATGATAGCAGATGATAAAGTGCGAAGGTAAGATAAGGTAATTTGACTGCGAAGGTCCACTGAAGTACTCTCATATAGTACCTTGCCACCGGGACCAAATAAATGGCAGCTGCCATGGACCCTAGGGCATTTGCTCCAACAGAATCTGGATGTGAGAGCATATGAGAATTATGCGGCAAAGAGGAAGAGCTGCAATCTCCGTCATGGTATCAAACAGAGTGCCGATAAAACTCCAGATGCTGAGTTGGATTCAGGTAAGACTTGGTTAGGTTCACAGTAATCCCCAACTGATGGAAATGGGTGAGTAGGAAGTGAATTTTGTCCAATAGTTGATGCTTTGTAGGGGCCGTGAGGAGCCATATGTCTAGATAGGGAAACACCTGGATTCCCTGCAGTCAGAAATGAGCGGCCACCACTGCCATGCATTTGGTGAACACCCGGGGGGCTGAGGTGAGACCAAAGGACAGGGTCCTGAACTGAAAATGACTGGCTCCAAAGCAAAAGAGGAGGAATCTCCTGGACCACTGATCGTTTTTGATATGATAGTATGCATCTTGGAGATCTACTGAGCACATCCAGTCGTTGCCATGCAGAAGGGGCACAATCAACTGCACAGTGACCATCCGAAACTTTGACTTCTGTACAAACAAATTTAGACTGCTGAGGTCCAGAATAGGATGCAGGTCCCCAGTTCTCTTTGGAATTAAAAAGAAGCAGGAGTAAGTTCCAGATCCTCTGTGTCCTGTAGGGACCTCTTGGATGGCTCTTTTTCGAAGAAGGTTCACAACCTCCATCTGGGCCAATTCTTTCTGATGGGGTGGCATGTCTGGAAGAGTTCTTGTCTTTGGAGGGGTCATCTAGAAATGGAATGCAATAGCCCCTGGTAATAACAGCTAGCACCCATTGATCATTGGTAATATTTGCCCAGGCTGAAGGGTGCAAGAACTGGCTCTCGATTGCCTCCAGGGAAAGGCAGTCAGACAACACCTCAACGATACTGAAAAGTTCCTCAGAGAAGGGCACCCTGGAACCTTGATTCTGAGGGCCTCCCCTACTTCTGGGGTGACATTTGCCATTGAAACCTCTTCCTCGTCTCCTGGAAGAGGAATCATTTTGAACGTAGTGGAATGGAGGCTGCGCCTTACAGAACCACATTTTCTTACTCCCTTTTTGGGTCTTAGAAAAGGACCTTTGTGGGGTAGAAAACTTAATTCCGACTGCCAACAACATCTTTCCTTCCTGTTCACTGCGGGTCGATATCTCTGACGCTGGGTCCAAACAAAGTGGATCTATCAAAGGGGGACATTAACAAAATAAGTCTTGAAGGCCTCTGCGAATCCGCTTAGGCGCAGCCAAGCATGACGCCTGATGGCAATGCCTGAACCAGCCGCCCATGAGGAACCTTCCGCCGTGTTGGAGATTAACCTCATCGACGAATTTGCAATGGAATGAAGGGTAGCTAGCTTGGAAGAAACCATCTTAAATTCCTCCTCAGATATGCACCCCATGGGGGAAGTTGACAACTCCTTAAGCAAGTCCCTCTGGAGACTGGTGAAATGGGTAAGATAGTTTAATGCTTGCAGGCTAAAAGAAGCTGAAGCGGACACCCGCTTTCCGAATCTGTCCGGAGCTCTCGATTCATGATTGGGAGGGTGGACAGAGGAACTCTGCTCCACCAACACCTCCTTGGTGGCAGCGGCCACCACGATCAACTGGGACTGCCTCGGACCAGAATCCTTATTTCCCTGGGGGAATAAGGAACTTATCCACTTTCTTTGGCACCGGCTCCATGGTATCCGGCTCCTTTCACGCCCTGCTGGCCACAAGGTTGATAAGAGGGTCAGCAGGAAGGGACACCCAAGAGGTAGATGGCCCCGTACCAAAAGCCACCAGGAATACGGCTTCCCTCCTGGGACGGGGTTGGGCCGACCAACCACCCTTAGCCTTAAGGATTTTGAGTATGTCTCCAAAGGAGACATCCTCGGGCGGAGATCGTGGGGACCTGTCCCCTTCATCGGCATCCATATCCTCCATTAAAGACTCCATAGGGGAGTCGAGATATCTCCTCTTGCATGTCCTGTTCCTCAGAACTTCCTCCACCAGAGGCTGTGGGGAAGACTCAGAAGAGGAAGACACCCCTAAGTGGGAGGCTCCCCCCTCGAGGCTAGACAGGTCAGTCTAACCTGAGACAGGATGAGATGGTCTGCCCAAATACACGGACAGGACCAGCCCAGAGCTGTTGAAAGTGGAAGTGCCAAGGGGAAGGGACCTGTCCGATAACCCTGGACCGGAACCCGCCCCCACGGATCCTGGAGCGGCAGCTCGGACTGGAGGAATGGCCTGTCCTGGGGGAGGAGGAATAGAATCCATCACAGATCTGATGGGGTGGGAACCAAAGAGGGACCTGCAACTCCCACCCCCTCTGTACTGCAGACTAGTTCCTGGTAATCCAAACCCAAGGTTGGATGAGGAGAAGTGGGGTTGGGAGACTGGATCCCCGTCCGGTGGGTTGGGGAAGCCATTAGCCCCAACTCTATTTGACCTTTCAAGAAGGACCGCATCATCCTGTCCATGTCCATGGGAAAAGCAGTCCTGGAAGATCAGGAGGATATGGAGGACCTGGTTGGACAGCCCTGCCTGGAAGCAGAGGGTTTTCTCTTGTGCTCCTTGGAGTGAGTTCTACTCGGAGCCTTGGATCCAAAAGTCTAGAGCTGCAGACATCAGAGCTATACAGATCTGAAAATGCATCAGTTGATGGATGGCGGAGGCATCATTAGATCATGTTTTTCGAAATAATAACTGTACTTTTTGCCATTACTGAAATTATACAGATCACTTGAAAACATAGTAGGCATCCTTATGAAGAAACATTTAATAATAATTCAAGTATGGACACCAATAACAATACTGTAGTGCATGAAGCACAGTGATTACACTCCAATATTCAGAAAAAGACACACCAATTAAATGCCAGAGTGATGCATTTCCTGCCCTTAACAATCAAGCAGCACCCCCTGCTTATGTCAAGGTTGGGTCTACCACTCAGTAGTAAAATCTGCCTATACTGACTACCCAATGATAGCAGTAGAGCAAAAGACTTGTTTCTTCCTGCTGTCTATATCCTTAATGTGTCCCCAACTTTCTGAAAAACAAACCAAAAACAAACTTAGAAAGTTGCTAGAATAACAGGATGTGTTCGCCTGCATAATGTGAAGGATACAAACTCTGAAACTCAAATATATGCCATTATTTAGTGACTTCAGTTCTCAGTGGTTTGCCTGAAAACCAGAGATTTTTATGAAGAGCAGACCAAAAATATGAAGCAATAATCTGGACTTTCTGGGAAAATCTAGACAGTAGTGAGCCATTAAAGGTGACTGTAAACATGACTAACAGTGTTACACTGCCTTTCTGACACCATCCTCAAGTGTTTTAAGGCTGTGAAAGCCAACAAAGCACTTAGCGATTTTTTTTCCTGCTGCTAACCATACATGGAACAGATAAATCTCCATGCACTACAAAGAAGTATGATTGGCTCACTGATCATAACAGATTCACCTCTTAAATCTTTGTTCTCGAGGTGAATTTCTTGGCATCTATGTCTTGAACATATAATAAGCGGGTTATAATCGGCAAACCAATCATAATCCTTTACAATACTGTCACGGCTTGGGTGATAATTGTAGTGTAAGTGTTACTGAGGGATGATAGCAGTTTAATTAATGCAGTGGGGGAGACTGTTCAGGTGCCTGTGAACATAGAAAATAATGCAAAAACTGAAAATGTTGTCTTGTACCTGTAGGAATGATTTAATTCATCAGGATTTAGGAAGTTAGACTACTATGGAAATGCCCAATAAAAAAACAAATATTTTGCATATAAACCTGGACACGTTATTCCCCAAGTACATGAATCTGCTCACCAAGCAAGGGGCATCAATTTACATGTTACTGAAGCCTTTGTTCAGTGTAATAAGGAATGTCTGCCAAAGTGTATATGCAAGATGTGCAGCTCTAAGAGTTCTGAGCTGGTTATGGTGAAGAAATTTAATTGGCAAGCCATGGGAATCGAAATTCAACCACTCCTAATGAAGACTCTACCAGTAAATTTAAGTATTTTGGAAAATAATATTACCAGCATATCAGTTTTGGGAGGTCCTTTACACAACTTTTTTCACCCTCAGGTGGCTTTTCAAAGAAACTTAACACTGTCCCTACCCTTCCTTGACTTAAACTCTTAGATATTTTTATATCAGAATCTTATGCTCAAATCATGCACCAATCAGTTCTAGATTTTTTTAGTGTTATAAGCCACTTGATGTTTGTCCCTCTACACCACAAGTAGTAGTCTGTTCACAGGGTATATCAATATATATTGTGCTCTGAAAAATAGTGAATTAGTTTAGAGTGAAGTGTTTGCGCTATCCAAGTTTTCTGAATATGAGTTTACAAAAGCATTAGTTTTAACAATTGGTTGTCAAACCTATGTGTGGAACACAACTGAACGTTTTTGACATATTGGAAGATGTGGTGAACAGCAGCTTGTTTTGTTCAGATGTCCACATGCCTTGTAATTCAGATGCAAGCCCAGTGTCTACCAAACTTAGAAGACATTGCAGAAGTTTTTTTTTTTAGAAAGGCATCAAACATTGGCCTAGGCTGTCGGCAAAGGACCAATATTGCTTTGAGAGTATACTACACAAATGTGCAAAGCTAGATTAACCAAGGAAATTAAACAGAAGCACTGGCTATTAGAGAAAATACTAATGTTATAATTACTAGGCTTGAAATGCCTCTTATATGGGACTGACTGGATAAAGTGAACGTGTGTATGTAGAAGCACAGTGCTTAAATCCATACAGAGCTATTTGTTTTTCACAGACAGTGACCTGGAAATTCTGATCTTCACAATACAAAAGTTTGACAATATCCCTGAAATAAGAGGTTGGTGGTGTGTTACTTTAGACCTGGATCTTTTGTCTGCTCTAGTACACTTTTTTTGGATGATTTTATTTATATTAAGAAACTGGGAAAGACATATAACATCCATTTATTATGATTCAAAATTGATTGACCTTGTTACCTTAAAGGACAATTGTCAGTTGATTTGTTTCCCTTATTGGGGTAATCATATGGGTGTAGTTTTAAACAGAATGAACTGGTCAGTAACATTAATGACTGTGATCTTTCACCTACTTATGTTTTATGGTTCACAGTTCCTAGCTGCTCATATGTTCATACTAGACTAACTGCCTGGAGGGCCATTTTAAGCCTAGCCAATAACCCAAGGGCAGAATCAAACCCTGCATCATGTCAGCCATTAATGTATACAGTTATAACCTGGTTAACTATGATGCAATATACAACAGTTTATAATCTACGAACAGGGCATATATCTGTAATTCTAAGAATAGTTATGATTTTTATGCATTATTTGATGTGACGTCATATATACTAGGTGAAACTGATGAATAAATGTGAACATAAAACAGAAATTTGGGTCTCTTTAGGATGGAAAAAAGTTTTGGTTACGCTGTGAAAGAAAAAACAAAATCTACATATGAAAAGCAGCAATACTGATTAACCTTTTCTTGTTTGCAGACCAAGTTAAAAAGTTGATAACACGTTATAAACTGCAAAACTAATTTAGGTTGGCCTTCAGTTCTCATAAGAAATTATTTTTTGAGCATACAGTCTCAAAACAGGGGTAACTTAATGCTATTAGTCCTCTAAAATAACACTATTCGTTATGTATCTATATGTTCCACAGAGACATCTGTTAAGTCACACTTCAAATTTTCACCATCAAGAAGCATAACAAAAAAAAAAACGTTTTTTTTTATTAGGGTCTATACTGAATTAATATCAAAGTACACAAAGATTCAACGCATGGAAGAGCAAATCATCAAAACCAGCAGGTTCCCTTGAATCTATTAAATAACATTAAAACTAATGTAGGCTTTTTTTTTTTGGTAGGACAGCAAGCCACCTTGCACCCTCACACCTCAGCATCTTGAAAAGGGTAAATTCCCTTACCCATTGTCCTGTAATCTCAGAAAGCACACTGCACCACAAGGCAGTAAACAGTATAAGTGAATGGCACATACCCATCCATTTATAGTGCTACACTCGAACTGCACTACATCTTTCATCCGCATCAGCTGAAGGAATAATCTGGATTAAATGCGACAAACCTGAATTTCAGACTTAGTAAAAGCTACAACACAAATAACATTTCTAACATACTATCAGATTACAGTGGGGATATTAATTAAAAACCTCTAAGTGACAATAAAAGTCACAGTGATCTAACAAATCTAACTAAACAAAGTCACATAAAAGCTGGTTTCATGCAAATCCAGCAAAGAAGTTTAAATAACTGTTACCTTACAGGGTAGAATGGCAAACATTTTCAGCACATACTTGGCACATTCTGTGCCTCAACTGGTTATTAGAAGCCAACATGTTACTAATGTAGTATTGCACCAGATACTTTACCCAGTAGCAATAGTTGTACGTTAAAAGATTCCTTGTTGGACCTTTTATTATTGATATCTAAAACTTATAAGCAGTCATGTGAGATACCTCAGGATTGCAAAACTATCTCAAGCAGATACAAGATTGCAAAATGATCTCACGTTATCCCCATTTACAAGCACTGAGGAAGTGGGTGTGATAGTGTGTCCAAAATTACAACCTTACAAGTCCAATGTCTATACTGGGGAACTGTTTTGGGTATCTATAGCTGTGCTTTACTTAAAATTGGCCAAACTGCTTCATAAGCTTTGACATATTATACTGTCTAGTCTTACTACCTGAGGTGTTAACCTATCTACAGTTACACAAATACAAAAATTGTTAACTGGTACAAAACAATGCAAGCAAGTCATGGGGAAAAAATCCAACTGCAATTTTATAGTCAGGAGTCTTACAAGGCTCTGTGTGCTGAGGCAATAAAAAACTATTTTTTCATCCTTCCCCAAGTCTGAAAGTTGCTGGCTTTATAAATTTGCAGATGACTGCAAAATTGAACTAACTGTGTCAATACCAAAGATTAAGTCATCGTCAATGGTTATCTAAACAAAATAAAGCGAGTAGGCAAAACAGACATGGCTATGGTTCAGTGTCTAACTGTAAAATTGTGTATTTTAGATGGCCTAAGATTATTAACCCAACCTGTTTAGAAAGCCAACCCATCTGCAGCTACATCTACAAGGTATTTTGATACCATTACTGAAACAGATTAACATTTCATGAACATGTATATGTCAACAGAATTTGCACACTAACAGTGACTGACAATTTTTAAACCATTCTCCTTCCTTTTGCAAATATAATCATACACTTAGGGGATATTAGAAGGAAGAACATCCTAAATGCTTTATACAAACACATTAGTTTCAATGAAGGGCATTCTTTTATTTTCACAGTATTAGAAATAATTAAATGTGATATTAGAGGTGGAGACATAGTCAAGTAAGTGGAATCAGCTGATATGAGATGGATAGCTAGTCTGCAGGCACATAGATCTCCAGGACTGAATGCCAATATATACCTTTAAAACTGGCCCTGAAGGCTCATCAGTTACATCAACTGGCCCTGAAGGCTCATCAATTACATCACTAAGGCTTTGTGTTTTGATTAGTCATTTTTTTAAATATCTCTATGTCTCATGTTTAGGATCCGATGAAGCACTTTGTGTGAAAGCACGTATCCATTTTATGGTTGTTTTTGTTTTTTTCATTAAATGTTATTGTTTTATGACTTCAGCCTTGTTGGTTGGACTGTTTCTTTGCTTCTATTTTATTCTGGTTGTTACAGACCAACCTTTAGTAGTTTGCCTTATCATATTTTGTTGCATCTATAATCAGGTAGACATTAGGTCATTACAGTTAGTTCAAATAAAATTTACAAACAAAATACTTGTGCTGGGGACATTGGGCATATTCCTACTAGTTAGGCTGAATATGTTTTCTATAATGTAGAAAACAATAAGACTAAAGCTGTGTTTGTCATACACCCTATACAAAAGTTAAATACTGGAAACCTCTTCCTTAAAGTTCATCATGGCAGCCGATATAAACTAACATCCCAAGGAACAATACTGCAAAGAAGTATAAATATATAACTCCTTTAATTATAAAGTTGTGGAACAGCCTTCCAGATGTTGATATGACATTCATCAAACCTTTGCATATTTAAGACATTAGAAGTAAAATTTGAAGCTATGGTTTCAACCCCAGCTGTGGTAGCAATCTGCTGGAGTACTGCAAACATCTGATAAAACTTTATTTACAAAGCGAATATATAAGCATACAGAGTACTTGAATTACTAATACATTTTGGCCTTCAGAAAGTGAGAAAGGCCTTCTCATGAACTTCTCTACAGATTACTTCTTGCAGGTGCTATGTGGACGGAACACTGTGATTAAGGTATTGTTTTTATTTCTGCAGTTATGACAACATGTGGTTTGCCATAGTTTTTGTTTGGGGTTTACTAAATAATCCTGAGTTTTATGCATCTCCTGCATCTAGTGACTTCTTGGAACCAAAAACACATGCACACACTGGGCACGAGAAAGTCTGATGCATGATTGTACCATATTCGTGGGTATAGACAGATTAAAACTAAAAAAAAAAAAACTAAGCTCAAAAGAAAAATGAATTAGTTATCCTAAGCAGAAATATTTGTGTTATATAAATTACTAAAAGGTAGATGAAAATTTCAGGTTGAGCTGTACATCAAAGATCCAAAAGAATTTAACCAATAATAACTGCAGAGTATATCTCCTGATACCTGGTTATCAAGCCTAATAATGCAAAAATCAGAAAAAGATGCTCAAAAACATTGCATACGTAAATCTTGTGCTGGCCCAAGCTATCATATAAATTTCTAAATATGTGTATGTGTATAAAACACATGCAAAGGATCTAGATCAATATCTAATGGACTGCTTAGCTGAAATGTCATTAAATGAAGAAAAAAAAAGCAATTATTTAATAAGATCAGGAAGACAGTAATCTCAGAGGATTAAGGCTCTACACTGTTAATGAGATGCTTTCTGTTGCCAGGAGTTACAGTGTTTAATTGACTCATAGATTAGTACATAGGCTAACTGCCCTTGCGAGACATGTTAAGCCTAGCCAATTACCCCATGTAAGAATCAAACCCTGCACCATGTCTGAAAGGTAAATACCTAAACCAGTATACTAACCTCCCAAGCATTCCTTTCATTTTCCTACTGTGCTACTCTGAGAGCAAGTCACTTAACCAGTCAATGTTCCTGAGTCAATGGGCTTACCTATTTAACAAATAAATACTAGGGAATCACATAATAGAAAAATACATACAACCTGCAATTTAAAAGTTATGTACTCAATATAATCAGAAATCTGTGTTGTTCATTTTCTTTCTTTCTTCCTCAATGAATGGGTTACATATCTGATCCTCGGATCACACTCAGCTGCATACTTCAAACTTTAGATCCAACTCTCAAGCTCCTCCCTCTACCCATAATGCCCTAGTCCATCCCCAGCATCTCAGATTGAGTTTGCTGCCATAAAGTCTACATTAAGTAGTTAAAGAAAAGGATAGATAATAGAATAGGGCTCAAATCCAGAAGTATAGGTTCCATAAATAAATAAATAAATAAATAATCAATCAAGTTACTTCAGAAGATTATGGGGAGGGTGGAGGGGGGGCTAAGGAAGAATGAAAATGGACAACACAGATGCCTATTTATGGTGACTACATAATTTAAATCTGTTGTTCTTTTCATTCTTCCTCAAAAAATGGGACAGAGCCCCCAGCTATGTGAATCCTGGGGGCCCTCATGGAAAGATATCCCAGGGACCCGGTGCACCAAATGTAGTTCTACTTCTGGAGATTAGGTCCAGTTTGTAATGAGTAACAAAGGTATGAGCATTGGACCACACCATTGCTGTGCAACTATTATCAAACGGACGTTCTTGACTAAAAAGCAAATGAAGTGGACAAGGATCTAGTAGAGCAGACTTTAGCCGGTCTTGGAAGATAATGCCTTGTTGGGAATAGATACAGAAAATGCAGTTAGTTATCAATTTAGCCAATGCATAACCCAGTCAACTTTTTGAGAAGGAGACCAACAGCTGGGTCTGATTTTCGGATTTCTATAGTTCTGTAATTGCCTGTGCACATCCAGAAGACATAGCATGTATTTTCCTTTGACTGAAAAATTTGGAAAGAAAAATGGTATATGACCGTCTTGGTTAATGCTAGATTCAGAAGCCACTTTAGGTTAAAAAAAAAATAGCTCGCAAAGTAACTCTGACTTTATGGAAAATAATATATGGAGACTTTGATGAAAGAGCCTAGAGTTCAGAAATCCTTTTAGCAAAAGTGATAGCCACTTTAAAGGCTGTTTTCCACGATAAATACTTGATATTTTCTTGCTGAAGGTTCTAATGTTTTTTTTGAGTCAGACCTTTCAATACCACTGTCAAATCTCAGGGAGGTGAAGGATCCTTCACTGGGTCTAAGGAGGAAAGTGCTCTTCAAGAAAGCCTTACATAACTTAAAAGCAGCCAAACAATTTTTATCCCTGTATGAAAATCCGATATGGCTGCCAAGTGTAGTTTAATCGTAGAAAACCTAGCACCTTATTTGAAAAGAGCAGCCAGGAAATAAAGAACACCAGAGAAAGGGACAGTAAAAGGGTCAATATTGTTTCTTAAGGCCCAAAAGGAAAATCTTTTCCATTTGCCCTTATAAACCTTTTTGGTGGAGCTTTTTGCAAGGATAATAAAATGGCACATACCAGGGAAAAAACCCAGCTGTCTGGCTATTATTGCAATTGGAAAAACTATGTAGTTAGTTTGAAGGCTGGGATATTGGGATGATTCATCCCTGAGGGGCAAGACAGAAGAGCAGGAGTTGGGTCCAGTATACAGGGAGGATAATGAAGAAGCCATAAAGGAGCAATGAGGATGACCAAGCTCTTCAACCGAATTGCTTTCTGTAGACATTTTGGGATCAAAGGAAGTGGGGGAAAAGCGTAAAGAAGACTGGATGGCCAAATGTGGACTAGAGCATGTCTCAGTGACTCCCCTGAGGGGGGAATCAGGGCAAAATACCTGCTGCATTTGTTGTGGGGGGATGCAAAGAGATTGCAGCAAGGGTGGCCCCAGCGACAGAAAATGTTCTCCGCTATTAATTAAGAGACCACTGGTGAGGCATCAGAATGGACCTGCTGAGTTCGTCCACTAGTACACTGGAATTCTTTGGAATGTGCATTGCTACTAGAAAGTGGGTGGAGATCACACTCTCATAGTCTCTCAGCAAAGAGGGTAAGACCTGATTCCCCCTTGTTTGTTGATGTACCAGACTACAAACATGTCAATTTGAATCGCAATAGTCCTTAGAGGAAGAGCATCTTGAAATGCCTGCAGTGCTAAAACAACTGCTCGCATCTCCAGAATGTTGATATGTGCACTGGTCTCTTTGAGAACCATGTGCCTTCGGCTGTCTGTCCCAAGTAATGCCACCCCACCTCAACTGGGAGGTGTCTGTGGTCACTGTGGCCAAAGGGGAAGGAAAAACAAAGGGCCGGCCTAGATAAATATCATCTGACTGGATCCTCCAGTGAATATGGTGTTTGTATGTATGTTTAAGTTTGACTGGAAATGATAAGGGTGGTCAAAGAATACCATTTAACAGCTAGCCTCCACTGAAGGATGTGTATAAAGTAATGAGCCAAAGGAAGTAGAACTACTGCTGCTGCCATTGATCTTGAAGCTTAAAAATTAGTCTGGCTGGAGGAGCCGAATGAATTAGAATTTGATGAATCTCAGATCTAGGTCTTTCTGATAAACAGGCAAAGAGGCAATCTGCATTATGTTCAGCTGTGCACTGAAACTCCATGCTCTGTACTGGTGTCAGATTTAATTTGGCATAATTGACTGTGACACCTAGTGTGTGACAAATCTGGAGCAAATCATCCCTGAACTGTTGCAGAAGAAGCATGGCAGGGGTGGTGAGAAGTCAGTCATCTAGATATGGAAACGCACTAAATCCTTGCCATACATTTGGTGAACACCCCGGGGCCTGTGGTGAGTCCAAAGGGCACAACTCTGAACTAGCAGTGACTTCCTCCCAGCTGAAAGCGTACATGTCTCCAGGAGCACCTGTCTATTTTGATGTGATAGTACTCATCCTGAAGATCAGTGGAGCACATCCAATTATCTTTGTGCAGAAACAGCAGAATTGACTGAACCGTGACCATTCAGAACTTTTACTTTTTCATGAATTGATTTAGTTTGCTTAGATCCTAAATTGGACTCGGGTCTCAAGTCTTTTTTGGGGCGAAAAAATAACATGAGTAAGTTCTGAATCCTGTTTGGTCTGATGGGATCTCCTAGATAACTCTAGTCTAGCAGCTTTTGAATTTATTGTGCTGCAGCCTTCCTCTGACTGGGTGGAACATCTCGAAGCTTTTTTCTTTTGGAAATTGGGTGCTGGGAAAATGGTATGAAGTAACCTCTATATATTATTTTTACACGGGTATCTTTTGTTATAGAAGCCCAGGCATCTGGATGCAAGCACAAGTATCCCTGAAATGCCTCCAGAGGTGGGCAAGTCAGGCAGCACTTCAGGAGTGCTGAAAGTGTCTATCTGGGAAGAAATCTCATAAACCCGGATTTTGCAGGACTCCTCTGCCTTGAGGGTGATGTTTTCTGTTAGAACTGTCTTCTTTGCCACTGAAAGAGCTGTCTCCATGTGAATCTTGGAAAGGTCCTGGAGATTTGCGGAACCACATTTTCTTACCACCTCTCTGATTTCTTGAGAAAGTTTGTTGAGGGTTAGAAAACTTGATTCCTATAGCAGACAGGGTCTTTCCTTCTTGTTCACTGAGAGTAAGCATTTGTTTAACAGAAGGACCAAATAAGGATGTTCCATCAAAGGCAACATTGATGAAGGATGACTTGAAAGGCTCCACAAAATTGCATAGCCATATCCAGGCAAGTTTCCTTAGGGCAATGCCTGAACCAGCTACCTGTGAGGCACCTTCTGCTGTGTGAGATCAACCTCATGGACACAGTGGAAATTGACAAAAGAGTGGCCAGCTGAGAAGATGATCTTTTGAAATCCTCTGCAGATGTGGACTCAGACTTTGTCAGTTCTTTGGTCAAATCTCTCTATAGCCTTATAAAGTGTGTCAGTTCAGGGATCTTACAGCAAAGGTCGCTGAAGTAAAAACATGCCTTCCAAATCTATCCAGTGCCCTAGATTCTCTGTTGGGCTGGTGGACAGAAGAGGTCTGTTCTGCTAGCTCCTTTTAGTGACTGCTGCCACCACCGTTGCATCTACAGAGACTCCTTTGCTCTAGCATGGTCTATTCTTTGGTGGAGCTAAGAACTTATCTGGTCTATGAAGGATTGGTTAAACAGAATACAGCTCCTTTCATGCCTGTCGAGAGACCAGATCAATAAGCTCATCAGTCAGGGTGGGACTCACCCAAGTGAGATGTAGATGGGCCAGAACCAAAAGCCTCCAGAAATACCGATTCCTCTGGAGAAGGACCATCAGAAGACCAACCACCTTTTTGTTTAAGGATCTTTAATATATCTCCAAAGGAGACGTCATCTGGTTGTGATCTGAGGGACCCTTTGCCTTTCTCAAAATCAATATCTTCAGTAAGAGATTCCAGCAGGGATCCATGTGCCTCATCTTGTATGTTCTCTTCTGATAGATCTCTGAGGGGGAGGGTTTAAAGGAGGAGTCAGAAGAGCAGGGAAGTTCTTCGGTGGGAACTGAGTGGAAGCTAGATGAAACTGGCTGTCCCTGTTGGAATAGGTCTGATGGGCTCAGAGCTCAGAACTGAGGATGGGACAGGGATAGGATCTAAGTTAGGATGAGAGACCGGTTCTCTAGACCAAGAAAAAACCCCTTTCCACAACCGCAGATGCAGATGGAACTGGGGAAGCAGTGGCCACACGCACCACAGTTGAATGTTCCAATAAGAGCGGGTCATGACTCTACTGGATCTGGGCCTGGAGGAGGGAAATGAACCAGAGCTTTCCAGTGCTGAGGCTCCAGGGGACAGGGATGGATCCAACATCATTGGACCCCGGCCCCATGGAGCCAATGTTGATGCTTTAGCTCTGGAACCCATCCCGATCCAAAGGTAAAGGAACAGAACTGGTCAAGGATACTGTTGGAGTCAAAGAAATAATTCTCTTTGGATCCGACGCCAGGACTCTTGGCACTATCAGATCCTGGGACTCTAAAACCAATGGTCAGCTTGAAGAAGGAAATAAAACTGTGTGAGTATTGGCAGGAAGACTCACAGATCCAATACGGGATGGAGCTGAAATAACCCCCATCAGGATAGGAGCTCTGAGGAATTTACATGCCATCATATCCACATCCACTTCGGAAAGACTCCTGGAGGACCTGATGGATGAAGTGGTTAACTGAGGTCTGGAGTGCTTTTTGGATGTTTGCGTAAAAAGGTGAATGGAGCTGAGGGGAGACCGGATCAAAGAGAAACCTGGGTGAATGAGCTCTTGGAGTGTACGATGTACTAGGCTTAGGATCTGATGATTTAGGATACATAATCTGAGTGGTAGGACTGGCAAAGATGATAATCGGACCCGAAGACTTAGGGTCCAGAGTGTGCATTTTCAGGTCCAACGAAGTCGGAGCTGATAATTTTGAAACTCTAGAAGACTCCAAAGCAGTTTTGGGAGACTTTGGAGACGCATGCTTCCACTGTTCCAACGCAGCTTTTGAGGTCTTGCTGAGGGTTTGAGCCCCTGAATAGCAGGAAGATGAGGGAGGACGTAAACTCTTAAGAATAAGTTTACTCTACCTGTCATCCAAGGCTCTCAAGTTGAAAGCTGTACATATTGAGAAGTTTGTATTTAACTGAGCTGCTTCTGAACAATAGATGCACTCACTGTGAGCATCAAGTTGGGGATTTTATCCCTGCAAAAAGTGCATTCTTCGAAGTCTGTCGGCTCAGCCATGACAGTGTGAAAGTAAAGTGAAGGGCAGAGTGAAGAAATTTAGAAAACTACCACCGATGTTAAATAAAGTTATGTACTCACCACTTGTGTGTTTGCCAGTTTCATTCTTCAATGAATGGGATTGGATCCAATCCTTGGATCTGACCCAGTCACTTTCTTTAGATTTTAGGATCTGACTCTCGAGCTCCACCCTTACCCATAATGCCCAGACTATCTGTATTACATCAGACTGAGTTTGCTGCTATAATACAATATCACAACAAGGTATCTCAACATAGCCATGACAGAAAAATGATAGATGAAAGATAGGGAGCTCAAACAGGAACTATGGCTCCTAATAACGATTGCGTTGGGTCTCTCCCAAAGACATGGCTGGAGGGAGGTGGGAGGGAAGTTGAGAAAGAATGAAACTGGACAATACAGGTGCATAGTTATGGCGAGTACATAACTTTTATATCTGATGTTGTCATTTTCATTCATTCCTCAACAAATGGGACAGAGTCCCCAGCTATGTTAACCTTGGGTGGCCCTCATGGAAGGATATTCAGGAGAATTGCAGAACTGAATGCTGTTCTGTTCTAGAGATGATATCCAATTTGTAATGAGAAATAAAAGTGTGAGCATTAGACCATGTGTCAGCTGCATAAAGGTGGTCAATGGAAGCTCTAGACCGAAAAGCAGCTGATGTAGCCATTGATCGAGTTGAATGAACTTTTGGTGGTCTTGGAAGTGTTAAACCTTTTAAAGAATAAATACAGGAAATGCAATTTGTTATCCATTTGGCGAGAGTAACTTTTGAGACTAGTCTCCCCCATCTTAGTGTTAGAAAAGGAGAAAACTAACAGTTTTCCCTAAATTCCTTAGTCCTGTGAAGGTAAAAGCAAAGTTGTTTATATACATCTCAAAGATGAAGGGTATATTTTTCTTTATTGTCAAATTTCCAAGTGAAATACCCCTGTGGAGGCAGCGATGCGGGCACCCGTGGAGGAGCCACAGTGTTACAGATCTTTTGTCTCAAAAAGTGCAGCTCTTTTGCTAGGGAGGCCCCTTTAGAGCTAGGAGAGTGCGGTGACGTCCAGTTGGGTCAGGCCTAGGCTGCCAGGGGGAAGCTCACCTTACTGGAACATGTGACCGAAGCCCTGAGGAGGAAACAGTAGAAAAAACAGTGGAAAAAAAAGTTGTCACCCCCAGATGCCAAGACAGCCTTGTGGGTTAGTGTTTCCTCTCAGCGGGCCAATGGTCACAGTTGCCGGTGCTACAGAAATTTCAGCAAAAATCTCAGTAAAACCTCCACCCCTGGTGTTTTGGGTGGGCAGGCCAGTGGTAGAGGCAAAATCAGGCTAAATCAACAAGTAGACGAAGACAATGCAGACAAGACAAAGAAGACGTAGATCGAATCTCTCAAGTAACCCTTTAGTTTATTAGAGCCACCAAAGCGCAGTTCCAGACATGCATATTTCTTACATACAGCATAGCATTGTCAAATTTGGGAAAGAAAACTGGAAATGTGTTCATGTGACTGATGTTTGTTTCAGAGGCAACTTTTGGTAGAAAAGGATTAGTGAGTAAGGTAACTATTTTCATTAAAAATCAAGTATAGTCGTTTCGAAGAGAGTGCTTGGAGTTAAGATACCCGTCTTGCTGAAGTTATAGTCACCAGAAAGATTGTTTATAACGATAGAAACTTAAGCTCTACTTTAGGTGAAGGTTCAAAGGGTGGATGTACCAAAGTCAGATCCCAAGGTGGAGTGAGATCTCTGATTGGAGGTCTCAGTAAAAAGGTACATTTAAGAAAGACCTTACATAATTTAGATGAAGCCAAAGGGGAAGCATAATCTCTGATGTGGTAGTTGGAGATAGCCGATACCTGAACTTTGATGCTGAGAAACTTGCCCCACTGTGAAAGATGGAGGTAACGAAATATAAAACAACAGGGAGTAGGGCAGTGAAAGAATCCAACTCTCTCTGTTGAGCTGAAAAAGAAAACCTCTTCCATTTATTTTTATAAATCTTCCTGGTTGAAGGTTTGTGGGATGAAAAAATAATTTGTTGAACTGGGGAGGAAAGCCTGGAATGTCTAACCATCATTGGAAATGGAGAATCCATGCTGTGAATTTGAGGCCTGCAATGTCCAGATGAATCATCTGATGGGTGTGACAGGAGGTTTGGACTGAGGTCCAGAGACAATTGAGGACATAAGTGAGACCATAGGAAGGGAAACCACACTTGCCAAGGCTAGAAGGAAGCAATGAGCATTACCTTGCTTCTCAACTGGAGAGCTTTCTGAAGAAACTTAGAGATAAGAGGCAGGGGTGGATCTCTGGTCGCCTGTTTTTTTTGGCACTAAAAAGAACCTTGATTAAATTCCAGATCCTCTTTGGTCTGGGGGGACCTCCTGGATGACTTTTATCCATTAGGTTTTGAATTTCTAGAGCTGCTGACTTCCACTGATTAGGTGGAACATTGGGGAGACATTTTCTTTTCCTTTGGGGAACTTTCAAAAAAGGAATTAAATATCCTCTGGATATGATATTTTGCACCCGTGAATTTTCTGCAATGGTTATCCAGCGTTTTAGGTGCAAGGATAAGTGCTCCCCAACTACCTCCAGAGATGGACAGTTGGGCAACCTTTCAAGAGTCCTGAAAGGATCTGTCAGAGAAGGAATCTTGAGACCCTCAATTCTGCAGACCTTATTTGCCACATGGGCATCTTCCTCTGTTGAAGCTATTCCCCTCCTCTTCCTCTGGGGGAAAAGTCTACATGTGACTCTTGGAAAAGTCCTTGAGAGTTGCAGAATCACAACTTCTTACCACTGCACTGATTTCTAGAAAAAGATCTCTGCAGGGTAGAAAATCGGATTCCCACAGCAGATAAGGTCTTTCCATCCTTCTCACTGTAAGGGTGTCTCTCTAGCTGTTGGCCCAAACAAACAAAATCCATCAAAAGTAGCGCTGATGAATGATGCCTTGAAGGGCACAGCAAAATCTCACAACTGGATCCAGGCACGTCTCCTAATGGTTATGCCTGAACCGGCCACCCGTGAGGAACTTTCAGCTGTGTGCGAGATTAATCTCATGGACACGTTAGTAATGGATTGCAGGGTAGCCAGTCATGACAGGAAAAGGAAAAATACTTCTATTCCTCTGCAGACATGGATCCAGGGATAGAGTGAGAGAGTTCCTTAACCAAGCCCCTCTGTAACCTAGTGAAATGTGCAAGGTAATTCAGGGATCATAAGGCAAAGGTCTCTGACGCATACACCTGCCTCCCAAACTTGTCCAGTGCCCTAGACATCCCATTAGGGGGATAGACAGTGGAACTCTATTCAGTCAGCTCCTTTTTAGTGGCTGCCACAACCACCATGGCATCTACAGCGATTCCTTCGGTTCAGTGTTGTCCATCAGACAGAATGCTCAAACTTTTGTCCGGGTGTTTGGGGATCTGTTCCACAAAGTCCAGTTCCTTTCATGTGCAGTGAGAGACAAGGTCTATAAACTCATCTGCAGGTAGGGTGACCCAAGACGTAGATGGTCTAGACCCAAAGGCTTCCAGGAACAAAGACTCCTCCTGGGAATGGGTTTGAAAGATCAACCACCTTAATAGTGGGGAATCTCTAAGATGTCTCCAAACAAGACATCGTCAGGTGGAGATCTAGGGGACCCTTCCCCTTCATCAAAATCAGTGTATTCTGTGAGGAAATCTTGTGGGGAATCCAAGTGCTTCCTCTTGCATGACCTCTTCCAAGGATCCTCTTCAGTGGGGTACTTTGGAGAGGTGTCGGAAGAAGTGGGGAGTTCCCCGGCAGGAACTGCTTGGAAGCTCATACAAGTTGGCTGTCCCTGAGGTGTAGGATGAGAAGACTCAAACATAGGATCTGACAAGGGAACATGGACTGGATCCAAAGATGGAAGAGTCAAAATTGCTCTGGGGTGAGAGAAAACCATCTCTCCACTACCTTGAAGGCAGAAGAAGCCAAGGACAATCCAACTGGAGCAGAAACTCTCTGCACAGATGATCCTAGGTCCTCCCTGTCCTGCTGCTCCGAGGGAGGAGTTGGTGCTGAGCTGTCCAATGCTGAAGCGACAGATCAAAAACTTCAGAGTCGAAGTCACCCCTTGGATCCGACACCAATGCTTCAACTCTGAGAACCATCATGTTCCAAGGGGGTAGGAACTGATCTGATCAGGCAGGCTGTCATAATGGAAGAAAGAAGGATCTTTGGATCAGACAGTTCGACTCTCAGGGATGTCTCATCTGAGGGCTCTGAATGGCAGGTCAGTTCGGAGAGGCAGCAACAAACCGGCTGAAAGGAAGACTTAAGGCTCACAGATCCGATGGGAGATGGAACCAACACGACCCCCATCTAGATCTGTGTTCTGAGAAATTTCCTCATCTTCCTATGCACCCCCAACTCAGACAGAGTTTGGGAGAAAGTAACTGAGGAAGATGATGGTATCCTGGAAGATTTTTAGGAGTTTTCTGGAGAAAGGGAGACCCTAACCTCAGGGATACTGGCTACAGGGAAAATCTGGAGTACAGAGCTGGGGAGACTTTGCAACAGTAGATGTCTGATTCAAAGACTTTGGATCTGAGGTATTTGAGACCTTATTAGGTTCAAAAGGTACTGGTGAATGAGGAGACCATGTAGGGCAGCATTTTTGGTGCTCCCTGGGCTCCTTTGATTTTTGAGAATGGATTTGAGCCCCTGAGGAAGAGGTACCAGTGGAAGGAGCAGAAGCTGGAAGGAGGCCTTTTAAAATAAGTTTATTTCTCCTGTTGCTAATGGCCCTGTGTTAAATGCTGCACATATGGAGCAGGAGGTGTCCAAATGTGCAGGACCCACACAATAAATGCACTCCCTGTGGGCATCAGAGTTGGGGAATTTATGCCCATAGGAAGTGCACTTTTTAAAACCAGTAGGCTTATCAGCCATACTGAACAGTTGCAAAAGGGAGCGTTCAGAGAGAAAAAAAGCATTTTTTTACAACCATAATAAAAACAGTAGGAAGGCAGAAAGTTTTAATACAAACTATGGTAAGAAAGAGCTTATACCAGTTTCATTCTTCTCACTGAACAAGGTAATAAAGGGGAAAGTTACCAGCAATGGTAACTAACATTACCAAGAAACAAATCTAGTTTATGGTAAGAAAAGTTTGTAAAGGAAGTAAGGGGGATAAAACCAACTGTAAAAAGGAAGAGGAAAATTTTAAGTAGAAGAAAAACAGTTAAACCCACTACGAGCTTGAGAAATCACAAGCCAGACCAATCTTGAAGAGCGGCAAATGAGATCTGAGGTAATACAGATATAGTCAGGAGCATTATGGGTAAGGGAGAGGCTCGAGAGTCGGATCCTAGAATCTAAAGAAAGTGGCCAAGTCGGATCCAAACCCATTCATTGAGGAACAAATGAAAATGACATCAGATCAATGAATTACCCCGTTTAAAAGGGTAGGGTGACAGAAAAAAAGGGAAGAAAAAACAAAATACCAGCAATGGTAATTTTAAGAGATTACTATATAAACAGTAGAAAGACTCCTGATACAGAAAAACTGAATACTAAGAGGGAGGATTACAATATAAGAAAGAAGGAAAAATTTAGACAAGTGAAGTTAAACTTGTCTACTTAAAAAAGCTAGAAAAACTGTAAACAATGTTGTGAGAGACAGACTCTGTCTCAGGTGCTGGGGGTAGACTAAGGTATTATGGGGAGAGGGAGGAACTCGAGAGTTGGATCCAAAGTCTGAAGAAAGTGACCAAGTCAGAATTGAGGATCGGATCCATAGCCCATTCTTGGAGGAAGAATGAAAAGGACAAAATCAGATCTTGTAATGTTCTGAAAGTAGTGATAGTAAATTTCATTCATACTATACAACTCTATAAAAATAATACATCACACAAATCTTTGTTCATGAAAAATGTCTCCACAGTGGGGGGGGGGGGGTGAGGGTAGCTTTACAATTACAGTGTAGTGACCAACTATCTTGAGAATCTGACTGCAAATGCACAAACTTAAACAGTGTAACCATTAAATGATATTTAGGCAGCAACCAAAATGCTACTCAACCTTTTTGAGAGATACAATGGCGACTTTGATTTGGTTCAGCAAGCATTATTAGAAAGAACTTAACAGAAGTGCAGCTACTTACTTTTTCCATGTAAAATAATAATCCTCATAATGATGCAAGTTCATCAGTAGATAAATGAAATATCTTTGTTTCCCAAAACTATTTAAATTTGAGATAAGAGTTTTACAAATGTAATGTAATCTAAACCAGTAAGTTGTTCTAAAAGTTCAAAATATTAGAACTCTGTCTAATAGGAGTCAGAAAAATACACCATAAAAAATTTACAATAAATCGGTCTCCAAAGTTTTTACAAAATGAGAGACATTCAGGTTTGTGAGTATGATGACAAAAATGAACATTATGTATTACCATGATGACATAGCTTTTCATTCCAGTCCATCTGATATGATGTATGCGTCCTCGAACAACCCTTTGGATCCAATCCAGCAAATTTAGTGCTCCAGGTTCGAGCCCTTTACACTCTTTCCTTCCCATAATGCCCTTGTTACCAGTTACCAGATGGACTCAGATCAAGTCTGATGCCTAAAGCGTAAGCCTCTAATTTGCACTGTCTTGAACTCAAGGAAGAAGCCACAGTCCTTCAAATATATATAGAGGCAGAGAAAAGGAGGGCAGGATGATGTATCAGATGGACCGGAATGAAAGATCTAATGCTATGTTAAGTACATAGCTTCTGTATCCTCTTCATTCCGTCCATCCAGTCAGACATATCAGTCAGAATCCTCAGCTTTGGAAATCCCCTGTGGCCCCATGACAGAAGAGCTTTAGGATGGAACTCCAAGAGGAAGCTCTAATTACGGATATGCAATACAATTTGTAATGCTTAATGAAGGTATGCTTAGAAAGCTAGGCAACTTCTGCACAAATATCCTTCAGGGAATAGGATTTGAAAAAGGCTGCAGGTGGCTGCCCTGGCCCTGGTAGACTAAGCCCTGGTTTGGCAGTCAATGATTTGTTATGGAGTGAACAAACAAAGGAAATGCAATCAGATTAACTATTTAGATAGTGAAATTTTGGATACTTTCTTTCCTAGTTTGTTTTGAGCAAAGAATACATATAAAGTACAGTTGTGTACCTACCATAAATGTAGATGTTCGAGTGTATTCACTGTTGCAGTCATTACTCTTGGGTTATCCTGCTGACAGGCCACCCTCAGTCGGCCAGAATTCCAAAGTCTAGGTCCGGTGTCGGTTGCTGTCGCCTCTTCCCTGACGTCAGTGCACCAGGGGTATAAAAGATGCAGCTGATGACATTTTCTTCAGTTTTTCTTGCCCCACATGTCAGGTGCCCCCAAATTGGTAGGCTGAAAAATATGCCAATAAAAATGCATGCACAAAAATAACATTTTCTTTATCTACAAGCAAATACACCAAATAAGTTGTATAGGATAGAGAAGTGCAGATAAGTCCCAGCAAAGAGAAGGGGGATGGTGGGTGGGTAACCTGGACTGCAACAGTGAATACACTCAAACATCTACATTTATGGTAGGTACACAACTGTACTATGTTCATCATGTTTCACTGTTGCAGTCATTACTCTTGGGTAGAATCCCAAAGCTGAGGATGGGTGGCTGGGCTAAATAGGATTAGGAGAGGCTTTGAGGCCCTGCAGAACTTCAGTGGCAAAGCCTGCTCTGGACTGAGAGTAAAGAGGTAAGTGGTAGTGCTTTGTGAAAGTGTGCACTGAACTCCAAGTTGCAGCCTCTAAGATAGATTTGGTTGGTACTCCTCTGAGGAAGGCTGCTGAAGTGGCTGCTGCTCTGGTGGAATGAGGCCTAATGCCCTTAGGCACTGATTTGCCACGTTGAGAATAGCAGAAATGAATGCAATGGCCTATCCATTTAGAAATAGTCTGTTTTGAGATGGCCTTTCCTTGTGATCCTGCAGCATATGACACTAAAAGTTGCTCAGTCTTTCTGAAAGCTTTAGTTCCGTCTATATAGAAGCGTAACTGCCTGTGTATGTCCAAAGAATGCAGAATTGTCTCACCCTTGTTCTGTGGATTTGGATAAAAGTTAGGCAAGTGAATGGTTTGGTTGAGAGCCACACGGGATACCACCTTAGGCATAAAAGTAGGATTTGTCCTCAGAGACACCCTGTCTGGATGAAAAATGGTAAAAGGTTCCACAGCCATGAGTGCTTGTAACTCCGAGACTCGCCTTGCTGAGGTTATTGCTAGGAGTGGAGCTGTTTTCCAGGATAAGAATTTTATATCTGCTGTTGAAGCTGGCACGAAAGGAGGCAGTGTGAGTTTTTCCAATAAATAATTGAGGTCCCAGGCCGGAATTGGAGCTCTCCTTGAAGGCCTAATGCTTTTGGCCCCTCTGAGGTACTGCCTTATTAAAGGATGAGAAAAGATAGGTGGTTCCGTATTTTAATAGGCTTAAATGGCAGAGGCATGAATCTTAATTGACGAGAAAGAAAGGCCTTTGTTCAGCATCTCAGTTAGGTATTGTAAAATCTGAGGTATATTTGGTACACACATGTCAATGCCTTGTTCTTGGCTCCAAGCACATAATCTCTTCCATTTTTCTGCATAAGATTTTCTGGTACTGGGCCTCCTGGCCTCCAAGATAACATCCATAACAGCTTTTGAAAGAGGTGTATTCTGAATTGTTACATTATCCGCCATGCTGCTAGATTTAAAGGTCCTGAGTTGGCTGTGCAGGATCTGATTGTTTTGTTGGGTCAGCAAGTGAGAAGTTTGAGGCAATATCCATGCTGGACCTTGTGACAAGCTCTTTAGGACTGGGTACCAGTGCTGGCGTGGCCAGTCTGGTGCAATTAGCATAATTTTTGGCTTCTCTTGTCTGACCTTTAGGAAGGAGAGGCAGTGGAGGAAAGGCATATACTGTTGGGCTTTTCCAGCTGAAGGATAGGGCATCCATTTTCCATGCTTGCTTGTGATAAATGCGTGTGCAAAATCTCTGCAATTGGTAGTTGTGAGGGGAGGCAAATAGGTCTATGTCTGGGCATCCCCATTTCCTTATTATCATGTTGAAGACTTGTGGATCCAGTTTCCATTCGTGGGGATCCATGAGGTTTCTGCTTAGTTCATCTGCCAGAGTATTTGTTTTTCCTGGCAGGAATTGTGCTTGCAGGTGAATTTGAAAAGCCAATGCTGTGTCCCATAAGGTCATTGCTAGTCTGCAGAGGGAGTAGGAATGTGTACCTCCCTGCTTGTTTATGTACCACATGACCATAGTATTGTCTGTCTTTATCAGTAGCCGTCCTGCATGAAGCAGGTCCTTGAAAGCTGTCAGGGCATTTTTGAACAGCTAGCATCTCTTTTTGATATCATGCTGTATCCATATTCATCAAGGATACCCACACAAACCATCTAGGTGCAATTAACCATAAGCAAAACTGCTCTACAATTTGTAGCATGCTACAGGCCACCCTCTCAAACTCAGGAACCCCACACAGCCTTCCTGAAGACACTGGAGGGTATAAATGTATCTCCAAACACCATTATATTGGGTGACTAATATAGACTGGGAACATTACTCAAGCCCCAACTTTCTAGCCCAAAGGTTCCTGGAGTTCATAAATTCAAATGCCATGGAACAACTAGTCACCATTCCCACAAGAGGAGAAAATATACTAGATCTCATCATCACAAACATGGGGACAAAATGCTCCAAGTATATCCCTCATTGGTGAGATCAGATCACAAACTTATCACAAAAAGACCACAGTGAAGAACTTCTCTAAAGCAAACTTCACACTACTCAAGACTGGTGTGGTATCCTTCAAGGCCCCGAGCCAGTGGAAACCACAACCCAAGCAACACCTCCAGGACTGCATGGATCAGGCAATCCCTAATAAAACCAAGACTCTTTCCCAGTCTGGTGGACCCCAGCCATAAACAAACTTTACAATAAGAGGAGAAAGCTGTTACATGATAGAGCAAAATCCACAAAGAGAAGACACCCTTGATCATTATTAGTAAAAAATACGAGCACTCATAAAATTATCCAAGGCCAACTTTGAGAAAAAATTGCAATAGATTCAAAAGACAATCATAAGGCCTTCTTCAGCTATGTTAGAAACCTGAAACTCCCAGATATCCAGAGAATTAGTCCAAAATGATACAAAAATCACTGAACCCACAGACATTGCCAACATACTGGCAGACAGGTTCAAAGGAGATAGCCTCCCAGACATCTCAACTAAAACACAGCATCAATGGGACTGGATGGTGTCCCCCCCATAAGCTTAACAAGCCTGGTCTGCAAAGCTATGGAGAGGATCATAATGGAACTCATAAACAAAGACATAGGGGACAGTTTGGCTTTGTCAAGGGCAGATCATGCCTTTTGAACTTGGAAACAGTCACCAAGGCCATTGATGAGGGAAAAGCAGTCCATACAGCCTACCTTGACCTTGCAAAGAATGTAAACCCATATGTCACAAGATGGGTTGCAAACTGGCTAAAGGACAGAACCCACAGGGTTAGAGTTGCTGGTGCCATGTCAGACTCAGTCCTTGGCCCCTGTTGTTCGGCATCTACTTCTCAGAAGTACAGGCAAACACAGATATCCTTCAGAGGGTTATCAGACCAATGATGAAAGTACACGCCCCATTCGGGATGCTGGATGGGAGCGGGGTTACCCGGGAGGAATCATCTCTGTGTCACTGCTGGACAGAGGCACAACAAACTAATGGGCACAGTATTTTTTATAATAGGGGGTGTAGGCACAAAAAACTGGGCTAGGCTTATAAATGCCTTAGGGCAGATAGCCTAGTATAAACCTATGAACCTATGATTGATGTGAAGATGCATCTGGTTTGCAGGCCATGTGCCCTGAATACATTTTCCTGCCACATGGGCCCCCCCCCCCCCAGGCATAATCTGATGCATCCGTTGTTAGTGTCTGTCTGGCTGTGGGTAAACTGAATGGCAGACCCTTGTTGTGGTAACAGGCTTCTGCCCACCATCGAAACTCCTGTTGTAGGCAGGGAATGAGTGCAATTACTGTCTCCAGGCTGTGGCAATGCTGAGTCCAAACACTTTTTAGATACCATTGTAGTTTCCTCATATGCAGTCTGGCATATGGAATTAGTAGAATGCAGGATGCCATGAAACCCAGAGCATGCCGGATTTTCCTTGCAGATAAGTGGGTTTTGGTTGCCAATTTCTTGAAGTAAGAAGTCAGCTGCTTTTGTTTGTCTGGCGTGAGATAAGCCATCTGGGCAGTTGTATTTAAGCTTGCACACAGGAATATTATCTCTTGAGAGGGCACTAGTTTTGATTTCTTTTCGTTTACTGTGCACCCTAGGCCAGTTAGTAATCTTTTTACAAATGCCAGATGCTTTAAAAGAAGGTCTTTGGTCTCTGCTTGAATTAGGCAGTCATCCAAGTAGGGATATATTTGAATTCCTCTTTGTCTGCAAAACGCAATTACTGGTGCCAGGCATTCTGTGAAGACCCTGGGTGCAGTAGATAAGCCAAAGGGCAGTGCAGAGAATTGGTAATGCTTTGAGCCAGCTATGAATCTGAGGTATCTTCTGCAAGATTGTCTGATTGGGACATACAAGTATGCCTCTTTTAGGTCCAAAGTTACGAGCCAAGCCTTCAGTAACTGCTGTAGAGTCAACATCTTGAATTTTGGAACTTCCAGAAATGTATTTAGTATAGATAGGTCCAGTATTCGTCTCCAGGTTCTGGCCTTTCTAGTTACTAGGAAAAGCCTGGAGTAAAATCCTTGCCCCTGCTCTTGTTGTGGTACTTGCTGAATGGCCCTCATATCCATGAGGGCTGCAATTAGTTTTTGTGCCTCTGCCCATTGATTGTGTGTCAGGTCTGACATACCTTTTGACCTTGGTAGAGTGTGAAAATGGAGCCTGTAGCCTTGGGACACTATGTTCAGGACCCATTTGTCTTGGGTAACCATTTACCAATTTGATGAAAAAAAGTGCTAGTTTTCCCCCTAAAGGGGGCTATCAAAAGAAAAGTGCTTGGATCTAGCAGAGGAAAGTCATTGGGACTGTTTCCTGTAAGGTTGTGATTTGTCTTCTCCGCTTTTGGAGGTAGGAGCACCCCATTGTTTAGGCCTGTATGAGCCTTGGGGCTGAGATCTGCCTCTAGGACGCCTGTATCTGCCTCTTTGTGGTCTGTCTGACACTGGAAAGGACCAATTTTTAGGAGGCCAGTTTCTGATAAACCTGGGTGGCTGTACCTGTAAGAAATCCTTGACTGTCTGCATGGATTTTGCTTTATCCTCCATTTTTTTCAAAATCTCTTCTGCTTTAGTACCAAACAAAGTATCATGCTGCAATGGTGCATCTAATAATTTTGCTTTAACATGATCAGGCAGATTCTGTTCCTTTAACCAAGCATGCCTTCTAATAACAGAGCCTGTAACAACGACCCTGCAAGAGGCCTCCAATAAATCATAACCACATTGCAAAGTATGCTTTCCCACTTGTTCAGCTGCATGCAATAAATCCTGCAATTCCTTGTTCTCTGAACATTCAGTATTTGTCAACAATTTCTGTTTAAGCAGCGACATCAAATATTGCTGATATTTAAGCATATGAAACTGACAATTTAAAGCCCTTACAGCCAAGGTAGCAGAAGTGTAGACTCCCCCCCCCCATCTGTCTAGAGCCCTAGAATCCCTATCAGAAAGGACAGGGTTTTTTGCAGTGGAAGCTTTAACCCCTTTTGAGATATAGTTTCTGGGTGAGCAGCGGGGTTCTTATATAGGAATTTATGAGAATCCGGAACCCAGTAGTATCTGTCTGGCTTAGCATGTGCAGGGGGTAAAGAGTCAGGGGACAGGCTCTGAAAATACATAATCTACAATGTCTAAAACAGGTGGAATAGCAAGGGGTCTATGCTGATGAAGTAGCAGAAAGTCTCTGAACCTTTTATTAGATTCAGGATAACCTTGGCTCTCCCAGTGGAAATGCTCCCTCATGGTATGCAGGGTTTCCCCAAAAGAATAATCCTCAGGAGGAGAGGCTGAAGGAAGTGATTCTTCAGCATCAGAATCCTCATAGGGAAGCATGGAGTAATCCTGTTCAGAAGAGGAATCAAAGGAAAAAGAAACCTGATCAGAAGAATCATACTCCGTCTCTTGCCTAGGCCTCTTATCAGGAGGGGGATGGGAGCCCCTGATCAAAGTAATTAGGTCTCCGGCCATTTTGAGCATCTGTTTTTTAGGCATGGAAGTCTGAGTAGGAGAATGCTGTACTTGTTTCTTTGTCTTTAGAGCTGCTTTAGTCTTTGAAGCTGAAGATGGCTTAATATATAGCTGTGTAGGTCTGAAGACACCCACAGAAGCCGATGCCTGCTCAGTGGCTCCAGACCCATCTGAGGGAATGATTTCTGAGTGTCCAATACCTTGAGTATCCAGAGGCCCAGTCGGCTCCACTTGGGAGTCGGAAGCGGCCTGTGGCTCTGAGGTAGCGGGCGCCAGGGGCTGCAAAAGCGCCTCACTAAGAACCGGCGGCCTAGCAGAGGCCTCGTCATCGGTTTTGGACTTCGGATGCCTATCCTTTTCCTTGTCCTTGCATTTTTTGTAAACTCCGGTTGTCGGTTAGTCCGACAGCATTATATAATTAAATCTTCGGCCAAAGTAATGAAATGCAAAATCAAACAGACGCTTAATAGTGCGTTGGTTAAATCTACACAAAACCGACAGCTAGCAACGTTGTGATCAGGGCCTAGGCAAGGAATACAGTAAGAATGAAAATCCTTATGAGGTATTTGCTTCCCACAAGAAATACAATTGTTAACTTTTTCTGACATCGGTCTGGAGCAAGAAAAGAGTTTCCTCAACGGGGTACTTAGCTTTAATGAAGACTTTGGTTCTGAAATTCGAATTTGAAAATCTCAGGAGTTGGCCGACTGGCACTTACGAACTGCTTTTGCTTCAGGCATCGCGCGGCAAGAAAGACTAAAGAAAATGGCGTCGGCTGCATCTTTTATACCCCTGGCACACTGACGTCAGGGAAGAGGCGACAGCAACCGACGCTGGACCTAGACTTTGGAATTCTGGCCGACTGAGGTTGGCCTGCCAGCAGGATAACCCAAGAGTAATGACTTGCAACAGTGAAACACAATGAACATCTGCTCATCCTTACTGAAAGAGGCTGTTCTAAGAAGACAGAAATGTATTTGTCTGTAAATGCCCAGTCTATGCGGGATGTAGTCATCTTTATTCTGATAAGAAAGACGACAGGCAAGTGAATGGACTGAGAAATGTTGGTCTCAAAGGCCACTTTCAGTACAAAGGAAGGATTTGTTCTTAACATGACCTGTCCATTTGGAAAACAATACAGGGAGAAGCAGATGAAAGTGTGAAAGTTATGATATCCTTCTGGTTGAAGTGACAGTTACCAGGAAGACAGTTTTCAAAGATAAGAATTTCAGGTTTGTAGATGCTGCTGGTAAAAATGGGTGCGTGGACAGGGTTTTCAGGATGAAATTTAGATCCCATGGTGGAACTGGGTCCTATATCGGAAATGTAGAAGGAGAAAAGCTTTATATAGTCTATAGTAAGCCAGTGAATAACCTTTAAAACCAACAAGAAATTACTACTAAAGTTCAGTTGGCCGTAGAGAAACGAATAGAGTGAAACAGGCTAGTAAGAAAAGCTGCCTGAAAAAGCTCAATCTATTGAGATTCTGCTTATAAAGTAATTTTTTTAAATTTACTGCAGTAAGCCTTTCAGGTCAAACGGTTCTGCAATGATGTGGACCATATCTGCAGGAAGTGAAGGATCACATTGCCAACACACAAACTAGAGAAACCAAATGGTTAGGTTCAGGTTGGGCATATTCAGGTAAAGCTCTCTAGAAGAGTGAATGACTAAAACTGGAAGCAGATTGAGGAACCATGGGGGCCCCTTCAAGTAAAGCTTTCTGAAGGAATTTGGTCATCAAGGGAAGGGGGGGTAAGCATAAAGCAACTGAGGGCCAAAAATGAGACAAAGCATCCCTGGGTAGCAGTTCTGGGGGGGCAACTATAGCAAAATAGCTGCTGAATTTTGTGTCCTGGAGATTTGCAAATTGGTCACAGCAGAGAAGTGCCCCAGCAATTGGATATCTCCTTGGCAATCTTTAGACTGAGGGATCACTCATGAGACAAAAGGAGATTTCTGTTAACACTTTCTGCCAATTCCTTTACCACCTGGTAATGTGTCATCACCCTCTGCCACATCCTAATGGCCTCATGGTATAATGGGTAAGATCCGGTTCCCTCTTGCATGTTTATACACCAGACTACTGCCATGTTATCTACATGAATAATTATCACTCCAGGAGGAAGGCAGCCCTGTAACTCCTGCAACACAGAGAACTAACCTCATCTCAAGTACCTTTATGTGAAACCAAGCATCTGTTTCTGTCCAAAGACCTTGGACCATTATCTCTTTGTAATGCTCCCCACCACAGAGAAGATGCACCCATCTTTACTGCTGCTACTGACACTAGCAGGGACTGCAACCAACACTGCAGATGTTTCTTGCATGACTGAGTTACGATTATGGGTGTTGAAACAGGGTGCAATTTGAGTCAACTGCAACTGCAGCAGCCATTGAAGGATTCACATGCGATATCAAGCAAACTGTACCATCAATATTGGGGAAGAAATGAGACCAAATACTCTTAGAATTAAAGCATGCTGAGGGTCGTTCAGCATGCAGAAGACTATTGTGGATCTTAAGGATAGGATTTTGCTTTGAAGGGATACCAATGAAATTCTAGGGACCAAATGTCCTAGGAATAACAAGCCTTCAGTGGGATTCAGGTTGGATTTTCCCAAATGGATAGAAATGCTAAGGGAGACAAAGCTGAAGGATGTAGTCATTGCAACCAAGTGCCACTCATCCAAGTATGGGAATATTTTGTAACGTTGGAAAAAGATGGGCTGCTATGACCACCATGCATTTGGTAAACATCCTAGAGGCCGAGGTAAGACAGAATGGCAAGGCTCTTGAACTGGTAATGATTGCTCCTAATTAGCATAGAAATCCCTGATCTCTTTGCAATCTTTATGTGAAGTTAAGCATCCTGGAGATCTATGGAGCACATCCATTCATTCTTCTGTAGATATGGAAGAATTGACTGCATCGAGACCATCCAAAAGCAGGTCTTTTGTACATGCTTGTTCAGGAAACTGAGGTCCAGTATTGGCCTGACATCCCTGTATTTCATTGGAACCAAAAAGAATCTTGAATAAAACCCTAACCGGGTCTGGTTTTGCAGGACCTTCTGGATGGCTCTTTTTTAAAGCAGAGAGAGAACCTCTTTCTAAGCAGCCATTATCGGGGGGGGGCTGAAAATAAATGGGATGGGAGTTCCCCCCTCCACAAAAAAATGGAATGTGATAGCCTCTGAATATAATCCATCTTACTGTTTCATGTGATAGTAAACCAGCAGTGGGGGTAGAGGGCTGTGCGTCCCCAGACTGCATCCAAAGTGCAGCAGTCTGGCAGATCTTCAGGGAATTCTGGGACAGTCTGCCAGAAAAAGACCCCTCAGAGTCCCTAATTCTACAGATCTCTTTGGCCCAAAGGGACTGCCACTGTAAGAAGAGAAGTTTAACTGATACTTCAACTTGCAGAATCAGAGTGAATGAGACCCTTTGTTCAGTTATGGGGCATTGAGGGGCCTCGAACTTGACTCCCACGGCACAGAGTCTTGCAGTCAGGCTTGCACTTCTGCATTTTCTCTTTCACCATAGATCTAAATAAGGCACCACCTTCGAAAGGGGTACTAGTGAATGACTCCTTAAAGTTGTCTGCAAAATCACATAACTGTAGTCAGTTGTGACATCATATTGCAATGCCTGCCTCTTGCAGCTCTATCTGCTATATTATGCATCAGGCACATGGAGAGACTGGCAATGATAGCTATGGTCTTCAGAGTAGCCTGAAGGCGTTTCTGGAACTCAGGAGAAAGGGGGTTTCTTCAGAGTGGATAAGGCTTGCTGAGCAAGATCTCTCTGGAACCTCTTCATGTAGGTGGCATAGATCAAGGCCCAAATTGCAGAGCAGTCCGAAGCATATGCCTGGAACATTTTGTCAGACAGATGAATAGAGGACGAGTTGTCAAACAGCTTTTTTTTTTTTGTGTCTATTACTATAATTATGGAGTCAACAGGTGTTAGGACCAATGGGATTTAACTTTTGGGGATGAAATTCCTAACCACCAACTCTATAAATCTTGTCCATGGGAGGGACCACCCAGGACATTGATGGGGGTCTGTTCAGTACAACTCAAATAATGCTTTATCCTGAGTTGGAGGTTCTGTGGGCCATGATCCCCTTTGACACATGAGCTCCAGGATATCGCCTAAGGAGGCATTCTCTGGAGGGGATTTCTCCATCCTTGGAGCCTGTATCTGACATGACTGACTGACCGGGGTCTAGATATTTCTTCTTAGGCATCCTCTTCTTAGGTTGCTCAGGGGATGGTGCTTCTGAGTCCTCAGAGGCCTGCCTCAGTGCTAAGGCAGAACATCTGGGGTTGATAGAAAGGATCTCACCTGTGGATGTCTTCTGAATCCACCCTTTGGGGTGAAGAAATCATCCCATCCAACACTCGGAAGGCAGTGCTTGCCTCCAACAGATCTTAAGTGATAACTGTTTTCAGATCCAACTCCCCTACGAGGGTTTGGAATACAATTTAGGAGGAATCTGTGAATATGCCAAGGAAGCCGGCACAGTTTTGGGGATTTGACCTGAAGGTTCAAAAGCAGATGTCTTTGAAGCATCCAACAGAGGTGCCCACTCGACTTCTTGGATCCGAGACTCAAGACATTGGATCTGACAATCTGAGACTCAAGACATTGGATCTGACAATTCGCATCTCTGAACCACAGGATCCAGTTGGATAGATGGTTCTAAGATGACAAGAGCAGAGGGCTAGACAGGTGAGGGTGCCTGGATAGGAGTGAAGTCAACAGATTCTACCAGCTTCAGAGCTGAAGGGGTAGAAATGACTTCCAAATCAACCTCAGAAGTGCCTCTATAGAACCCGAATGACTGTGCTGACAGATTAGAAGGTCTCAAAATAAGCTGTTTTGTCTTGTCCAAAAATTGTTTTCTTGGGGCGTCCTGGATCATAATTCTCTAGTCTCTGGATCCAGAGGTGCAGTATACATTGGCGTCTGAGTGGCAGCTCCTCAACCCTCAAAGCCTTAGTTGCTGGAATTCAAACAGAAGTATCACTTGATCATTTGTTAGGATCAATTTTGTTTGGGTTTCTAAACTTTTTCCAAAGACTAAGTTTTGGGATCTCTGGATCTGATGGAAGAAGCTCTTTGACAATTAGCTTATTTCATCAGTCAGCTAAGGCTCTAGATCTAAAGACATAGCAAATCTCACATATGTGAAACCACTAGGCACACCACACCAAGATCCCGTGAAGGGATCATGTGATCACATTTAGTACATTTCTTGAAAAAGGTGGACTTCGACACCAAGTCTGAAAACAGAATCTAAATAGAACTCACCTTAAATTATTAGTGTTAAATCTTGTAAACAGCACGTGAAGAAAAAATTCTAAATATATGTAATATATCAAACTATCTTCTATAACTACTACTTCTAACAACTGTAGTCTAGAAGGGAAGGAAAGAAAGCAATGAAAAGGCAAAGACAAAACTGGCAGAAAATTTTCAAAAGCTTTAACAAATTTTTAAGAAAATATTAAGGAAAGGGTAAATGGTTTAAATATTGTCAGCTTTTTGCGAAGATCAATCAATAATGTAGAATTTTTTATGGTGGAGCAATTAGCTGTCTAAATCTTGCTGCTACTGAAAGATAGCAAATGTGATATGTTTGAGTGGGGGGGACAAGTGTATTATGGAAAGGAAAGATTCTAATGGACAAGATTGGAGCAGTAAATTTTTCAGATCGGATCTAAGTGGTGGCGTCACACTAATGGACTGAATGAAGAGGATCAAAGGTTATGTACTTATGATGATGTCCAATCCTTTCATTCATATCCTTCCTATATGGCTTGTGGGGTGTCTAGCTGCTTGCCAGATCCGATTTTGCATCATTGGGGATATCAAATAAACCTCAAAGCAACCCTAAGGTGTTTCTGCTCAATGCTAGGACCCTAAACAACAAACTCCACACCCTACAAACTCTCCTCATTCTGGAGGATATAGACCATCTATGCTGTTATGGAGACTTGGTTTACAGCACTTGTAGTGGAAGGCTACCATGCCTTCCACACATTTAGACCAACAGCAGCACAGACAAGGGCTAAAGGTGGAGGTGTCTATCTGTATGTCAGCAGCAAATACAACTCTTAAGTTGTAGAAACAAGATGATGCCCTGGACAGTTTTATAAAAGGAAAGAAAAATTACTCTTTAGCAGTATGTGATTTCTTCATATCTTATTATTTAGAAGATCTAGAAGAGGTAGGCTTTTTGACAAGATTTTCTGGAATAATATACTTCTAATGAAGGTTTATTTCCATAGAAAGAAGCAACAAATGGTTAAGGCAGTTGTCACTGGGCCCTTCTGTCATCCTGTTTGCTCCAAAGGTATTAACATTTCTGATGCATTGAAATAAAAAAAAAAGAAATTGCCCTAAACAAGGGTATCAAAAGTCTGTATCAAGCCTATTCCTCAGACTCACATTTTGAGGAAGTTTATCAGATGATGCCTAAACATATTTTCTAAGCACAATTCTTGTCATGCCTGCTGTGGATGGTGAATCAGCAGATCTACTCATGCCCAAGAAAGTTTATAGGCCCCACAGGAAGCAATTGTTTATAGGCAGGCTACTAACCCTTTGGAATTTGTGTTTATATGACTACAATTTGAGCACATGCGGCTACTCTTAAATCAACTCTGCAATCATTTCCAGCAAACTCTGAAATAAAGCTTTTTTGCCTCAGGTTGGGGGACATAATTACTCTGAAGATGAGCAACACAGAGGAAAATTAAACCACCTGTCTTAAAAGTGGTTCAATGAGCTGCCTTCAGTATATCAGCTTTTGTTGGAGCAGCACTCAGTATAATCCATTGTCCCCCCCAAAAAAGTGACTATTCGTGAAGCACTACTGAAATGTACATGTATCCCAAATCTTTTCCATGTTCTTGTAGAAACTGTACCTGGAAGGGTTTGGCATAATGGTCAAATTTTTTACCTCAAAAATATAAGGTACATGCTTTGATTCTGACATCTGATTATTGGCTAAGCTAATAATAGTCTACAAAGAGTCTAGCATTCCCCTATGAGCCTAAATAAACCCTTAAGCTGTTTCGGGTGGCTTCTTTGAATGCTACAAATGAATCAGCAAAGTGAGGTATAAAGTAGTACAAAAATCTCCATGGAAGGATTAGCTATGCCCTTTAGAATTAGATGGGATGCAGAATATAGTTTCGAGACATTGGTAGCCAAGCACTGGTCAGAGTTTAAGTTATCTGTCACTGTGCTTAGATCTTTACTGTTTTTTTTTTGTAGCTTGACTATACAGTTTGCAATCACAACTGATGTCTTTTTTTTTTTTTGCCAAGCCTCATGACATTACACTTGACATTCAGGATGAGGTCTCTACTACTGCACCAACTGTATAACTTATGTAGACTTCTTGGAGAACTTTATTTATCCGTTGTTGACTGGGTTAGCCACACTAAGCTAACAGACTCTTTTCAGTGGAGATTCAAGGTGGGATTTCTACGACTACTGGAAATTTGGAAAGGGCATCGGAGAACCCCCAAATCTCATCAGGTTGGGTAGCACCACCACTTTCTACACACTGGAAAGCAGAGACCAGGAGAAAACTGCATGACAGAAGATGACAGGGCAAGATAACTACTATACTAGTGCATCTGGTGCATGTTAAGTTAGGAGAGGTTTTAGGGGAAAAAAAAAGATTTACCAAATGATATGGAAATAAAAGGTGCAGATAGTGGATTACCGCATGCTATAACTGAAGTTCAGAAAAGCCGATTGAAAACTTGAATACTGTGTACAATGATGAATGACATAGAACCTGTGGACAAGATAGTGGTGTCATGGTTTTACATACTGCCTAAGTGCTTATGGGGTGATGTAGAGATGCAGGAGATTGATGGCATGACGATTGTTAAAGTGATGGTGTGCAAAATGAAACAAAGGAGAAATTAAAGGGGTTTGGAAACTGAGTAAGAAAATAGACGAAGTAACTGTAAAAAAAAAGGGAGGGGTAACTAATCAATAAAATATATTGTATGCTTCTGTGACAGCTACAGGGACTTTAAAAAGACTTAACGTGAAGGCTTTTGAAGGGCAGAAGCCTGTGGTAAGATTGAAAAAAAGAACTGGGAAGTGATTGATAGGCATTTTGTGTGGGACAATGTAATTTGTATTTGGGGTTTTCTGCAAAAACATTCATTTGCAGTGGACACAAGGCATTCTGTGCGGCAACATTTGAGAGGTTTATAAATGTTTATGACTATTTGATATCAAGTCGTTTTGTACACCCATGGAATAAAAATGATATTTAAAAGGAGAATGAGACAGCACTTTAGAGCCACTGATATAACAGACACTGAAACTGGACAATTTTTTGAAGAAAAATGCAAGACTGTTTATGAAATTAAAAAAATGTTTTGATGAAAGAAAATTATGGAATTGGGGATTGGAAATTATGGCTTGTTTAAGTGGTAAAGATGGAAATATTTTGTATTTGCCCAGTTTTGTAATAACAAAAGAAAAAAGGAATGCTTAGATATTGGGGACAGTCCAAAACATGCTTTCAGTGTGGTAGGAGAAATCATTTAATATGTAGATGTCCTTAGAAGATATTACCAATGAGGAAAACGTAGGCATGGTGTCAAAGATTGTTTGACATCTTTGGTTTGATTGTCAGACTATACAAAGCATTGGGTTGAAGAAAACACTGAAAAGGGCAACAAATTATTTTCAGAAAGTGAGAGGGAAGGGAATGTGACAGTATCTAATGACAACGTAGAAAGGATTGTGGAAGGGGTTAAAGGGAAGTTTAAACTGGATATACAAAATCAGTTTGAAAATTTAAGTCAAGATGAAGCTGAACGAAATAAACAGGAAGATGTGGAAGAGAGTGCATTAAAGGAAAATAAAGTTGCTGCAAAAATGCAAAATACAGAGAAGGCTAGTTTAAAGATGTTTTAACTTGAATGTTGACAATAAATGAATTACATAGCTTAAATACCATCACATGGTGTAAAAAGTTGAACTGTAATGTAACATGTTTGATGCAAGATTGCTAATGAAGTACAGAAAGACAAGGATGAAGCTGTGTGGGTGAAAAATCTTATTGGGCTTTGTGGAAGAATGCTCAGAGATTGCAGTTATGATTAAAAAAAAATCAGAGTTGAAAACAGACTTCACTGTAGTACTACCGGGGAGATGTGTTCTTTTTGATATATCAGATAGTACAAAGATATGTAAAGTAACTGATAGATGCATCTACACAAGTTAAGAAAACCAAATTTTTATTTGAAAAAGTTGAAAAGGTCCTTACACCCAATATGATTACTATTGTGTTGGGAGATTTTAACTGCAATTTGAGAAAGAATGTAGGAAAATAATGATGATGACAGATGAATTAAAAAAAAAACAGATTTTACATAAAAAATATATATATATATATATATCTATATATATATGTATATATATATGTATATATATACATACACACACACACACACACACACACACACACACACACAGGTACTCGCTATACGGCACACACACCATTGATTACTACTGAGCCTCTGTCAAGAGCCAATGAAGTGATCCAGGGGTGGTGTATTTTCTATGCATCCACTTGTCTCCACTTCTTTCAGAAGGTTAGTAGTGGAGGAGAGCCCTGCTGCCTAATGTGGTTTTTTTTTTTTTCCCAAAAGCATAGGAGTCTCTGTGACACAGGAATCCCCCCAGCATGTTCTATTTATTGTTTGTGTGGAGAGTTTTGCTCACTAGAGCGAGGGCTCATAGTGACTTCTTCTGTATTAAGGGCTATGCCACAATTCATGGGTGCCATGTGTAATTTTTATTTTTCCCAAATGGGATGACTATGCATTTTGGCATTTATTGATTTGATTTGAGACCGTCTGTCTCAGTAAGGCCCTTACAATATCTTGTCAGCGAGTCAGTCCGGATGGCAGCTCCCTAGTTTGCAGTCATGATCATGACTTGGGTTATAGCCATCCTCCTCCTGTGTTGCCTGTACTTCTAGAGTATATGCCCGAACAGTAGGGGTCCCAATCTCTTCTGTCTGTAGGTGTTTTTTGGGGGATGGTGGGGGAATGGTGTCAAAAAGCCGGCGGCAGGTCAAGTGAACTACCTTCCCCTCACCTATGGCCTTGGTGGCCCGTCTCCGAAGAAGATCTCAAACAGGGGTACCAGGCCATCCATCCTTACAACCCGAAATCAGAGGGTCAATCAAGTGTTTGGAGGTTCCCAATGTCATTGTTAATGAGTTCCATGATGATGCGCTTGACAGCCTTGCACACCAGGCTAGTCAGGCTTATGGGGCAATAGTTACCAGGGTCAGTTGTGACCCTCCTTTGTGGAGCAGAATAACAGTTGCTGTGTGCCATTCTACTGGCACGTAGCCTGTGGAGAGGCTGAATCTGAACAGTGTGTTTAGGTGGTGGTGGGGGGGTTAGTTCATTCTGTAGTTCGTGCAAGACGCAGCCTGGGACACCATCTGGCCCCATTGATGCTGTGCTTTTGTCTTTTCAAAGGGCTGTTTTCACCTGTGAGTCTGTGATTTCCGGGACACTACACTTTTCCGGTATTGTTGTGGGCCCTTTTGGGGGTGAGGGGGGGGGGGTGAAGTTTGCAGTGAATCTATCTGCCATGATGTTGGCAATATCAGTGGGTTCAGTATATTTTGTGCTATTTTGCACCAACTCAGAGCATATCTGCAAGTTGCCACTTAGATTCTTGACATAGCTAAAGAAGGCTTTGTGGTTATCTTTCAAATCCTTGGCTAATTTTCTTTCGAAGTTAGCTTTGGAGGATTTTATGAGGGACCTTAGTTTTTTACTGATACTGATCAGGGATGTCTTTCCTTCTTGCAATTTGTTTTTTTTCTGAACTAGTTTTCTCCTTCTATTGTATAGCCTGTTTATGGCAGGGGTCCACCAGACTGGTTTCCTTCACTTAGGGGAATGAGTCTTGGTTTTGCTAGGGATGGCATGATCCATGTATCCTTGTAGCTGCTCATAGAGTGCATTTGTAAAGGTTCCTGCATCTTGGACACTGTTATCCTTTAGCGTGGGGGCTGTGAAACATGCCACCTCTGTCTTAAGTAAGGTGAAGTTTGCTATAGAAAAGTTTTTCACTGTGGTTTCTTTGGTTGGAGGTGGTGGTGTGGTGTGGACATCCAGAGTGATTAGTTTATGGTCTGATCTAACCATTGACGGGTTAACCTCCGGTGTGGAACACCTGTCACCCATGTTGGTGATGACCAGGTCCAATATGTTTTCACCTCTGGTAGGGGAGTTTCCCAGCTGATCCAGGGCATTTGAGTTGATAAATTCCAGGACCTGCCGGACCTGGGAGTTTGTACTTGAGTAGCTTTCCCAGTTAACAGTAGGGTAATTGAAATTGTCCAATATCAGGGTGTCCGGTAGGACCTTCATGTTTTCCAGTATTTCCAGAAAAGCGGAGTGGTGGTCCTGGGCATGTAGGGTGATCTGTAGCAGGCCACAATTTGCATTGCAGATTTGCCTGATGTTAGTTGCACATGGATGATCTCGGAGGTATCATGCTGCGCCACTAACCTGGAAGTGTAGGTATCCTTGATGAATATGGATACACCCCCTCCTTTTGTTTCAGTCACACGTATAATCTCAACACATGGTGCGAGTTTTGCTGTTCATAGCACTATAAAATCTGAAAATATGAATATGGAAGGATACTATATAAAGGAAGGAAAGGGAGACAAGAGACTTATAGCAGAAGTTGTAAAAGAGGGAAGGTTAAAAGATAAAATGGATCAGTTATGAGAGGATCACCTTTCTGTGATAGACTTTTATAAAGAAATTGATCATTGGTGGATCACCTTTGAAGAAAATACAGGCATGTAGATTTGATTGTTAAACATAATGAATTAATAGAAAAAAAATTAATGGAAAATGAAACTCGTATTGTAAAAAATATGATGTATAAAACAGAAATATTTATTGCAAGTGAAGTGTTTAAGTATTACCATTTTTAAGGGGAAAAAAGTTTAAAATGAAGGAAGAATGTGAAAACAGAAAATGGGAGGATATTTTATGAAATGAAGGAAATTATCAGTGAAGTAGAGACATGTTAGGGAATAATATAACAGAAGGTTGTTAGAGAGGGAGTTGTATAGAAAGTTAAGAAAGTGGACAAAAGATAATTCTGAGAAGTTACGTAAAAATTATTAATTTAAGACAGTTTAATGAAGTCTTAAGCATTTAATGGTGTCCTCCTGGCCCACAAGGGATGGGATATGAATTTTATAAAAGAAATGGAAGATGGCAAACAGAAGTTATAAATGGCTGGACAGAGGGGTACTAATGATAAGATTATGAAGGCATTATGAAATTTATATACAAGGGAGACAAGAGTTAAAGTCTCTAATTATAACACTGACTAATTCTTTTATGCAAATCCAGAAAAAAAAAATTGGGTAAAAAATTGAGGTAGGATTGTCCAGATTCGTTAACAAATGTAAATTAAGTGATAAATATCAAAGCAGATGGAGTTAATGAAAGGATAGCAACTTGTGATGTACAGAAGGTTTATGATTCATTAATCATAAAAGGATGCTTGAAATATTGAAAAAGAGTATAGCTTTGGGTACTACATTTAAGAACTATAGACATGCTATCAGAAAAATCACGTTAGAATAATTGTGACAGAATGATTTAATAAAGAAATTAAAGCAGAAGGGAAGTTAAGCAAGGATGTCCCTTGAGCAGTGCTGCATTTGCATTAGTTATGAATGCTGTGACAATAACAGCTAAAGAAAGGGTTAGAAAAGGCAGCTTAAAATTATATAATGAAGTGGAAATTCCTTTATATATGCCCTCCGCAGATTATGTAAAAGTTATGTACTCACCATAACTATGCATCTCTGTTGTCTATTTTCATTCTTCCCCAACGAATGGGTCCAGAACCAATGCTCGGATCTGACTAGGCCACTTTCTTTAGATTCTAGGATCCAACTCTCGAGCTCCTCCCTTACCCATAATGCCCATGACTACTGTTACCTCAGACTTAGTTTGCTGCTATTATATCCAATTTCTACTGAGAAATAAAAGTATGAGCAGTAGACCAAGTGGCAGCTGCACAAATATCAATGGAGGTTCTAGCCCAACAAAACAGCAAATGTAGCCACTGACAAAGTTGAAGAATGAGCTTTGGCTGCCTTGGCAAGGTTAAACTTCTCAAGGAATAAACATAAAAAATACAATCTGTTATCCATCTGGTTAGAGTACTTTGAGACTGGTCTTCCCATTTTAGTACTAGAAAAGGATACAAACAATTGATCGGTTTTCCTAAATTCCTTAGTCCTGTGAAGATAAAGGCAAAGTTGCCCATGTACATCTAAAAGATGAAGAGTATATTCTCCTTTATTGTCAAATTCGAGAAAGAAACTGGTAAATTGAGAACTTGGTTAATGTTTGTTACAGAGGCAACTTTTGATAAAAATGAAGAATCAGTGCATAGAACTATCTTTGACAAAAATCAAATACTGCGGTTTCAAAGTATGTGCTTGGAGTTCAGATACTTGCCTTGCTGAAGTAATGGCCACAAGAAAGACCATTTTCCAAGACAGAAACTTAAGATCTACTTTAGCTGACTGTTCCAAAGGTGACTGCATCAAAGTTTGTAATACCAAGGTCAGGCCCCAAGTTGGAGTGGATCCCTAATTGGAGGTCTAAGTAAAAAGGTACGTTTGAGAAAAACCTTTCATAACTTAGATGAAGCTGAAGGAGAACCATCATGTCTGATGCTGTAATTAGAAATGGCTACCACTGAATTCTGATGGTGGAGAAACTTGCCTAGCTTTGAAAGATGGAGGCAAGGAAATCAAAAAACAGCAGGATGTGGAGCAGTGAAAGGATCCAACTCTGCTGAACTCAAAAGGAAAACATCTTCCATTTACTTTTGTAAATATTCCTAGTCGAAGTTTTGTGAGATGAAAAAAGAATTTGGTGAACTGGGGAGGAAAGCCTGGAATGTCTATCCATCATTCCTACTGAAGAAAACACACAGTCACAACTAAAGACATGCAATGTCTGGATGAATCATCCCTGATGGGTGTGACAAGAGGTCTGGACTGGGATCCAGTGTCTATGGAGGACATACTAGGTGAGACTATAGGAAGGGAAACCAGACTTGCAGAAGCGAGAAGAGAGCAAGGAGAATTACTTAGCTCCTCAACCAGACCACTTTCTGAAGAAACTTGGGGATTAGAGGCAAGGGAGGGTAAGCATAAAGGAGACCGGAGAGCCAAACATAGACTAGAGCACCTCTCAGTGAATGGCCCCGAGAGGGAATTAGGGCAAAAAAAACTGCTGCAATTGTTGTGGGGGGATAGGTGAATAGATTACAGCAAGGTTGACCCCATTTGTGGAAGATCATATTTGCCAGTGATTGATTGACAGACAACTCGTGAGAAGTCAGGATGGCCCTACTGAGGTTGCCCTCTGAAATGCTGAATTTCCCCGGTATGTGTGTCATTACAAAAAAGTGGTTGAAGGAGATAATCTACTGCCAAATCCTCAGTGCTTCTCGGCACAGGGGATAGGATCTGGTTCCCCCTTGTTTGTTGATGTACCAGACTACTGACATGTTGTCTGTCTGAATAGCAATAGTTCCTAGTGGAAGAGAGGTTCAGTGCAAATTTCTCACCTCCTTCATCCCCAAAAGAAGAAATACTTATCCCAGCTGAATGTAATCTCCCTGTCATCTCAGATGTCCAAGTGAGAACCGCCCTAAACAAAGCAAAAAACACAGCATCAATGGGACCCGACGGTATCCCGAGGTGCGTGTTACGTGAACTCCAAGAGGAGCTAAACCCACACATTTAACCTTAGCCTTACTTCGGGATATGTACCTGAACACTGGCGTACAGCAACAGTGGTCCCACTCCACAAGGGGGGGTGCCTCTACAGACCCTGGAAACTACCGCCCCATAAGCTTGACTAGCCTGGTCTGCAAAGCTATGGAAAGAATCATTATGGAACTCATAAACGGAGACATAGGGGACCTACAGACGCTTGACTCCCCGGGCCTCTACTGAAAACGGATATATGTCCAGTAAGACTAGCCCGGTCAACAAATGTAAAATAAATAAAATAAAATAAAATTGACCCCACCCAGTTTGGCTTTGTAAAGGGTAGATCCTGCCTTTTAAACCTGGTTGACTTTTTCGAAACAGTCACTAGAGCCATTGATGAGGGCAAAGCAGTCCATACAGCATACCTGGACTTGGCTAAGGCCTTCGACACAATACCCCACTCAGGCATCATAGATAAGCTAAACAGCTTAAAAGTAAACCCTTATGTCACTAGATGGGTTGCAAACTGGCTAAAGGACAGAACCCATAAAGTTAAAATCGCTGGAGCAATGTCAGACTCAAAGCCAGTCACAAGTGGTGTCCCACAGGGATCTGTCCTGGGACCCCTCTTGTTCGGCATTTATTTCTCAAATGTCAAAACAAACATGGGAGGGCTGTGGCTGACAAAGTTCGCAGATGACTGTAAACTAGGCGCCATAGTCGATACACCAGCAGATACACACATCCTACAAAAAGGCCTCACTGAAACGGACAACTGGTGCCGTAGTTACGGCCTTAAACTAAATGCCAAAAAATGTATAGTCATCCCTTTTGGAAAAAACAAAGTACCCACAAATTATCACATAGACAGCAACCCACTGAGTACGGAAAAAGTAATCAGAGACCTAGGGACCCAAATAGACAACGACCTCTCATTTGACACCCACGTTGCCAAAGTGGTCAGAAAAACATTCTACCTTGCACACCTCATCATGAAGGGTTTCACATCTAGATCCAAGGATGTCATTGTACCCCTATATTCCTCCCTCATCAGACCCATGATTGAGTACAATGCCCCATTTGGTATGTACCTCACCCGGCACTTGCAACAGCTGGAGAGACCACAAAAGTACTTCACCAAAAGGATCAAGGGTCTCCAACATAGGTCTTATTCTGCCAGATTAAAGAAACTTCAGCTCTATTTAGTAGCATACCGCCTGCTCAGAGGTGATCTCTGCCTGATATACAAGGCCATGTCCAATCAGGATCTGATGGACATGCTCCACCTCAAAAAATCCAAATCCATCAGGACCACGAGAGTTAAAGACTTAAACCTCGGCACAAGTATGAATAGGACATGCTGGAGGGATAGATTCATAACCCAGAGGCTTCCTATGCTTTGGAACAGGATCCCAGTTCGTATTAGGCACAGCCCCTCACTGACTCTCTTCAAGAGAAATCTTGATGAGTGGATGGGAGATCGTAAGTTTACCCCAGGGGTCACATCTGTCACTGCTAGACAGGGGCACAGTAAACTAATTCTATTATATAAGGGGACCTTCACTGTGTCACTACTAGACAGAGGCACAGTATTCTAGATTTATTCTGTACATTTTTGTACCATTTCATGGGGTGGCAAAAGCCACATCACTATGGCTAGGCTTACAAATGCCCCAGGGCAGATAGCCTAGTACTATACTATGAAACTATGAAACAATGAAGGGGCTGCAATGCTAGAAGCACCACTCTCATTCTCCAGGATTTTTATATTCAAATTGGTCTCTTCTGGGGACCATGTGCAATGGTCTGTCCTACGTAACGACCCCCACCTCAAATGGGAGGCATCCATGGTCAAACATGGCATTCGGGGGAAGGCAGAATAAATGGGCACCCCTGACAAATATTTTCGGAGTATATTCACCACAGCAGGGATTTTCTACAGACCTGAGAATTTTATCAGATGTCATAAGGGATGTTGATGAAAAGACCATAGCACAGCTAGAGTCCACTGAAGAATTCTCATATGAAGACTAGCAGTGGGTATTAAGTTACTACTGCAGCCATCAACCCTAGGGCTTGAAGTATCAGTTTTCTTGAGGGAGAGGGGTGAAAAAGAACCTGTCTGACATGCGATTTCAAAGTAAGAACTCTGTTTTGAGGCAGAAGCGCTAGACAATTTACTGTAACCAGACGAGCCCCTATAAATTCAAAGACGAACTAGTTTAAGTTGTGACTTGGCCAGATTGATCGTAATTCCCAGAGAGTGGGATAACTGGAGTAATCCCTGGCTCTTTCCAGAAGTAAATTTTGGATCCTCTTTGGTTTGAGGAGACCTGTTGGATGACTCTCTTGTCCTGCAGCTTCTGAATTTCTAGAGCTGCTAACCCACTGTGATTGGGTGGAGGGAGACATTTTCTTTTCTTTCAGAAAGTTCAAAAAAGGGAATGAAGTATCCCCTAGATATGATCCTTTACACTCAAGAATCTTTTGTGATGGCTATCCAGGCTTTTAGGTGCAAGGACAAGCACCTCTCCAAATGCCTCCAAAAAACAGTCGGGTAACCTTTCAGGAGCACTGAAAGGATCTGTCCAAGAAGGAATCTCAAGACCCTTAAGTCTGCAGACCCCCTATGCTGCATGGGCATCATCGACCATTGTAGCCATTCCTCCTTTGCCTCTGGAAAAAAAGCCTCTGCGTGACTCTTAAAAAGGTCCTTCAAATTTCCAGAATGGCAGTTTTTTACCACTGCAGTGATTCCTAGAAGAGGATCTCTGCACGGTAGAAAAGTGGTTTCCCATGGCAGACACAGTCTTTCCATACTTCTCACTGCAGGAAAGTCGGAGTGTTGAATGATGCCTTGAAGGGCTCCACAAAAATCACACAACCGCATCCAGGCAGGTCTCCTAATGGCTATGCTTGAACTGGCCACCCGTGAGGAAACTTCAGCTGCATCAGAGGTTAACCTCATGGATGTGTTAGTAATGGATTGCAGGGTGGCCAGTGGTGAGAAGAATGACTTCTGTAGACATGGACTGAGTGGTACGTTAGAGAGTTCTTTGACCAAGTCCATTTTGTAACCTAGTGAAATGCGCCAGATAATTCAGTGACCATAAGGCAAAGGTCGCGGACGCATACACTCTCTTCCCAAACCTGTCCAGTGCCCTAGATTGCCAGTTAGTGGGATGAAGAGTGGAGGTCTGTTCAGCCAACTCCTTTTTAGTGGCTGCAGCAACAACCATGGCATCTACAGGGACTCCTTTGGTCCAGTGTGGTCTGTCGGAGTGGGCACTCAAAATCTTATCCGGGTGTTTTGGGATCAGTTCTTCGGAGACCAGTTCCTTCTATGTCTTGCAAGACACAAGGTCTATAAAGCTTATCCGCAGGTAGGGTAACCCAAGATATAGATGGCCCAGACCTGAAGGCTTCCAAGAATACTAATTTCTCCTGGGAATGGTTTTAGGAAGACCAACCATCTTTCTCGCAAAGGACTTCTAAAATGCCTCCAAAGGAGACATCCTCAGGTGGAGATCTAGAAGACCTTTCCCCTTCATCAAAATTGGTGTCTTCTGGGAGGGATTCCTAGAGGGAATCCAAGTGCCTCCTCTTGCACAACGTCTTCAGTGGGGTGATCTGGAGAGGTATCAGATGAAGCCAGGAATTCCTTAGCAGGAACTGCTTAATAGCAGTGTAGGATGAGTAGACTCAGACATAGGATCCAAAGACAGAGCAGGGAATGGATCCGAAGGCGCAAGAGTGGAAACTGCTCTGGGCTAAGTGAAAACCCTCTCCACCACCTTGAAGGCAGAAGGACCAGGAGAAGCAGATGGCAATCCGACTGGAGCCAAAACTCTTGGAGCAGACAATCCATGGCCCTTCCCCAACTCTTCACTGTGAGGGAGGAGTTGGAGCCGAGCTGACAAACCCTGAAGCCCCGAGGGGAAGCAATGACTCTCAAAAACTTCGGAGTCAAAGTCAACCCCTCACATCCGACGCAGATGCTTTGGCTCTGAGAACCATTGTGCTCCAAGGGGGTATGGGCCGCTTGGATCAAGAAGTCATTGGAGTTGAAGAATTTTTGGAACAGACAGCTCGACTCTAAGGAATCTTGGATCTGAGGGCTCTGAAATGGCAGGTCGGATCTGAGAAGGAGCAACAACAGGCTGGAAAGACGGTTTAAAGCTCATGGATCTGATGGGAGACAGAGCAGACAAGTCCCTGTCTGGATCTGTGTTCCGAGAAATTTTATGATCATCCTATCCACCTCAGACTTTGAAAGACTTTGGGAGGAGCTAACTGTGGAAGGGGATGGTGGGCTGGAAGACTTTTTAGGCATCTCTGATGAAAAGAAGCCTTCAATCTTGGGAATATCAGCTCCAGAGACAACCTTGGAGTACAGAGCAGCTAAGGAGATTTTGCAACAGTAGCCATCAGATCCAAAGACTTTGGATCTGAATTATTTGAAACTTTCTTAGGAGGTTCAGAAGAAGGTGATGAATGAGGAGACCACACAGGAGAGCATTTTTCCAGCTCCCTTGATTTTTGAGATGGGGTTTGAGGCCCTGATGAAGTACCAGCGGAAGGAGCAGAAGCTGGAAGGAGGCCTTTTAAAATAAATTTGTTCCTTCTGTCACTAATGGCCCTGGCATTAAACACCACAAAAATGGAGGATGAAGTGTCCTGGGCCCAGACAATAAACTAACTTCCTCTAGGCATCACAGTTGGGGATCTTATGCCCACAGGAGTGCACTTTTGAACCCAGTAGGCTCATCAGCTGTACTGTAAGGTCACAAAAAAAGATAGCATCCACAAATAAGGAAAAATATTTTTTTTTTTATTATTAAAGCAGCAACAATTGTAACAAATTGAAAAAAAAAAAAAAAAGGAAAGTTTCAATACAAACTATGGTAAGGAAATAGACTACCTGAAAACAAGGTAACAGAGGGAGAAAGGTTACCAACAATGGTAGTTAAGATTACCAACAAAAAGAATCTTAATTTGTGGTAATAGCAAAGTTTACAAAGGAAGTAAGGGAGACATCAATTATAATAAGTAAGTTAAAAGTTAAGGAGAAGCAATACAGTTTAATTTACTCACTAAACCCACTACCAGCTTGAGAAATCTCAATACCGTCTGATCTTGAAGAGTGGCAAATGAGACCTGGGTTAACACAGTAGTCAGGGGCATTATGGTTAAGGGAGGAGCTAGAGAATCGGATTCTAGAAACTAAATAAAGTGGTAGAGTCGGATCTAAGGATTGTCTCCAAACCCATTCGTTGAGGAGTGAATGAAAATTACATCAAATCTAATAATAATTGCTAATAAAAGACAATGGACAAAAGAAAAAGTATTACTGAAATTGGAAACTGGACAAGTAATGTGGGTTTACAAATTAATTAGAATAAATGAAAAAGGTTTGGGGAGACAGTTACGACTGCTCATATTTACTTTTCAGTTAGAAGTTAATCTTTTTAGGCATAAAATTAGGAGGAAATAATATTGTGGAAGATAACTACTGCCAGACTTTGCAAGATGCTAAAAACAACAAATACATGGATAATTTTTGATTTAGCCTTCTTTTTAAGAATGACTTGATACATTCTTATATTTGGTAAGCTAGGTTATTTATGTCAAGCAGTCTTGTTTCTAAAAAGATGGAATATGATTTTAAACTTTTTTTTTGGGGGGGGGGGGGAGGATTTGAGAATTAACCCTGTTAAAAAGGTAGGCAATATATAGTAAAGCAAAAGGTTGTGTGTTAGAATTAATCTGATTATTTTCTTGGCAACATTACATGTGCATTGGGTGCATAAAAAAAATAATATTGGGAAAAAAGGTGTTGGGAATATTACATGAGAAAGGTATAAGTATTTGGGAAATGAGTAATAAAAGAAAAACGTTCAAAGAAAATAAGAAAGGGTATTATGATAAGATGGAAGTAAGTTACAATGAAAATAAAGCAAAGATTAGTAGGGAGACATGGAAAATATTTATTTTGTTAAACAATGGGGTATTAAAGGGCAAGAAATTCTAAAAACAATTAGGAAAAGGCAAGAGAGGTTCAGGAATGATTTGGGATTAATTTTTATATACATATATAGATATATATATACATATATAGATTTTATATATATATATATATATATATATATATATATATATATATATATATATAGAGAGAGAGAGAGAGAGAGGCTTATGCTACAAAAGTTGTAATTAAGGCTGCTATGAAATACAAGCATAAGACAGAATGTGCAATATATGCAAGACTGAAGAAATGCTGAAAATGTTGCTATAAAATGTGTAAGAATACGATAAATATGGTATTTATGTGGAAAAGAATGAAAAACATTTTCTTAAATGTTAATATGGTCATATGGATTTTATAAAAACGAGGAATTAGTATTAAATATTTGGGTACATTTTTAATTAGTATTATTTGGATTGCATTGAATAAGATATATAAAGAGTTATTGTATAATCTTATCTCTCACATTCCATGCTTCTCAAATTTGACTAAAAATGGTTATGGGATAAAGGATTGGGATAAAGTTACTTGAAATCAAGGTTCTCTCTGTGAATGGATTTGAATATTTATCAAAGGATTTAATGTTTCACAATGTTAAAAAAATGATATTATACACACACCCACACGTGTATACACATTATATATATATATATATATATATATATATATATATGTGTGTGTGTGTGTGTGTGTGTATATATGGGTTTACTTTGTTTTGTTGAATCTCATTTCACTGAATTTCATTTCACCCCAACCACATCGCTGAAAACTCAAATTACTGAAAACTCATTTCACTGAATCTCAATTCACTGAACTGAACTTAGTATATATGGCACTGTGCAGAGTACTGTAAGGCTAGTAAAAGTTATATGCCCTTTTACCCTTTGTACTGCAATCTTGGAGTTAGTATATATGGGTGGGGGGAAGACCCCCCCCACCTTGTTTGTTTTATATTGTACTTCACCAAAAACTTCAAAACAATACATTTTAAACAATACACATGCATACTTACAACATCAATGACCAATTCTCTCCAGAAGACAATATGTACTCAAAAGTGGGGGCTATGCCCTGCAAACCCCACAATGTGGGGGGGGGGGCTGTGCCCCCAACATACTCCCTAGCTCCCCATCTACTTTTGGTTTTATATGGTTAGCTTTCAGTGAATTGAGATTCATAAATATAAAAGCTAAGTAGGTGGGGGGGTGCCTTCACACCCCCTAACTATATATACTAACTCAGGGATCGCACGGAGAAAAGGGCATATATGTTTTATTTGCCCAACAGTACTTACATTCAGTGAAATGTGATTCAGTGAAATGAGTTTTCAGTGAATCAAAGTAGATCCATATATATATATATATATATATATATATATATATATATATATATATATATATATATATATATATATATATATATATACACACACACACACACACACACACACACACACACACAAGGAATACCTCAAGATTATACTGTTCTATTTAATGAAGCAAGTATGCTATCACTTCGCATAAAGTACAGTTTTGTACCTACCATAAATGTAGATGTTCGAGGATCCACATTGCTGCAGTCCTAACCATTGGGTAGGCCGCTGTCCCAGTCGGCCTGAATACCAAAGTATATGGCTGACGTCGGTCAAGGCGCATTAGACTGACGCCAGTGCGCCAGGGTACTAATGCGCATGACCGACGTCATATCCTCAGTCTTTTCTTGCCCCAGATGTCAGAAGACCCTAAAAGACAAGGCCAAAACCAAAACACCAAACATTCCTGCACCAAAATATGTACAATATATACAAAATTACAAGAGTATAACCTCACCTACACAACCACCCCTAAACACAGAGGGAAGGAGGGAGGGTAAATTGGACTGCAGCAATGTGGATCCTCGAACATCTACATTTATGGTAGGTACAAAACTGTACTATGTTCTTCATTCCACATTGCTGCAGTCCTAACCATTGGGTAGAATCCCAAAGCAGAGGTAAGGGAGGCTGGCAAATCATAAGGAAGCAGGAGCTGTCAACATGCCTTGCAAAATAGCTGTGGCAAAACCAGCCCTAGATTTAGAGTAGAGAGGAAGGTGATAATGCTTAGAAAAAGTATGCACTGAACTCCAAGTAGCTGCCTCCAAAATATCCTTAGTTGCCACCTCCTTTAGAAATGCTGTTGAAGTGGCAGTAGCCCTAGTGGAATGAGGCCTAATCCCAGCTGGAATCTCCTTGCCATGATGGGAGTAACAAAATGCAATGCAAACCCAATCCACTTAGAAATAGTTTGTTTTGACACAGGCTTGCCCTGAGAACTCAAAGCAAAAGAAACAAACAACTGCTGAGACTGCCTAAAATCCTTAGTCCTGCTTAAATAATAACGCAATTGCCTGTGTACATCTAAAGTGTGCAAAATCTTTTCCCCTTATTTTGGGGATCTGCATAAAAGTAGGCAAATGAATAGTTTGGTTTAAAGCCACACTAGAAACGAACTTAGGCATAAAGGAAGGATTAGGGCGTAATGATACCCTATCCTTATGGAAAATCAAAAAAGGCTCTACCGCCATAAGGGTCTGCAATTCAGAAACCCTTCTTGCAGAAGTAATGGCCAACAAAAAGCAGTCTTCCATGACAAGTATTTCAATTCAGCAGTAGCAGGCTCAAAAGGTTGTAGAGTAAGTTTCTCCAACACAAAATTGAGATCCCAAGCAGGAGTAGGAGCTCTACGTGGGGGTCTTATATTCTTTGCCCCTCTAAGAAATTGCTTGAACAAAGGATGCGAAAACAATGGTGGGTCACAATCATAGTGAGATGAAATTGCTGCAGCATGAATCTTAATGGAAGAGAAAGACAAACCTTTGTCCAATAACTCAGTAAGATATTGAAGAGCCACACTCAAATTAGGCTCAGAAATCTCCAAATTTTTTGCTGCACTCCAAAATAAAAATCTCTTCCATTTTTCTGTACACTTTCCTTGTACTAGGTCTTCTGGCTTCCATAATCACATTTAAAACTTGTTGAGGAAGTTGAGACCTGCTGTGTTTCAAAACAGAATATGCCAGGCTGTTAGATGAAGAGAGTGAAGCTTGACATTGAGCAGGTGACCGTCCCTCTGAGACAACAGGTGTGGAATCAAAGGTAAAGGCCATGGAGGCTTCCTTACCAGACTCCTCAGTAATGGGTACCAGTGTTGCCGAGGCCAATCTGGAGCTATTAAAATCATCCTTGGCTTGTCTTGTCTGACCTTTAGGAGCACCTTTGGGAGAAGAGGCAGAGGTGGAAAGGCATACACATGAAGATTTTTCCAACTGAAAGAAAGAGCATCCACTTTCCAAGCTGTGTGATGAAACCTCTTTGTGCAAAACTGTGGCAGCTGGTGGTTTAGTGGAGAAGCGAACAGATCTATGTCTGGAGTTTCCCATGACACTGTCAATTTCTGAAATACATGAAGATCCAGTTTCCACTCGTGGGGATCCATGATTTGTCTGCTTAACACATCTGCTAAGGAGTTCTGTGCTCCGGCAGAAACCTTGCCTGAAGAGTTAGTTGCAAGCTGAGCGCAGTCTCCCATAAAATCATTGCTTGCCTGCACAACGGGTAAGAATGTGTTCCCCCCTGTTTGTTGATGTACCACATGACAGTTGTGTTGTCTGTTAGAATCAACACCTGCCCTGGAAGAAGTAACTCCTTGAAAGCCATTAATGCAAACTGGACTGCTAACATCTCCTTCATGTTGATATGTAGATGCTGTAGTCTGGCAGGCCACTTGTCTTGTATCCACTTTCCATTTAGATGAGCTCCCCAAGCAATGTCTGAGGCATCTGTCGTTAGAATCTGACTCGCCTCTGGCTGGGTCACAGAGAGTCCCTTGTTTAGGTGACATTCCTGAGCCCACCACAAAAATTCCTGTTGAATGCAAGGTATTATTTGAATGACAGTGTCCAAATCCTGGCAGTGCTGTGTCCATACATCTTGAGATACCATTGCAGCTTCCTCATATGCAGTTTGGCATTGGGAAGCACCAGAATACAAGATGCCATGAACCCTAAGGCTTGAAGGACTGTCCTTGCAGTCAGCCCGGACTGAAGAGATAGTTGATGGAAGTAAATGGAAAGATTCTTTTGTTTGTCCGGGGTTAAAAGGCCATCTGGGCTGCTGTATTCAGTCTCACACCCAGAAAGCACATGTCTTGAGAGGGTACTAGACTGGACTTTATTTCGTTCACAGAATACCCTAGGCATCTTAGCACTGCTATCACATATTCCAAATGCTGTAAAAGGTCTTCCTTTTCTTGAGCCAGAATCAGGCAGTCGTCCAAGTAAGGATAGATTTGAATTCCTTTTAGCCTGAAGTAAGCTATCACTGGAGCCAGAACCTTTGTGAATACTCTGGGCAGTAGATAAGCCAAAGGGCAATGCAGAGAACTGATAATGGGAATTTCCAGCTCGAAAACGTAGATACTTCCTGCAACTCAGTCTGATAGGCACATGAAGGTAAGCCTCCTTGAGATCTAAAGTTACCATCCAGTGATCTTTGCCCAGCAGAGGTAAAAGCTGTTGTAACGTCAACATTTTGAACTTGGGAATGTCCAGATAAGTGTTGAGGATAGATAAATCCAAAATTGGTCTCCACGTGTCCCCCTTCTTTGGTACTAGGAACAGGCGAGAATAAAATCCTAGGCCCCTTTCTGGCACAGGGACTGGCTGAATGGCCCCTATTTGGAGTAACAGAGAAATTTGCTTGTGAGCCTCTTTTCTTTGTAGAGGAGGAATGTCTGGCATGCCTTTGAAAGGAGGCAAGGTATGGAAATAAAACCTGTAACCGTGGTGAATGATATCCAAAACCCATCTGTCTTGGGTAATTAAATCCCAATTTTCTTTGAAAAGAGCCAGCCTTCCTCCCAAAGGTGCTGCCAGGCGAGAATGTACTGGCAGCTGAAAAGGCAGGTCATTGGGTCTGTTTACGAAAGGACTGACCCCTGCCCTCACCAGAAGTCTGAGCAGGTGAACTCCCTGTTCTAGGCCTAAAAGAACCTTGAGCTCTGCCCCTACCACGTCTAGACCTACCCCTAGACTGGGAATCGTAAGCAGGATATGTCCATCCCTTAGTAGGCCAATTTCTACTAAACTTGGAGGCTGCACCTGCAAAAATCTTTAACAGTTTGCATAGACTTAGCCTTGTCCTCCATTTTCTTTAAAACTGCTTCCACAGGCGAACCAAACAACACATCAGACTGTAAAGGAGCATCCAAAATCCTTGTCTTAACATGCTCAGCTAAATTCTGATCCCTCAACCAGGCGTGCCTCTGAAGAACAGAACCAGTGGCAGCCACCCTCGAGGAGGCCTGCACAGCATCAAAACCACATTGCAGTGAATGCTTACCCACCTGTTCAGACACATGAACTAAATCCTGCAACTCTTTACACTCAATACCTGCTGCCAGAGCATCCACCTTAGACTTCAATTGTGAAAGGAGATAATTTTGATATTTTAACATGTGAAACTGGCAATTCAACGCCCTCATGGCTAAAGTGGAAGAAGTATACACTTTCTTTCCCCATCTATCCAAAGCCCTTGCCTCTTTATCAGGAGGAACAGGATTTTTAACAACAGAAGCCTTAACACCTTTAGGCCCCTGAGAGACAGTTTCCGGGTCTGCCCTAGGACTCTTAAAAGATACTTGTGAGCTTCAGGCACCCTATAGTACCTATCAGGTTTAACTGGGGCAGGAGGCAAAGAATCAGGGTTTAGGGAAGCCTCTGCAAAAACATCTTCCACCACATTCAGAACAGGAGGTATAGCTAAAGGCCTATGCTGGGGTAAAACAAGAATTCCCTAAGCCTCTTCCTGGAATCAGAGAAATCTTGGCCTTCCCATTTAAAATGCTCCCTCATGGAATGCAGAGTCTCTGAAAATGAAAAATCCTCAGGAGGAGAAGCTGACGGAGTAGAATCATCAACATCAGAATCAGAATAAGGAGGATACTCCTGCAAGTCTTCAGCCGAAGACTCAGAAGCCTCCGAACACTGCTCAAAACTCTCAAACTCAGGCTCCACCCTGGGTCTCTTATCAGGAGGGGGCATAGAGCCTCTAATCATAGTAATCAAATCCTCTGCCATTTTAAGCATATGTTTCTTAGGCAAAGATCCTGAAGAGCTAGGAGAAACCCCACTGAAGTTAAACCTGGCCTGCCTCTCAAAGAAGCCTTGGAAACAGAAGGGAGGCTCTAACCACCTTAGGAAGAGAGGGAAGAACAGCCACCTGAGAAGCCCCTTCAGCCTGGCCTACCTCCTGAGAGGACACATCCTGTAACAGTAAAGTCTCTCCCTGAGACTCTAAAGAAACTCCTGGTAAAACCTCCGGCTCCACAGAGCCTTCTAAAGAACCGACGTCCGGGACTGCCGGTTCTTCCACCCTAGGCTTTGCTGCTTTATCCTTGCGCTTTTTGACGAAGCGCCGGAGCATCCGGCGGCATTTTATAATTACAACGCTTCCCAAAACTAACCTGGCACAGTCTAACCTTCTCTTAATAGTGCGTTTGTTAAATCTAGCACAAGAGCGGCATCCAACAACGCCGTGCTCAGGCCCTAAACAAGGTATACACAAGGTATGGTAATCCCTATGAGGTATCTGTTTCCCACAAGAAATACAGTTATTCACTTTTTCTGACATCCGGTTAAATACTGAGGCAAGAAAAAACCAAAATATTCCCCAACGGGGTACTTAGCCAACTTTGATTCGGTCTGAAACTCCGACTTCAGAAAATTTCAGAACGCCAACCTGCACTCGCAAAACTGCTTCTGCATCGGACCATGCGGCAAAAAAGACTGAGGATATGGCGCCGGTCATGCGCATTAGTACCCTGACGTACTGACGCCAGTCTAATGCGCCTTGACCGACGTCAGCCATATACTTTGGTATTCGGGCCGACTGGGACAGCGGACTACCCAATGGTTAGGACTGCAGCAATGTGGAATGAAGAACATCTTCCTTTATGGCTTTATGATTTTGCACAGAATAATGGTCAGACTCATGGGTCTAAAATTTTTCAGGTCTGTAAGGGACATGCTAAAAATTTTGTTTAGCATAATTGACTGAAGTTCAGTGAGGTTTTCATTAATCCTGTATAGACATGAAACCACACAAACAGCAGGCATGTCATAACAGTACATGGAACTTGAGGCAGGAGCTATGTTTGTAGTAACATAATGGATATACCCATCCTCTCTTGTCTCTACAGAGATCAAAGATATGTCTCTTGTTAAATGTGGAACTGATGAATTTACACATTTATAAACTATGTCTTGTGGCTGCATTCTCCATCATTGTTTATTGATACCACTTTATCTTCACAATTTCTCCTTTATTTTCTGGTATATTTAAATTACTATTGCTTTCAGTCTTTGAGACTGAAGTATCATAGTTGGATCTGAAAGCTTTGATAAAAATAATACAGTTTCTGTAGTTCAATCTAGACTTGTTTTCGTGGTAGGGCAATTTTGGAAAAGTGCGTACAAGCTCTCCTTAGTGCCATTTATCTTATATTTTGATTTCCTCATTTTTTAATTACATTATCCCATATATTTGTACCTTACCAATGTGTGTCCATGACTGCAGAAAATCAGTATCATTGAACTTACTGATAGCAAACTGAGAAGATTTATTCTGGTCACCAAGTATCCTGACCAGTCTTCCTACATATAATTTATTGTTCCATAGCTTCCAAAGGTAAAGCCAAGGAAGTCATAGTGCCACTTTATTCTGCCCTTATAAGACCCATTAAGTATAATGCCCCCATAGGATATACCTGACCAGACAAATGCAACAGTTGGAACGCCCTTAAAGGTTTCTTACCAGGAAAATCCAGGTTATAAACCCAATGTCCTATACAGATTGCCTTAAAGCCCCATCTCTATATTATCTTGCAGATTACTGAGAGGCAATTTATGCCTAGCATAAAAGACCTCCTCAGATCCAGCTCTGATTGACTTTTTGCATATCTGCAAAATGAACAGCATAAGAACTATATTCAAGGATTTAAATTTTGCTTGTCACACAAATAAGAAATGCTGGTGAGACATAGTCCTCTCAGAGGATGCCCATACTCTTCGAGCAGGCTCACCCTTTATGTGAAGCAGAAACCATCCCTAACCCTATTTAAGTGTAACCTTGGCCAATGGATGGGAAATTGGAAGCTCACCCCAGGTCTGAACTCCATGTCTCTGGTAGACAGAGGCAGACAAGTAATACCCAAACTAAATACACACACACACAGACAGACACACACACAGACGGACACACACACAGACACCTCAACTGTGCAGATTTTTGCAGAATGTTTTGACTTTTGCCTCATTTCTTTGGCCAATTTCTCAAAATTGTGGTTTTCTGGCAAATCATTGAGGGCTGAAATCAGAATAAATAGACATTCTAGTTTCTGACTTCATACCTTTCAGAAAATTCATGCTAATGCAAAATCTGTTATTGTATCAACTGTTTGTAAGAGCAATATTTAAAAAGTGCCCCTATATTTGGGCCTTTGTGTCCCATTATTTATGGCTTTGTCCAGATTGCTTGTTTAAGAGGTCCCTCACACACATGCACACAGAGCGATGGAGCAATCCCAACGAAGGAATAAAAATAGGGATGGATTTTAAATATTGTTCTTATAACTTTAGTTCTTTTATATTTAGTATAATAACTATATATAAAACTTTATATGCTGTGTTATCTTCATTTTAGGGGTCAACTAGGTTTTGTGGCTCCCAATGAATTTTATTTGGTGGGAGAGGGGCCAAAAATGACTTTTGATAGTAAAGGTTGCAGATGCTTGGCCTAGTATATGTCTATGATACCATTACGGGAGAATGATTTTGCATTCAGATTATAGATGATGGCACCAAGATCTGTTTTAACTATAAAAAGTATAAGCATGGGTGGAAAGCAGAAAAATCACAGGTCTCTCTCAAGCCTGGTACCAAAGATATTGTCATAACTAGTTGGATTTTGTAATATATTTGGTCTATCTAGCTTGGATTAACAGATATGCCAAAATATTAATCACATATCCGATTCTGAATAGTTTACCCAGTCAATATTTGGGTAGGTAAAATCTCCATAAGTTTATCAGTGCCAGTAGCATACAGGGAAAAAATCCTAGCTACAGCCAAGGTAACCAGAGTATGCCATGGAGAAGATGGATGTTACCATCCTGTGGGGGTGGGGTGGAATCTGAGGACATCCAATGAGACAATCCCTCCTAGTAGAACAAGCACTGATGCAAAGGACAGTCACAGGGTTGGTCTTTGACCACAGAGACATGAAGGATGTAGCCCTCATCCAGGATGCATGGAAGCATACTTTTAACAAGGGGACAGCATCGTGGCTCTTGTGATGACAGAAGCTGCTAGCTTCACAAAGAAGGGGGGGGGTGCAGTTAGAGCCATGCACGTGCACTTTTCATTGCTGGTATGGTAGTGAGGGTAAAACACCATCATAGCTGCCTGTATTTATGGGCCCCTATAGTCTTTTCTTACTCTCAATGGAGAATATATCTAGGATAGGTGAACAAATGGGCTGGATTCATGAGGCAAGGGAATCTCAATAGTTAGCAAGCATGGTGAGAAATAGCACAAAGGAAAATACTTATAAGGATTGCATTTTAAATGCATTTTACAACCTGAAATTTAGTCAGGAAATCCAGATGCACTGTCAAACACAAAAGCAGGTTGCGCCACCACTAATATTCTTTATACAAATGCTTTTTAGTCTTGGGTTACTTTTGTAGCCGCTGGCTTTTAGATGTTCTTTTATAAGTGTTGAGGCACCACCATCTAACATACTAGACCTTAGACAATGAAAGGAGGCAAATACTGGAACTTGTTATATGCATTTTGGATTTTTAAGCCATGCTTCAAAACTGACAAAAATATTATCACTAAAGAAAGGAAACCTCCTAAATCACCCATTTTATTGTTGAGACTTCTGGTATATAAAGTACAGTCACAATTTCCATTTACCTGTGGGTGTTCAGAGGAATCCGTATGGACAGACTGTACTGTCATTTGGGGAGAAAGGAAGCCCTGGACTGATACTCAACTGATTTCTTACCACTGTAATTCTCATCTGATGAAGGGCAGCACTGGCAACTGGGATTCCAGGGAAAAAAAAGTTGACAAGTCTAACAAGTTCAGACATATCACTGAATTTTTTCTCATTTGAAGATGGGCCAGTGATAAAATGAGAACCATGGAAGCCAACAGTCCAAAAATTTCAAGGAATCCTCTTGTTGGGGTGATATTCCCCTGGGCGAATTTCAGAGACATCATCTGGAACTGGACCTTGTCTTCAGGCAAAAAGTCATATTCTTGTTGAAGTCAGTTAAGTAACCCAGAAAGATGACTCTTTCCAAGGGTGTCAGACATGACTACAGGAGGCTCAACTTGAACCCTAGGTGGGATATTTAAGATGAGACCTTCAATAGCAATTCCACACACCTGGACGGCAATGCTGCACAGCCAAGCAAGTCGTCCAAGTACTGAAAAAAGTGAATGCCCAGCCTTGTCAGTGGGCCACTACTGGGTAAGACATTTAGAAAACCCTTGCGTTGTGGTGGATAGCCCAAAGGGAATAAAGAAAAATAATGTGAATCAGACACAACAAATCTCAGATACCCCTAAAGTGAAGAGCACTCAGGATATGAATAAAGGCATCCATCAAGACCAGGATCACTGTGAAGCAGTGATCCGGAAGCACTGTCTGCAGGGGTAAGCATCTTGAACTTGGGGACCTTTTCTAATGTACTAAAAACAGAATGTTCGCACACTGGTCTGTATGACTGCTGTTTTTGGGGAACCAATAAAATACTAGAGAAGAAACCTCTCATTTTTTCTGCAGAAGGGACTGGTTCTATGACCTCAGATCCAGTATTTTCTGGAGAATAGGAGGGAATAAAAGTTTGGTCTGGAAGAAGAGGGGAATCCCCTTGAGCAGAGGCAGAAGATCTTTCTACTTCCATCTGAAACTCCTGCCAATAATGTTTAGCTCCCATTTGTTGGAAACCACTGGCAGCCAGGCTGCCTTGTAGACAGCTAACTTGAGCTATGAGGCAACTGACGGGGGACTTGATACATATGGGTGCTGCACCTCAGCATATTCATAAGCTGAAGGTGGGAGTATTCTTTCAATGAAAGGAACCCTTCTTGTTAGGCTTGGTAGAGTTGTCATCCTTTTATTCCCTCAGATATCATTTAGCTGGGACGACTTCTTGGAAAGCTGCTGGAAATGATCTTGCTTAAAGGAGGAGAACTTGGGAATATGAACCATTTTGATGTTCCCTGCATCAATTTACCTCTGTCATTCCAGTGCTTAAGGATCTGACTAGCTGTTGTACCAAACACACAATCAGACTCAAAAGGAGGATTCTTAATCTCATTTTCTTAACTTTTCAGCGTGCAACCAAGCATACCTAACCACCGTGGACAATGCTGTATTTCTGCAAGTAGTATCAGCCCCCCTTCCAGGGCACATTTTAGAGCATGTTTTGACCCCCCGAGAAACATTGTAAACTAATATTGAACACATTTCTTTAGCGCTGTAGGCAATGATACAGAAAACACATGTAAAACGTACATTTATCTAAGCACAAACTTCTTCATAAAACGCTGGGAGTTAAACATTAGATTTTATTGTCTGATGAGTAACTAACCAGAATGCAGCACTCTGTAATAAAATCTGCTGCATACTGCAGAACACATTCCAACCCACTACAAACCATTTCTCTAATGTGTCATAAGAAGGTGGTGTTGGATGACATGGAATCAGGAAGTAATTGGACAGTTGCTCAGCATACAGTGCAGAGAAATATCAGTTTGTTTAGCTTAATAAACATAGGTCAAATGAAATTGCTAGAGTAAAAAAAAAACACACATTTTAGAATAAGAAAGCCCACTTTACAATAGGAGAGCGTATGTATGACAAATCATTTTCTTCTTAAAAAAAACTTTGCGCTTTATCTTTAATTGCTTCAAGGAAAGAGCTTTCATAACATGATGTGGTGAACACTTATAAAATCCCATCAAACACCACTAGAGCTATCAAGCAGAACATGTTCACCAGGGACAAAGCCTGGAAGCTTTGGCAAAAGCACAAAAAATCCTCTGACCTCACACCAAAGACACCTCAGTAACTTAGTAAACTGCCAAGTCATTAAGGACGAAAAAGAATACTATCATACTTTACAAAATCAACACAAGCTTAACCTTAAACATTTCTGGAGCTCAATCAACAGACTTCTACACCCAGGTTCAGAAACTGACCCCTGTCCAGACCCAGGAAAATATCCCGTAGAAATTGCCACACTTTTCAACACTTATTTTATTGACATTATAACTAAACTCACTACCAACTTCCCTCAAAATCTCCCTAACCATCCCAACCCTCCTGCCACTAATACCTTCTCTACCCTTTCTCCCAACTTCTCTCTAGCCCCTATTCCCACAACCATAGTAAAGAAAATGCATCGGAAATTAAAACCCTGCACGAATGCCCCTGACAGCCTGCCTCCAGAATTTTTACAAAAGGCAGCAACCATTGCATACACCATCAGCATACTTCTTAACAGGTCTATCCAAGAGTCTTATGTGCCTTCTATTTGGAAAAAGGCATTTATTCTCCTACTCCATAAAGGCGGAAACAACACAGATGTCTCCAATTTTCAGTCCATTGCCATCCTTTCCCGCAACTCAAAAATCCTCGAGAAATGTATCTACAGCCAGTTCCTTAGCTACTTACTTGACAATAACATACTATCACCAACCCAGCATGGTTTTAGACCAGGGCACAGTAACACAAAGTCTTATGTCTTTCTGTAAAATTATCAATCAGACCCGTGACACCAGAAAACTTGCCACCTCTCTATTTCTTGATCTGTCCAAAGCCTTTGATACTATTTCTCATCCACTCCTTCTTAGAAAACTTTCCAACATGGGTATCTCTCCCTCTACTCTACACTGGTTTTCCAACTACCTCTCAGGACAGGCAACGAGATACAAAATGGCTTAATGCCTTCTCTCCTTTGCTTAACACCTCCACAGGTGTTCCCCAAGGGTCCATCTTAGGCAGCCTACTTTTCAGCATTTTCATCAATGATTTCCACTCTAGTCTCACTCAAGGAACAGTCATCAAGTATGCAGATGAATCATCATCTGTACTGCCAACTCTTCACACAAACTTCAAAAGCTTACCCAAGCAGCCTTCAGCTCCAAAGAAAAATGGATGGCTAACAACCATCTAGCATTAAATCCTAAAAAAACTAAACTACTGTTATTTACCGCTAAGAAATTCTGCACCATAAGCAAAGACACTTTTTCACCATCCTCTCCCATGACAACACCTCTATAAAGGTCGTCACACATACTAAACCTTCTAGGTGTTACCATAGATGAACGCCTAACTTTCAACATGCACATTCACAACATGAAAGGAGCACATCATAAATTGAGCATCCTATATCGAAACAAAAACATTCCTCAAATTACTCCTCCAAACTAGCCCTTGCCGCCTCTTTCCTGCTCCCTCTCTTCTCTGTGGTGCTCCTCTTTTCACCAATATTCAAGACCAGTCTTAAATCCAAACTACATTCATGCTATTTGTTACCAATGGAAAGCACTTATCTCACCACTGTATCTCTCTTAGACTACTGAACTGGCTAGAATTACCTCACCACCTTACATATATTCAACTAACTACCACCCATAAACTAATACACAATCCATCCAGTTGCCCAGCCCTTTCAAACCTATTCACTCCATACCATCCTAATAGGCCTCTCTGCTCAGAAAAACAAATGCTCCTACAGGTAGAGAAACCTAATCTCGCCGCTGGACAATGGCTCCACTCCTTTTCCACTGCTAAACTATGGAACTCTCGCCCACCCACTCTTAGATCTACTAGCAATACATCTACCTTTAAAATCTCCTTGAAACATCATCTCTCCTCCCACTGGCAATGCCCCTGTGCTAACAGTTCACAACCCATAACCTGACTTCTCTCTCTTCCCTTCCTCTTCTCCCACCTTTCCCTCCTTCTCCCCTCTCTGCCTCCAGTACCATCACTATTATTTCCTGAACATATAAACCTCTTCTATATCCTTAACAAATGTACTGTTCTGTGATATTTTTGACACCACTACAGTGTCGACCTCAGTGCCAACTACTACACAGGACTGTCAGTCTAATCTGGAACAAATGTTGTATGTATTCCTATCAAAGTGTATATATTACTTTGTTACCTAAACTTTGCCAGTTTAATCTGACATATTTTGCTATCTTGTGTTGTCATCACATTGAATGTATTGTATGCTCTTGTGCTTTAGCAATTGATCTGATATTTTTGTTATCTTGTCTTTTATCACATTGTAAGCATTGTATTGTTATTGTGCTTTAATTGTATGTATTCGTATCTCTGTGGAGCTTTTCTCCCTGGGCCTCCACTGAAAATGGGCACTTTTTGCCCAGTCCAGTGGACCTTCCCGCCAACAAATTCAATAAATAAATAAATTAATTAAATAAAATAAATTTGAGAGTAGGAGGGGCTTTGGAAATTTTTTTTGAAGAGGGATAGACAACTAAAGAGCCAGTTAGCTTAACACAAGAGAAAAGGGTGGGTAACGTGAGAAATAAATGTTATAACTTTTCTTCTCTGGCAGCTTTTCCAATAAAACCTTGACCTGCTTGTTTAAATGAAGCTAATTCTCAGATCCCACCACAGTTCAGAAGCAGTTGATCCATATGACATCACAGAAAAAAGAAGTTATATACTCACCATAACGTTCCATCTGTGTTGTCTATATTCATTTAGCCTCATCAATGGGTTGCGGATCTGAGGTCGGATCAGACTTGGCCATTACTACAACTCATGGAAACATTCGAGCTCTCCCCTAACCACAATGCAGTGCCGCCCTGTCACCTTAGATTACACCCATAGCTGAGAGACAGAATAAACACATGCCAAAAAGGACTTTCATACTATAAATCACAGAAATTATCTGCAAAGCAGAAACTGCTTATTCTTAACAAAAAGGAAACCAGTTATGACTAGGTTAGAATGATAAAATATACAATACCATGTTTACAGAAATTAGCACTCAAAATCTGGGGAAATCTCACATTCGCCCCAAGGCAGAAAAAGAAAAATGGAGGGAAGGGATACGAGCCTGAATGAAAATAAGACAACGCAGATGGAAAATTATGGTGAGTACATAACTTAATCTGATGTCAGTTTTATTCATCCTCATGAATGGGACACAGTCCCCAGCTACCTGAGCCCTGGGTGGACCCTAAGGAAGGGCACACCAGAAAACAGACAAGCCAAGTACTGACCTACCTCTTGAGACCAGATCCAGTTTGTAATGATTGAGAAAAGTGTGTGAATTTGACCACGTAGCAGCTACACAAATTATCTAAGGAGGCTCTAGACTGAAAAGCCAAGGATGTCGCCACCGATCTGGTGAAATGAGTTTTTACCGGTTTCTGTAGAGGAACATTCAAGATTGTGTAAGCCAAAGTAATGCATTCTGCAATCCACTTAGCTATAGTCACTTTTTTAACAGGTTGGCCTAATTTTTGATGTGCAAAAGAAACAAATAGTTGGCCTGATTTTCTGAATTCATTAGTCCTATGTAGATAGTAGCATAACTGCCTATGGACATCCAGTGAGTGGAGAAGAAATTCTCCTTTGTTACTGTAGTTTGGAAAAAGTACTGGCAGACTGATGACTTGACTGATGTTGCTTTCTGACACCACCTTTGGTAGAAAGGAAGCATTGGTCCGCAAGGATACTTTGTCCTTGTGAAAATGAGATAAGGGGGTTTAGAAGATAAGGCTTGAATCTGTGAAACTCTCCTAGCAGAGGTTATGGCTACTAGAAAGGCAGTTTTCCAGGAGAGAAATTTTAATACACACTTGGCTGCCAGTTCAAAAGAAGAAGCAGTTAAAGCCTGAAGTACTAAGGACAGGTCCCAAGGAGGTACAGGACACTTCAAAGTGGGTCTCAGGAGAAGCGTATCTTTCAAAAATACTTTACAAATTTTGCAGACGTCAGCGAAGAATTTGAAATTCTAACATGAAAATTCGAGACACTAACTGAACCTTAATGGTTGAAGCACTAGCTCATTTGTGAAACAATTCCGCACGGTACTAGAGAACCATATAGGTGAGCGCTGTGAAAGGCTATATATCATGTTGTTCAGCCCAAATGACAAACCTTTTCCATTTGCTCTTACATAACTTCCTTGTAGAGGGCTTATGGCAAGATAACAAAATGTAACAGACTGGGAAGGCAAATTAGAGTGCCCGACTCATGGGAACTGGAGAAACCATGAGATTTGTTATATCCGGAGAAGTGAATCCTGTTGGATGCAATAGAAGGTCTGGAATTGGATCCACAATCTATGGTGGAGTTAGGGGAGGAGGCCATAGGAAGGGGAAAAATATCTGTCAAGGTCAGTAAGGTGCAATGAGGATTATCCTGGTCTTCAATCTGGATGCTTTCTGTAAAACTTGGGGATCATGGGAGCTGGAGGGTAGGTGCATTAGGTGTATAAGAGACCGGGGGGGGGGGGGTCAATCTTGTAGAAAAGCATCCCTTGGTGACTCTCCCGCATGGGGAATTAGGGGAAAAAAAGCTGCTACACTTGTTGTTCAGAGGGGATACCAATAGGTCACTGCAGGGTTGGCCCCACCGACGAAAAATCATTTTCACTGCTCGGTGGTTGAGGGACTACTCGTGAGGCAACAGAATGGATATGGTGAGCTTATCTGCAATCACGCTGAACTTCCCCGAAATGTGCATTGCTACCAGAAAGCGACTGAAGGTCATCACCCACTGCCATACTTCTGAGGGCTTCTCGACATAGAGGGTAAGATCTGGTTCCTCCCTGTTTTTTTGATATACCAAACTACTGACATGTCTGGATTGCAATCATTTCCAGAGGAAGGGGAGCCTTGGAATGCTCATAAAGCTAACAGCACCGCTCTCATCTCCAGGATAAATAGGCCTCTTTGGGGAACCAAATGCCTTGAACTGTCTTTCCCAGATAATGCCCCCTCCACCCTATCTGGGAGGCATCCATGGTCACTACAGCCTTGGGATGAGGTAGGATGAATAGGAGACCTTGCCAAGGTTGATCTGACTGAATCCACCATTTCAGATAATCCCTGCAAGTTTGAGTTATCCTTATTGTTGCTGATATAGGGTGGGTAAAGAAGGACCATTGAGTTTGCAGCATCCTCTGTAGAACTCTCATATGGTATCTCACCAGAGACACTAGAGTAACGGCTGCCACCACTGAGCCCACAGCTTGCAACACTTTCCTGGCTAAAAATTTTGAACTGCAAATTATCTTCTTTGTTTGGTTTCTGATGTTGAGAAGACAAGGATAGGGATGATGTGTTGAATAGTGCTCTGATGATTTCTAATCTTTGGTTGGGTTGCAGCTGAGATTTTGCATGGTTCATAGCGAGTCCCAGCAATGAACACATCTGTAAAACCTGATCTGTCACATGTACTAGTTGATGCCTTGTTGGGGCGGTGATGATTCAGTTGTCCATATAAGAAAATACACAGATTCCCTGCAGTCTCAAGTGAGCTGCTACTATTGCCATACATTTGGTAAACACTCTGGGGCTGAGTGAGTTCAAAGGTCAGAGCTCTGAACTGGAAATGACTGGCTCCCACTCAGACGCAAAGGTACCTCCTGGATTGTCTGTTCATTTTTATACGATAGACCTGCAGGATGTGTACTATCAAGCACATCCAGTCGTCCTTGCCTAAAAAGGGTAGAATTGACCGTACCGTGACCAATCGGAACTTCGTATGCATGACTGACTTGTTTAACACGCTGAGATCAAAACTGGTCTCCAGTCTTCTCTTTTCTTTGGAACTAAAAAGAACAATGAGTAAGTTCTGGATCTTTCTGGACTGGTGGGACCTCTTGGATTGCTCGACTTTTCTAGAGACTGTTGGATCTGTTGAGCTACTGGCTCCTATTGACTGGGTGGAACATCCAGAAGTTTGTTTGCTATTGGAGGAGGAAGGGAAAATGGTATAGAATAACCTCTGGTAATAATTCTCTACAACCAAGTATTGTTTGTTAAATCTATCCAGATCGATTTGTGTAGAGAAAAACATCCCCCAACTGCCTCTACATGATGACAATCGGGCCTCCATTCAGGAGCGCTGATGGGGTCTGTCAAAGAACGTTTCTCTGGACCAATTATTCTGTGGGCCTCCTCTGCCTCTTGGAGAAACAGTTCCACGTGTGTCAGGGAATGGACCTTGTGACTTCTTGAACCACATTTTACGAATCATTGTGGGGGGGGGGGGTCGAAAAATGCACTCCAACAGCAGAAAGCATCTTCCCATCCTTCTCACACCTGGAAAGTGTTTCTTTCACTTTTGGCCCAAAGAGTGATGATCAAATGGAGTGTTGACAAACAAAGACTTAAAAGTCTTGTAAAATTGCACAGGCGCATCCAGGCTTGTCTTCTCATGGCTAAGCCTGAATCTGCCACCATGCGGCACCTTCTGTAGCGTTTGATAAACACATGGACGAATTAACCAAGACTCTAAGGTATTCAACTGAACAACAGAAGTTTGAACGTCTTTGGTCACAACCTTTGCCAGCGAGCTGGAAAGTTCCTTGATTAAGTCTCTTTGCAGTCTCGTAAAATGGGCTAAACAGTACAGCAATCAGATGTCAAAAGTCACTGAAACATAAACTCACTTCCCCAATCTGTCCATCTACCTAGACTCCCTGTTAGGAGGGTGAAGAGTTGAACTCTCCCCTGTAAGTTCTTTCATCGTGCCTGCCGCCACAACCATGGCATCAATCTGTACACCCTTACTCCAATACTGTCTTTCTAAAACGGATGCCATGATACTAACAGGTCTTTTCAGTATTGGCTCAACCAAATCCGGCTTCTTCCACACCTTCAGACAAATAAAGTTGATTAATTCATCGGGAGGTGGGGCAACCCAGGAGGAAGATGAATCAGCACCAAAAGTCTCCAAGTATATGGATTCCTCAGAGGTGGGGGTGTGGGCTGATTAACCACCCTTCTGCTTCAGGAGTCCAAGGATGTCTCCAAAGGTGACATCTTTGGGTGATGGATTGGGGTACCCTTCCCCTTCATCGAAATCAGTATCTGTGGTAAGAGACTCCTCCGGTGAGTCAATGTACTTATTCTTACACCTTCTCTTTCGAGGGACTTCTTAGGTGGGATGATTCGGAGAAGTATCAGAAGAGCTAGAGATCCCAGATTGGGTAGACTGGAGGGCCCTGGGCTGACTGTCCCTGTGCGGAATGATGGGGATCACGTGACAGAATCAGATGGGTAGTCAGGGATGGGTCCGAGGGGGAAGGGCCAGCCCACTCCAAGATTCAGATACGACCTTCTGAACCATCTAAGTCTGATCTCCCCAGGGATGAGGAAATCAATGGAGTAGATGGCAAGGTCTCTAGTCCGTTGGCCACCTCCACTCCTAAAGGACGACCACCTGAGAAGGAAGCTGAAGCCAAGCTGTCCAGCACCAAGGCTCAGAAAGGGAAGAAAGGCTCCGAAAATATCGGAGTCTATACCACCCCACGGACCCAACGTGGGGGCTCCGGGAGCCCTTCGGATCCGAACATGTCAGAGCAGAGAAGCTCAAGGATCTGATGCTATCCGTGTCATTATTCATCACATATGGATCTTGAATCTAACCTCAGATCCAAGCTGGCAAATTCTCAGACAGATCCAGAGCTCAAGCTTCAGACGTGGTCCAGGCTCAGGCTAGCTGTTTTTTCAAATAAGTGTTTTTTTTTTGGAAGGGGGGGTTGCTCTAATTTGTTTGGGCTTCTTTCTATCTTTAACTGCTCTATTTGTAGTAAATTGAATTTCCTCCCCCTGCAGTTGGAACTTTGGTTTAGTTAGGTTCCCCTTCAGTGTTTGGCCTTTGCGCCCTTTCTTTCTTCCTTTGAGATCTATAGATATATATATATATACATATATATATATATACATATATATACATACATATATATATATATATATATATAAATATATATATATATATATATATATATATATATATATATATATATATATATATATATATAAAAGGAAGGGAAAAAACTTTTAGATATGTATTTCTTTCTATTTATCTTTTAGTGGGAGCATTATTTACTGCAGTGTGTGTGTGTGCGTGTCTGTTCCTTTTCCTTTAGCATGGCTGAAAAAACATCTGGGTTTAAAACATGCTCCTTGTGCGGTCGGAATATGCCATGTTCTGACTCGCACGAGCAGTGTCTGTATTGTTTAGGGTCGACGTACCTGGAAGTTGTAAGCAACATTTTTGCAGCATTCAACTCCAGGGCCCTCAGAGTGCTGCAACAAGCTGTTATGAAGGGTTTGGCTTAAGGTGGTCCTCTGCCTATGGACTCCCCCTCAGGAGCCTAACAGGAGACCTCCTCCTCCCTCAGGGGGTTCCCTCTTCGTCTCTTCCAAAGAAGCAGAGATTCTCAGATAGCAGGTCCTTGGATCAGACTACTGGATCCAAGGCATTGGTGGAGCGGAGCCCTTCAGATACGAGCAGGAGCAAGCCATGCCCGGATCCGACCAGTTTGTCAGATCAGTCTTGTACACCATCTAAACAGTCAGATCCTACTAGGTTATTTTTCACTCACTCACACTGCACACATGTGAGTAAACTGGATGAACATCAGTTCACCCCAGACACTTCACTGAGTTGTGGGTAAAACCAGAATACCTGAATAAAAGCCACACAGATATAAGGAAGACATGTAGATTCCAAATAAAAGGAACAACTGCTAAGAACTCAACCAAGGAACCAAAAGCTGAGAGATGACAGCACTACTTGCTGTATCACTGTGCCACTGATCAGTTGCTTTTACATACATCCTGCCTACACCCCCAAAGACAGACACTTATTGTATACAATATTGAGGATGAGATGTAACAAGTGGAAGAAATTATGGTCAACCTGCTATTAGCAGATACATTGCAATGCCACACCAACACACATGCAAAAAAATAGCAACAAAGATTTTAGCTATTACAATACATTGTGTGACACTGTTCTGCCAGATAAGTGACAGTTTACCTTTGATGAAACAGCAGCGAGGGTGTCACCTTTATACACAATCTCTGCACTTATTAGCCATGTATACAAACAGAATGGAAACATGCTATTTAATGCATGGTATATCTGAGATTTTGCACTCCTATGAGCATAATTATGCTCACATGAACCATTTCAAATCATACCCTTTTCATTAGAAAACTACTGTTATAACTTGTACTTATCTTCACTACTAAAGAAATATCTTGCTTCACACGTGTGTCTCAGTATTACCATAAGGCTAAACTGCTCATTGGGACTAAAACTGATAATGTGGAAGTTACAAGAAGCAGATGTAAAAATAATCATCAGAAATCAGATCTTTGTTTTACTTTATCCCATCAAATGCAATGACTAATGCACAAACAAATTTCATCTGGGCATGCTGCATTTAGCAATGTATGGATTAAGTGCATTTGATACTAGCAAAGATGGAATAACGTCTATGCAAGGCATGGTTTTATACAAAAGTCCTCATGCATCCATATTCATTGTCCGGCACAGGAACAGTAGTAGTTATAATGGAATATTATACAAGAGCTAAGATTTGGATTTTCTTCTCAAGCATGTTAAAGCCCTATTTTATTAGTCTGTTAACAGCTCATATTATGAGCAGTGAATGAAATGTGCTTGCAGTATTTTTTTTTTTTTTTTTGCAACTAGCATCTATTTCAACACACTATTCCTTCTCCTCATTATCCTCTGCTCTTCTTTGTAGTCAGCACATTACTTTGACCGACACTATTGCATTTTTTATGTACGAGGTTGGTTACGATGGCCATTTTATGCTGGGCATCAAATCATCATACCAAACACAAGCTCATCAAAAGGTCAACTAGCAATGTAAATGAAGTCATAATTCACTAAAGGAAAAACATTAGTTAATTCCCGCTAATACTTTTTTTTTTTGTTTTTGTATCCAAGTCAGTCAGTCAAATTGTAGTGCAAAAGCAAAGAGAAAATACTTAACACACTGAGACATTCGTGGGAATCAGGATTATTAATATTAAAAGTCCAAAAGATTGGCTTGCCATTATTTGCTCATCTTAACAATACATCTTTTTTTCACATTCGCACTTGACTCACTTTCTCTACCCTTGCAACAAGTTATTAATGCAACTGATTCAGGAAGTACTCCAGCAGCTGACATTAAATCCAGTAAGAATGGCACTTCTCACGCTCTCCCTTTGCTTTCCTCCCCTGCAATAACAAGTACCTCATCATCAAAGTGACAGACTCCAGAAGTGCTCAAGCAGCATGGATTGCATACAAGACGACGAGCACTAAGAAAATAAAGCAGTTTTATTAAGAGCAAATGAAAAAAGAAATACAAATGTAAAGTAGTTTTAATGCATTCTGTGTCCAGAATGTGTATACAAGGACAGCTTAAATCGGTAATGCTGGGTTTTGGGGAACCCAACTAGAAATTTGTAAAGCGAGCTTTAGGGCTTAAATTTATTAATTACAGAGGAAAACCAGACAGTTGAGAGATATTGCTAAGGCTCTAAGCCACCTATTCAGAAAAAAAGAGGGAATTAATTTAATTTTAGGTAGATTACAGCAAAGTTGCATTACTTTTTTGCTCTGTGTACCTATTCTAGCAGTTTATTATTTTACTGCTGCAAAAGCCCCCCCCCCCTCCATTCAATGACCACGTCTCTGTAACTTACAACTCAGAAATGACAATGTGGTTTCAACATGATGAATAGGAGCTGATCAGCACGGTTCAAATCGCATTTCAACAGCCATGCTGCCAAGCTAAAAAAATGGAATTTGGTGCAAGTTAAGATTAAATGCACAATGTACCAGCAAAAGCAACACATTTACAATATAATTACTAATGGGGGGGAGCTATAATGTTCCCCCATCTACCCCAGTAAATCTGCCACTGCAGGAATCGCATCCCTCTCAAGATATTATCACTCATATTATGAATTCCTGTAGAAATTATCCTTACAAATTGACCTATCAAGTGCATAATGGTGTCAAGCAGAGGAAATGTGCAGCTTTGAATTGTATGCAATTCTCAAGTCATTTAGTTTGCTCTATCCTATGAAATGAATGCTTACCTCACATTAGATGCAGATTTCTGAGCTTTGAAAGTCCCAGCCTCCGGACAGTTTGAGGCAAAATTGAAATTTGCATTACTGCTAAACTCAGGGATCACTGGTTTTGGTGGACAGCTTTTCTTCTGAAGACCTATTAAATGAAAGTCTTAAAAAAGAAGATAAAATTCATGAAAACAGAACATGGAAAGCAGAAGAAAAAAATGCCACACCAGTATTTTTTCCAATTTAGACATGCAACCACACTAACACTATTGATCAACTGTCAAGTCAGAACTACAATGTAAATCAGTACTAAAAGGAGGGGGTGCGTTAATTTTATTTTCAACAATATACCTCTAACAAAATGCAATTATTCTGGATTATGCAATATTAGTTTCCCTTAAACTAGAGGTCACTGAAACAAACCAAAGTTCATTTAACTTATATTACTTTTAAATTAAAAAAACAGACTTTCAAAATGTTGAACACGTCATAAAATGCAAATAAAGAAAAATAAAAAAGTACAGTTGTGTAAGTAAACTTAATATAACAGCAGAAGTTCAAAAATCACTACTGAAGTAGCCTAAGCTCTATGGGTTATATCATGCATAGGATATAAGCTTACAAAGCTTCAGCTTCAAGCTGAGTTGACAAAGTCAAGTCTGGGCACCAAGCCCTACAGAGCTTTCATACCAACAGAGAAAGTAGGTAAGCCCAGAGAGGGTATTGCTGGGAAAAGAAAAAAAACATGTTCATACCCTGGCATAAAACCATTCCAAAATAAGGGGGTTGGAGGGAGGGAGTAGCTACTGCAACAGTGATCACTTGAACATCCACTGTTAAGGTAAGCTTACTTACACAACTGTACTATGTTAGTCATTATGATCACTGGTGCAGTAGTCTAAGTGATATGGGTAGAAGTACCATAGCTTAAAAGAACTGCGAGGTGGAAGAGGAAGGACCCAGGAGCCCCTGGAGAATGGTCTTAGCAAAGCTGTCCAAGACCTGTATAGTACTTTGTGAAAGTATGAACAGAGGACAAAGTTTCTGCTGCTAGAATAAGAATACTTTTGAAGTCCAACTCCTTCCAAAAACCCATAGACAAAGCCAATGCCTTAACTGAGCGTGCCTTGACTCTGCCTGAAATAGTATTATTGCAGTGGGAATAACAAAAGATTATAGCTTGAGACAATCGTTTGGAAACTCTGCTTTAACACAGGATGTCCCTTACCTTCATAATAAATTAAGAACTTATCAGAAGTTCTGAAAGATTTGTTCTGTCATGATAGTACCAGAATTGTCTGTCGACATCCAAACTATGAAGTATTCTTTCTCTCTCATTTTTTAGGTTCAGGAAAGAAGACAGGGAGATGGATTAATGTAAACTTGGATACCAATTTAGGTGTATAGGAAGTATAACCTCTCAAAGAAACCCTATCTTTGTGGAAAATGTGATAAGGTTGACCAGCCTAAGAGCTTGCAATGCAGATACTCTACTTGCAGAAGTGAGAGCAATGAGTAAAACTGTTTTCCATGTTAAGAACCTCAAGGAAGCATATGGTTCATATGGAGCAAGTGTTAGCTTCTCTAACACAAAATTAAAATCCCAAAGAAGAGATACTGTTTTGTGTGTGATTTCTTATACAGACACCCCCTTCAAAAACATGTTGACATACTGCATTGAAAAGAGGGATCCATGGGCAGGCATGCCGAAATAGCCAAACATGAATACTGATAGATGAGTAAGACAAACACTAGAATAGTAACTCACACAAATATGGAGACACTACTGAAACACTAGCCCTGAATGGGTACTTGTTCTTTTGCTGCCACTATTTATAAATCCATTGCCACTCGCCACTATACAACTTTCCAGCAAGTAGGCTTTCTTGCCTCCATTAATGCCTGCTGCACATCATCAGAAAACAAGCGTCTAAAATGTATTAAGATCCTATGATCCAAGCAGTCAGATGCAGTTGTTTGAGGTCAGGATGCATGCATCGAACACTCCTGATGTTGCGTGACTAAATCCAGTCTGTGAGGAAGCCTGTGGTAATAGCCCCTGGCCAATTCTAAACGAAAGGAGAGCCAATGGTGCCGGGCTAAAAGGCACTCACCACAATGATCTTTGGGGGAGTCCTCCTGAATCTTCAGAAGTACCCTTGAAAATCAGTGCAAAGGGTGGAAAAGCATATAGAAATATTTTCCTCCAAGGAAAATAAAAGTCATCTTTCATCGAGGCCTTCTTGCATGGAATCCTGGAACAGAATTTTGCCAGGTGATTGTTTTGTGAATAGGCAAAAAGGTCTACCTGAGGAGTTCCCCACAGATGGATCAAATCTTGGAAGACCCTACCAATTCAGTTCCTATTCGTGAGTCTCTACCACACAATTTTGTTCTGACAGAATGCAATATGCCTGTAGAATGAGAATGTGCTGAAAAGCTATAGCTCAAGCGAACATGACTAATCTGCATAGGAGGTTTATATACAACCACATCAATGTGGGGTTGTCTGTAAAAACATTAAGAGGTCCTGGAGGCCATCGATGATTCAGTGAGTTGAGAACATTCAGCAAGTTAAGAGCATTTATAAAAGCTAGCATATCTTTTAGGTTTGTGTTTTAGTCAATCTTTTTGTCCCAGAGAACCAGCACTTTCATGCCCATTCACACTGCTCTCTAAGCAAAGTCTGAAGTGTCTACTGGGATTAACTATTTTGGAGCAGGAGGAGAAATGGGAGACCTGGAGCCTGAGAAGTTTAATGTCGCCTTCATATGATCTTAAATCTATCCCAAGAATGGAACTTGAAAATCCAATAGGTGTTGATGCTTGGACCAAAGAGATTTCAGATACTACCACTGTAACTTTCTCATGTGGAGCCTTGAAAAAGATATTGTGAGAATCATAGAAGGCATAAGACCCAAAATCCGGAAGTATTCCCTCACAGCAATTGAAGTCTGAGAGGAAAACATGAACAGATCTAGAAACATAGTACTTCACCTGTGGAAGACAAGTCCTCTGTACCAAAGTGTCCAGCAGGGACAACTGGAAAACAATCCTGTGAAAGGGTATCAAAAAAGACTTCTGAATGTTTGCTTGGAATCCCAGTCTGTGTAGGAAATCTCTGATCCAAGACAGAGAGAATCCGGACACTTTGAAAAAGACTCTTGAAAAGTTATGAAAGTCATCTAAATATGGGAAAATATGGATACCCTGCAGCCTGCAGTAGTCTGTCACATGAGCTAGACACATCTGAACAATCTTGGAGCAGCTGATAATCCAAAGGTTAAGCCAGAGAAGTGATAATGTGACCCAGAAACAAAAACCCTTAAGAAATGCCTGTAGTCTGGAAGAAAATGGATGGGATGATGTGCATTGTTTAAATAAAGAAGTTATGTACTCACCATAACGTTCCATGTTTGTTGTCCATCTCGCCCTTCATTCTTAGTTGGGTTCGGAGCCGATCCTTGGCTCTGACTCGGCCACATACTATAGCTCGAAGTCTTTCACTTGGTTTGTGGCTGAATACCTATCAAATCATGCAGTGTGCGATTCCCCAGATCTTGTTTGCTGCTAACTACAGCCATATGTGTACACTAGCTATATAATAAAGGATATTTAAAAAGGAAGAAAGTCAGAGAAGCTCCTTGTCCAAGGAGGAAATTCCTCAAGGTTCTCCAGAAGCCTCAGGCTGGGGGAAAGTGGGAAGAATCGTAAGAATGAAGGGCAAGATGGACAACAAACATAGAACGTTATGGTGAGTACATAACTTCTTTATGTTATGTTGTTATATCTCGCCTTCATTCTTACTGGTTGGGACACAGTGTCTAGCACCATATTTCCTAGGTGGCTCATGGGAGTACACTTTTCAGCACAGTGGAACCAAAGAAGGCCCTGTCCCTGAAGGCCAAATCCACTTTGCAATGAGTGATAAAGGAATGGGGTCTGGCCCACGTAGCAGCGGCACAGATACTGCCCACTGATAGTCTAGCTAGGTAAGTGGATGACGTTGTCATGGCCCTAGTAGTGACCCTTGAATTTGAATGGTAGTTGTCTGTTATTAGAGCTGTAAATAAAGGTAATACGATTTGAGAGCCAGTTAGAGTGTGAGAATTTAGAGACTCGCATGCCTTTTTTGACTTCTGAAAAAGAAACAATTGATCAGACTTCCTGAAATCTTTGGTTCTATATAAATAGAAGCGAAGTTGTCTATGCACATCTAACTGTAGTAGCTTTCATTCTGCCTTATTGCCATGATTAGGGAAAAACACTGGCAGCTCAATAGATTGATTTAAGCTATTTTGCGAACATACCTTAGGTAAAAAGGATGGGTTTGTTTGGAGAGATACTCTATCCTTATGGAAGATCAAATAAGGAGGTCTGATTGATAAAGCTTGCAATTCCGAAACTCTTCTTGCAGAGGTAATAGCAACTAATAAAATTGTTTTCCAAGACAAAAATCTGAGGTCACAAGTTGATGAGGGTTCAAAGGGGGGTAAAAGTCAGATATGTTAGAACAAAATTCAAGTCCCATGGCGAGAGTGGTTCTTTAATGGGAGGTCTTAATAAGCAGGTACCTTTTAACAACGCTTTACATAATCTGTGTGACATCAAGCTCGAAGTTCTGTCACCTATATGAAAATTTGAGATTGCAGCTAATTGCACCTTAATAGTAGCTGCCGCTGAACCTTGTTGAAAAAGCTGTGATAGGAACTCAAGAATAGAAGTGATCGAGACAGAAAAGGGATCAATGTTTTTACTCTGGGGCCAGTATGAGAACCTTTTCCATTTACCAGAATATAGTTTCCTCACTGGAGCCTTGTGCAAGGATACCAAGATGTGTTTAACTAGTGGCGTAAAATTGTGAAGCCTGACTAAGTTGGGAACTGGCGCAGCCATGCTGTCAAACTGAGGGCTTGGAGTGAGGGGTGGAGCATTCCCAACATATGAGTCGGGAGGTCTAGAACCGGGTTCAGAGTCCACGATTCCTCCTGAAGGTGAGGTCAGAGGAAGGGAAAAAAATCTGATGAGGCCAGTATGGACCGATGAGAATTATCTTGCTTCCCAACAAGTAGGCTTCCTGAATGACTTTGGGTAATAGGGGAAATGGAGGAAATGCATAAAGTATCCCGAGGGCTAATCGTGGACAAGTGCATACTTTGGTGACTCCCCCGGAGGAAGGATCAGGGCAAAGTAGCTGCTGCATTTGGCATTCATGGGAATGGCAAAGAGGTCGCAGCAAGGCTGGTCCCATTTTCAGAATATCCTTTCTGCTATCTCTTTCTTTAGGGACCACTTGTGAGGCATCAATATTGCCCTGCTCAGCCTGTCCGCTATAACGCTGGAGTTCCCCGGGATGTGCATCGCTATCAGAAAGTGTTGGGAAGAGATTGCCCATTGCCATACTCTCAGAGCCTCTCGGCAAATTGTCGGGTCTATATCACGTTAGTACCTCCAAGGTACTATCTTGGATTTTTTGGTTTTTAGTGACTATTTGGTGCCTTTATTCAGCAATTCACAGTCTATATCACATTGTCAAACTAAGTTCAAACATCATATGGTCAACACATATGATCAAACTTTTAAAAGTTCGAACGTTTCAATGGAGATCTCCATACAGTGTGGAATGGGAAGATTGGCGTTTGTATATTTAAAGAGCATAGGGCGTGGGGGGCTTGCCCCCCTGCTTAAACCATTCAGGTAAAGTTTTTCTTTGGTTTATTTTTTATTACAGTGTCGAACTTTTGAAAGTTCGATCATATGGTGTCGACCATAAAAGTTCGGACATGTAATATAGACGCCATATTGTCTGACTAAATTGCAGTTGTGCCTAGTGGAAGAGAGTCCTGAAGTGCTTGCAACGCCAAGAGCACTGCTCTCATCTCTAGAACATTAATGTGCAAATGGGTCTCGTATTCCTGCCATGTGCCTTGGACCGTCCTCCCCAGATAATGCCCCCCACCCTATCAGGGAGGCGTCCGTGGTCACTGTTGGCAGAGGTTGTTGTGGGGTAAAGGGTCAACCTAATGTGACAAGACTGGAAAGGAGCCACCATCTTAGATCCTTCTTGCATGACTAATTCTGATCTAGTGAGACATGGGAAGTTCTTGTAAGGACCACTGAGAAAAAAGGAGCCACTGAAGAATTCTCATGTGCATTCTGGCTAATGGGCCTAGGGTTATAGTTGCTGCCACTGTTCCTAGGACTTTCAGGACTGTTTTCGCTGTTACTTTCGTCTTTGGCAGGAGATTGGTAATCGGTGTTCTGAGTACAAAAACTCTTTCTGTGGGTAACTTTGCCATCATAGAGACAATGTCTAATTCTGCTCCTATAAAGGTAATATGCTGACACGGCAGCAAGGCAGATTTTCTTGAATTTATTGTTAGCCCTAATTGAGAACAAATTTGTAAGGTTTGGTCTCTTGACTCTTGTAGTAGATGCTTGGTGGTGGCTGTCAAGAGCCAGTTGGCTAGGTATGGAAACACCTGGATTCCTATCTGCCTCAAGTGAGATGTAACTACTGTCAAGCATTTGGTGAACACCCTGGGACGGCTGTAGTGAGACCAAAGGGCAGAGCCCGGAACTGGCAATGACTGGCTCCCAGCTGGAAGCATAAGTGACTCCTTGATGGTCTATCCATTTTTATGTGGTAGTATGCATCTTGGAGGTCTATTGAGCACATCCAATAGTCTTCCCTAAAAAGGGAAGAATTGACTGCAGTGCCACCATCCGGAACTTGGACTTCTTTATGGATTCATTTGCTAAGATCCAATATAGGTCTCCAGTCCCCTGTTCTTTTCAGCAGTAAAAGGAATCTTGAGTAAGTTCCGAATCCGATTTGGTCTGCAGGAATGTCTTGGATGACTTTTGTCTAGCAACATTTGAACCTGTATAGTTGCTTGTTCCCTTTGAGTGGGTAGAAAGTACAGTTGTGTACACTTACCATAAATTTAGATGTTTCAGTGTATTCACTGTTGCAGTCATCACATTTGGGTTATCTGTCTGCAGGTAGCCCTCAGTCAGCCTGACTACCAGAGTCTTGAGATTAATGCATCGGATGCTGTTGCTTCTTCCATGACGTCAGATCGTCAAGGGTATAAAACATGCAACTGACGCCAGTACATCAGTTTGTTTTTCCCCAGATGTCAGGGGCCCCCAAAATTGGAAGCAATTACATGGCATGGAACACCCCACAGCAAAAAGCAGATACCAATGATACAAGATATTCAAACAAAAAAGATAGGTAGAAGTAAAGAGAAGTCAGGGGGCTGGAGGGAGGGTAACCAGAACTGCAGCAGTGAATACATTGGAACATCTACATTTATGGTAAGTGTACACAACTGTACTATGTTCTTCGTGTTTCACTGTTGCAGTCATCCTATTTGGGGTGATTCCCAAAGCTGAGGATGGGTGGAGGTAGTTAAGAAGCATTACAGCTGGCAATCAGGCCCTGTAAGACTGCTGTGGCAAATCCAGCTCTGGATTTAGAAAGGATAGGCAAGTGGTAATGCTTGGTGAAAGTGTGTACAGAGCTTCAGGTTGCAGCTTCCAGGATGTCCCTGGTAGGGACTCCCCTGAAAAATGCTGTAGAGGTTGATGTAGCCCTAGTGAAACATGTTCTGATCCCCTGTGGGGTAGGTTTCCCGTGGTGTTTGTAGCAGAAATGGATGCAGTGTGCTATCCATTTAGAAATGGTTTGCTTTGAAATGGCCTTGCCCTCTGCCCCTGCAGCAAAGCTGAGTAGCAACTGGTCAGGTTTTCTGAGAGTCTTAGTCCTGTCCAGATAGAACCTAAGCTGTCTGTGCAGGTCCAGGGAGTGCAGGATCCTTTCCCCTTTATTCTGAGGATTAGGGAAAAAGTTGGCAAATGAATGGACTGGTTTAAAGCCACACTAGATACCACCTTGGGTTAGTCCTGAGGGAAACCCTGTCCGCATGGAAGATAATGAAGGGTTCCACGGTCATAAAGGCCTGCAATTCAGACACTCTTCTTGCCAAAGTGGTGGCTAGAAGTAAAGCTGTTTTCCATGAGAGGAATTTTAACACTGCTGTGGCAGCAGGTTCAAAGAGTGGAAGCGTGAGCTTTTCCAATACAAAGTTAAGGTCCCAGGCTGGAGTGGGAGCTCTCCTGGGAGGTCTTTAAATTTTTGGCTCCTCTCAGGAACTGTTTGACCAGAGGATGAGAGAAGAGGGGTGGCTCAGTATTATAATGAGCTGAGATGGCAGAGGCACGAATCTTAATTGAAGAGAAGGATAGGCCTTTGTGGAATATTTCTGTTAAGTAATCTAGTATACGAGGTAAGCTGAGCACGGTTGTGTCCATTCCCTGAGACTGGCTCCAGGAACAGTATCTTTTCCACTTTTCCGAATAGGATTTTCTAGTACTAACCCTCCTTGCCTCAAGAATGATATCCAGCACCTGCTTACCGAGGGCTGCTGGGGATGAGTTCAGGGGATGAGCCAGGCTGCTAGGTTCAGGGTCTGTAGCCAGGGTGCAAAATCTGGTCCTTCTGCTGGGACAGCAGGGAAGGAGTCTGAGGCAGGTGCCATGATGGCACTACTGTCAGACTGCGCAAAAGAGGGTACCCGTGCTGGCATGGGCAATCTGGTGTAATCAGGATTGTCCTTGGACTGTCCTGTTTGATCTTTAGTAGAACCTTCGAGAGGAGGGGTAGAGGGAAAAGGCATGGATTGAGGGGCTTTCCCAGGTAAAGGACAGGGCATCCACTTTCCAAGCTTGGCTGTGGGTTGTTCTGGTGCAATATTTGCTCAATTGATAGTTCTGAGGGGAAGCAAAGAGGTCCACCTCTCGTGCCCCGCACCTGTTCCTCAAAAGCTTGAATATTTTGAGTTCCAGTTTCCACTCGTGTGGGTACATGAGATTTCTGCTTAAGTCGTCTGCCAGTGAATTTAGTTTGCCTGGCAGGAATTGAGCTTACAGGTGCACTTAGTTGCTCAAGGCTGTGTTCCACAGAGCCATGGCTAATCTGCAGAGTGGGTAGGAATGGGTTCCCCCTACTTGTTTATGTAACACATAACTGTTGTGTTGTCTGTCTTTACTAATAGTTGTCCTGGAAGAATAAGGCCTTTGAAGGCTGTCAGAGCATTCTGTACAGCTAACATTTCTTTTTGGATTGATATGCAGGTGCATTTGCTTTGGGCTCCATTTGCCTTAAATGCATTGTCCTGCCATGTGAGCCCTCCATGCATAGTCTGATGCATCTGTTAGGGTTTGGGCAGCAGGGGGTAGACTGAAAGGGAGTCCCTTGTTGTGGTAGCAGGCCTCTGCCCACCAAAAGAACTCTGTCCTTAGGCAAGGAATGATAGGAATCATTGTTTCCAGGTCATAAGAATGTTGACACCAGAGACTTTTTAAGTACCATTGAAGTTTCCTCATATGCAGTCTTGCATACGGAATTAGTAGAATGCAAGAGGCCATGAACCCTAGGGCTTGCAGTATTTTTCTTGCAGATAGCTGGGTTTTGGTGGCCAGTAGAATGAAGTAGTCCGTCAAATAAATGTGTTTTTCTGGCATGGGGAGTGCCATCTGGGAAGTTGTGTTCAAGCTTGCTTCCAGGAATACAATCTGTTGGCTGGGTACCAGATGTGATTTCTTTTCGTTGATGGTGTACCCCAGTGAAGTTAGAAGTCTCTTTTCAACTGTCAGGTGCTGTAGTAGCAATTCCTGACTGTCCGTCTGAATCAGGCAATCGCCCAAGTATGGGTAAATTTGAATTCTTCTCTGCCTGCAATATGCAATGGCTGGAGCTAGGCATTTTGTGAATACCCTGGGCACAGTAGATAAGCCAAAGGGAAGTGCTGAGAACTGATGGTGCACAGTGCCTGCTCTGAAACATAGGTATTTTCTGCAAGATTCCCTTATGGGGATGTGCAGATAAGCTTCTTTAAGTCTAGGGTTGCTAGCCAGGAGTCCTTGGCTAGCATAGGAAGTAGCTGTTGGTGAGTAAGCATTTTGAATTTTGGAATCACCAGAAAGGTGTTGAGAATAGACAGGTACAGGATAGGACGCCAAGAGTTTTCTTTTCTGGGTACTAGAAACAGTCTGGAGTAAAAGCCTTGTCCCCTTTGTTCTGCTGAGACAGGTTGAAAAGCCTTGATACTGAGAAGAGAAAGTACTTGCTTTTGGGCCTCTGCCTACTGGTTTGGGGGGGGGGGGGTCTGGCCATCCGCTTGGGGTTGGGAGTGAGTGGAAGTGGAATCTGTATCCCTGGGAAACAATGTCTAAGACCCATCTGTCCTGGGTAATGTACTCCCAGTTTTTGGCATGCAGGACAAGTTTACCTCCTAAAAGTCCAAGTACTTGGGCAAGGCTTGGAAGAATTAAGGATAAGTCATTGTGAGATTTTACCATAGGATGGCGGCTTACTATTCCCTGTTTTGGATGTGGGAGCACTCCATTGCTTAGATCTGTGCATACCCTGACACTGTAGTCTTGGTGGTCTGCTGCCCCTGGGTTTGGACTGAGAAGGTCTGAGAGAGACTGGAAAAGACCAGTTTTTAGAAGGCCAATGCCTAATGAATCTAGGTGGCTGTACTTGTAAGAAATCTTTAACAGTTTGCGTAGATTTAGCTTTCTCCTCCACCCTTTTGAGTACTTCTTCAGCTTTATTGCCAAACAGACGCTCTTGGTTTAATGGTGCATCTAGTAATTTTGCTTTGACGTGGTCTGGCAAGGTTTGTTCCTTAAATCATACATGCCTTCTAAGAACAGACCCATTGACAGCAGCCCTGCAAGATGCTTCTAAGGCATCAAAACCACATTGCAAAGTATGTTTACCAACTTGATTAGCAGAATGCATTAACTCTTGTAAATCTTTATGTTCTGCACAATCAGGAATCAACATCATTTTCTGTTTAATTAGCTCCATAATATGTTGCTGATACTTTAACATATGAAACTGGCAATTTAAAGCACTGATGGCAAGAGCAGCAGAGGTGTATACCTTCGTACCTCATCTGTCTAAAGCCCTAGAATCCCTGTCCGAATGGGTAGGATTTTTGGCCATTGTAGCCTTAATGCCTTTAGGTCCCTGGGAAATGGCCTCTTCTTAAAAGAGGAATTTGTGGGAGTCAGGTACTCTATAGTACCTGTTAGGTTTCCTGGGAGCTGGAGGCAAAGTATCAGGGGTAAGGCCGTTTTCCAAGAAGACATCATCTACAATTTCCAGAACAGGAGGGATAGCTAGAGGCCTGTGCTGCGGCAAATTTAAAAATTGTCTCTCTTTTTGGACTGAGAGTAGTCCTGGCTCTCCCAGTGAAAATGCTCTCTAAGGGTATGCAGAGTTTCATCAAAAGAAAAATCTTCTGGAGGGGAAGCAGAGGGAATGGAATCCTTTGCATCAGAATCCTCATAGCTAGATAAGGGTATGTGTCCTGGTAATCGGAAGGGTCAGAGTTATCAAACTCCTGATTTAAAGAATGAGAAGGAAAATCATTTCTTGGTCTTTTTTGAGGGGGAAGGCTGACTTCCCCTAATTAAAGTAATAAAGTCTTCAGCCATTCTAAGCATTTGTTTTTGTGGCATGTGGGCCTAAGAATGTGCTTTGGTCATTGGTTTCCTAGGCATAGTACGAACTCTAGGCCTAAGAAATTCGGTATTTTTGGTTTGAAACAAAGTCGTCGGTTTAATATGAAAATCGGAAGGCCTGAATATACCCTCAGAAGCCGGTGCCTGCACAGCGGCTCCGGACCCATCCAAGGTAGAGACATCTGCAGGTTCCATATATGAAGAAGCATCTCTCAGCATACCGGACTTCGAATGGGTCTCAGTAGAGGCCTGAAAATCTGTAGAAGCGGGTATTGGGGCTGCAAAAGCACCTCACTGAGTACCGGCGGACTGGCGACTAGCTTAAGGGTAGCATCGTTGGCAGTTTTGGACCTATGCGGTCTGTCTCTGTCTTTATCCTTACGTTTTTTCGGAAGATCGGTAGTTGGATGGCTTATCAAAGCCATTTCGGAATACGGAGGTAGACAGCGAAAGAATTTAGCAACAAAACTAGCTCGACGACGAATAGTTCGAGCGTTAAACAAGGCACAAAACTGACAGCGAGGGAGGTCGTGGTCTGGGAATGAACAGTGATGCAGGAAGAATGAAAATCTCTGTAAGGTATTTGCTTTCCAAAGGCAAGACAATTATTCATTTTTTCTGACATCGGTTAGAGCAAAAAAAAAAGGATCCCCGACAGGGTACTTATCTTTTATAAAACTTCAGGTCTGAAATTCAAAAAACGAAAATTTCAGGAGGTGGCCGACCGGCACTTGTGAACTGATTCTGCTTCGGGCAGCGCATGGCAAGAAAGACTGATATAATGGCGTCAGCTGCATGTTTTATACCCCTGACGACCTGACATCACAGCATCCGACGCAGAAATCCCAAGACTCTGGTATTCAAGCCGACGGAGGGCTACCTGCAGGCAGATAACCCAAATGTGATGACTGCAACAGTGAAACACGAAGACCATCGTCTGGGATCCTTCTGATTTGTGGGATGGGAAGGCAAAAGGGAATGGAGTAACCTCTGGATATTATACTTTGGACCCACTTGTCTCTGGTGATATCTTGCCAGGCTCCTGGGTACAAAGATAACTGCCCCCCCCAACTGCCTCCAGAGTAGGATAGACTGGACTCCTTTCAGAAGCGCTGGAAGAGTCTGCCGCTAAAGGAATCACGGTCACCCTGGTTTTGCGGACCCCCTCTGCCTTGTGTCTACCATTATTGCCTCCCCCTCTGACCCTGGGGAAGGATTCACCTCGTGCTTCCTGAAAACCTCCCTGGGATTTTTTGAACCACATTTTTCCACCCTTCTGACCCTTAGGGTAGGGTCTGGAAGGTATGGAAAAAACAATGGCAGAGAGTTTTTCCTTCCTGCTCACATTTGGTGAGTGTGTCTTTGACTTTTGGTCCAAAGAGTGAGGAACCACTGAAAGGGGCGTTGACAAAAGTAGACTTGAAAGGTTCCGCAAAGTTACATAAGCACATCCAGGACTGTCTCTTTAGGGAAATTCCTATACCCGCTTGCCCTGCTCGCTCCATCTGCTGCATAGGAGATCATTCTCATGAAGGAGTTAACTATGGAATTTAAGGTGGATAGCTGAGAGGTCACTGTCTGAAACCCCTAAAGCTAGTGAACCTTGGAGAGCATCTCCCAACTCCTTTAGGAGATCGCTTTGTAGCCTAGTTAAGTGCGTAAGGTAGTTCAGCAACCTAAGTGTAAAAGTCACTGATGAGAACATACGCTTCCCATATCTGTCCATCGTTTGAGACTCCTTGTTCAGTAGATGGACAGATGAGAACGTTTCAGAGTTTTCCCTCTTGGTGGCTGCTGTCACCACCATAGCATCTACAGGGACACCTTTATTAAGAAAGTCTTTGCCTGATGGAGCGGTTATAAATGTATTTGGCCTCCGAGGGACTGGTTCCATTGTGTCTGGTAACTCCCATGCCTTTCAACTAACCTATTCCATTAGTTCATCAAAAGGCAGAGACACCCTGGAGGCTGAAGGTTGAGATGCGAAGGCCTTTAGGTACACAGACTCCTCATCAGAAGGGTTGATGGACTTCCAGCCACCTCTCTGTTTCAGGATTTCTAAGATATCAGCAAAAGAAATATCTTCAGAGGGCGACCGTAGTGTCTGAGGTGACTGACTCATCTGGCAAGTCCAGATGTTTCCTCTTGCATGTTCTCTTCCAAGGAGCGCCCTCAAAAGGGTATTCTGGGGAGGTCACGGGAGAGTGTTATTATCCCAATGGGGCTCCCTGAGGCCCTGAATCTCTGCTGTCTTGAGGATGGGGTGGTGCAGAGACAGAAGCCTGTGCCTTAGGGGGAAGACTACCAGTACCCTTGTGGAGAGCTCCAGGCGGGGGACAGCACACTCCTCATCAGCTCAAAAGCAGGTCTCCCCGGCTCTGAGGATGCCCCCAGTTCCAAAGAGGTAGAAGGAATCCTCAGCTCCAATGAGACCAGCTCCGAGCCTGATGTAGGAGCCGAGCTCACCTGTGCAGAATTCCCAAGAGGTAATCTCGGAATCGAAGAGACTCAGGTCTGAGCGTCCCCCCTAGAACCAACTGGAAAGCTTCGGCTCCTAGACACCCTGGAAGGCACCGTGGGTGTCATAAAGACAACGGTTCTGAAATCTCCAGGATGGGTCTCAGGACAGAAGAATCTACAGCAATCGTTACCTGGCACTCCAGCTCCGAAGATCCAGTTAGTCTCGGAGGAGGAATTGTTGTTGATGATAGAGTCTTAGTTGGCTCCGGTAGGTGAGCGAGATCTCTCCAGTATAGGAGATCTTAAGGTAGGGGAGACCGGTAATAATTCAGTGGACCGGCTCCGAAAGCTGTGGAGCCGAAGGACTTAACTTGTCTAATTCCAAGATCTCTCTCGGTTCTGAATCCTGTGGAGCTGAGTAGAATGATTTTTCTGAAGAAATGTTTGATATTTTCTCTGATGGTTCTAAATGACCAGATGAGGAAGAAGGTCTCTTGGAAGGTTGGTCACTTTTTGAAGAAGGAGACAGGCTTAGAAGAGGTACTCTGACTTTCAAAGCTTCAGAGAATGGAGTTTTCAGTAGCTCTCTGACTATTAACTTATTCTCCCTCTCTCTTGTAGTACCCGTGAACTGAAAGAATGACAGATGGTACGTGACTCCTGAAGGTGAATGGCCCCCAAGCAATAAACACAAATGTTATGGCAATCGGTTAGTGACATTTTCTGTGAACATTTTTGGTACTTTTTAAAGCCAGACAGCTTTGGTTCCTTCTCTCTACCTTCCTTAGAAATTATGAGAAGGAAGCACAGATTACAAAAACACTATAAAATTGACATAACACACGTAATATGATTCAAGCTCAAAAAGCACTCTATAAAAATGTAAACTCACAGCACATCTAGTTAAATATATCAAGTTAGAAAGGAAAGTTTAGTTCTTCCCTCTAACTTAAACAGGCCTAACACGGCAACTAAGGAGAGAAATATTTAGTTAAAGGAAAGATTAGTTATGTCCTCTAATTTAAACGGGCACTTGGCCCTCTAACTTAAACGGGCCAAGAATCGCTAATAATAAAAGATACACACACTAGAAAAAACCCACTAAAGAATATACGACTGGATAGGGAAAAAGAATATAGGCCTGAGACTAAAGGCGACAGCCGACTAAGCAGCAATCACGGTAATATATTGTGTAAAAAACACAAGCAACACCAGAAAGAAAAACTATCTGTATAAAGCAACTATATCTAACTAAAGGATAAATCTTCCAAAAACTTAGCCACGGCCAAGATGGAAAACCTCCAATCCAATTAAGCGGCAAATGAGGTCTGGGGAATCACACACTGCATGATGGGATAGATATTCAGCCACGAGCCAAGTGAAAGACTTCAAGCTATAGCATGCGGCCGAGTCGGAGCAGAAGATTGGCTCCGAACCCAAACAGTAAGAATGAATGCGAGATAGGACAACATAACATCTAAAGTTACTAAAACTCAAATGAGGAAGAAGGGGTAAACTTTTGTGAAGTGAAAGTCTTTACAAGTCAAGCCATGTAGAAAACCTGTGTACCCTGACCACAGTTAGATGGTCGTTGTTAGCAGAGTAATTCTGTTATCAGCACTGACTACCCCTTGTCTATAAGGGACATCGTAAATTCACCCAGGGGGTGACACCTATCATCCATCCCAATTGTAAAGGCTCCACTTAAATAGGGTCATTGAGGAGGGTCTGCTTCAAGTGAAGTTGGAGCTTATTCCTGAGGAGTGGCAATCTCTGGGAGATGTATCTGTCTCTCCAACATGTTTTTTTAATGTCAAAGGCTAGGTTGAGATTTCTGGAACGAGTGACTCTTGTCTCATTTGATTTGCAGATGTCCAGCATTTCCATTAGGCCAGAGTCAGAAACTGCTCTGTAGGCCAGACACACATTGTCTGTCAGCAGCCTGTATGAAACAGAGTACAGTGACAGGGCTTTCAGTCTTTTCATGCAAGTCACGTTTTGGAGGCCCTGGATTCTCTTGTTTAGAAACCTCTGAGGCCTCTCTAGTTGCTGCAGGTGTCTGGTGAGATACATACAGAAGGGAGCATTGTACTCCATTAGTAGTCTGATAATGGTTGAGTACAGCAGAGTTATAATCTCCTTAGTCTTGGATGCAATGCCCTTATTTATGAGATGCCTAATGTAGAAGGCTTTCCTTAACACTATGGACACATGGTGATCGAAGTTTAGATGGCTATCACCCCATGCTCCCAAGTCTCGCACCACTGGGTTTGAGCTTAGAGGGGTGCTATCTATATCATAATTGGCAGTGGCTACTTATTTGCCAAAAGGGATAATGAGATTTTTTTGCATTTAGTTTTAGTGAGTGACTTTGGCACCATTTGTCTGTGTCAGCCCCTTTTGCAATATGTTTACATCATAGGGGCTCTCTGATTGCGACCAGTTTGCAGTCATCTGCAAACCTGGTAAGCCACAGGCCATCTACTTTCACCTGGGCCTCAGAGAAATAGATTCCAAATGTAGAAGGCCCAAAACAGATCCTTGTGGTACCCCACTGGTAACTAGTCTACTGGTGGAGGTGGACTCCCCAACTTTGACAGTGTGCATTCTGTCAGTGAGCCAGTTGGGCACCCATCTAGTGACGTATGGGTTAATCCCCAGCTGGGAGAGTTTCTCAATGATTCCTGCGTGAGAGACTGTGTCAAACGCCTTAGCTAAATCAAGATAGGCGGTATGTGTTTTGCCTTCATTCAGGACTGGTGACATTCTCAAGGAAGTTCACCAGGTTTAATAAACAAGATCTACCCTTGATGAAACCAAACTGGGTCAGGTCAAGAGTTTGAAGGTTGCCTGTGTCCGTGTTGATAAGGTCCATGATGATTTTTTCTATGGTCTTGCAGATAAGGCTGGTTAGGCTTATGGGTCAGTAGTTTCCTGGGTCGGTTGATGAAAACCCCCCCCCCCTTTGAGCAAGGGGATTTCTGTTGCTGTTCTTCACTCTGCTGGAACAAAGCCAGTACTCAGGCTACGGTTAAAGAGAGTGCCAAGTGGTTCCGCTAGCTCTTGTTTTAAATTGTTTAGTAAGCAACCTGGGATGTTATGAAGTCCCATACAGGCCATGCTTTTGGCTTTGGAGAGCACTTGCATGACCTGTTCTTTAAAGATACTTGGTAGAGGACTCGTGTCAGGAATGCTTTGGGGTATGGCTGGTGGGGATGGGAGGGATGGGGGGTGAAGTTATTGCCAAATCTGTCAGCTGGCAGGTTAGCAATTTCCATCCACTATAAGTTCAGCACACAGCTGGGCATCCTCTTTTAGGTTTCAGACTTGGCTAAAGAGTGCCTTATTGCTGTCTTTAGCTAGGGATGTGAATTTAGTCTCGTAACTAGCCTTAGAGGACTATACAGGATATTGGATTTGCTTATTTTGACTGTGGAGGGTATTCTTTCTCTGTTGAGTAAATTCCCTCTTGCTTTTAGATTATCTGTTTCTTTCGTTTGTTATACAACTTATTTATATTTACAGTCCACCAGGGTGGCTTGTTTTTTCAGGAGGAACTGGTTTTAGTCCTGTCAGGTACAGCTGAGTCAATACATTTGTTTAAGTGGCTATATACAGAGCTGATTCAATACATTTGTTTAAGTGGCTATATAAAAGGCATTTGTGTACTCGTCTGCATAGGAGTCATTGCTGGCTGTGTTAATAGGGGCTTTGAAGCTTTTTATGCCATTGCTTAGTAGGCTATAGTTTGCTTTGGAGAAATTTTATAGAATTTTTTGCCCATGTGGGGTGTCAGGTCTGATCTTTACTTCAAACGAGACTGACTTATGGTCTGACCTCATCAGAGAGGGCAACATATAGTGAGTGGTGCACTGCCCCCCCTCCCATGTTGGTGAGCACTAGGTCCAGGGCATTTTGAGCCCCATGTGGAGGGTAGACCAACTGTTCCAGGGCATTTGAATTAACAAAATCCAGGAACCTCAGAGCGATCATGTCTGTGCTCACACAAGTTGCCCAATTGATGGAAGAACAGTTGAAATCTCCCATTACCAAGGTGTTTGGCTGTATACTGAGTGACCCATCTGACCCAGTCTGACGAGCCTAATCTGCAAGGCCATGGAACGTATTATCATGGAACTTATAAACAAAGACAATGCAAACCTTCAAACACTGGACCCCACCCAGTTTGGGTTCGTGAAAGGCCGATCTTGTCTCCTGAACCAGACTGACTTCTTCGAATTAGTCTCCAGAGCTGTGGACGAGGGTAAGGCAGTCCACACAGCCTATCTGGACCTCGCCAAAGCCTTCAATACCATCCCCCACTCTGGAATCGTATATAAACTTACTAAGCTGGGCATTAATCCCTATGTCACTCGATGGGTTGTCAACCAGCTTACTGACGGAAAGTACAGTTTTGTACCTACCATAAATGTAGATGTTCGACTGCTAATACAGCTGCAGTCATAACAGATGGGTTCTCCTGCAGTCAGGCGGGTCTTCGGTCGGCCGAATTCCAAAGTCTAGGTCCGGCGTCGGTTTTCGTCGCTTCTTCCCTGACATCAGTGTGACAGGGGTATAAAAGAACCAGCCAATGCCATTTTCTTCAGTTTTTCTTGCCCCAGATGTCAGGTGCCCCCAGAAGAAAGGCAATACATAAATTTGTGTAATAAAGCAATGCCATATAATCAAAATACAATAGTGCAAACAAATACATCAAGAATGAATACCCCAATCAGGTTGCATGAGGAGGTGTTAGCCAATAGGCCTGTCCCAAGAGGGGAAGGAGGGAGGGAAACCTGGACTGCAGCTGTATTAGCACGCGAACATCTACATTTATGGTAGGTACAAAACTGTACTATGTTCATCGTGCATACAGCTGCAGTCATAACAGATGGGTAGAATCCCAAAGCTAAGAAAGGGGTGGTAGGCATTAGGTGGAACTAGGAGGAGCCAGAATGCCCTGCAAGACTGCAGTGGCAAAGCCCGCTCTAGATTTGGAGTATAATGGAAGGTGGTAGTGCTTGGAGAAGGTATGCACAGAACTCCAAGTGGCTGCTTCCAAAATATCTTTGGTAGGAACTCCTCTGAGAAAAGTTGCAGAGGTAGCCGTGGCCCTTGTGGAGTGAGATCTGATGCCTGTAGGTACAGTTTTGCCATGAAAAGAATAGCAAAAGCGTATGCAGTGGGCTATCCATTTTGAGATTGTCTGTTTGGAAATTGGCTTTCCTTGAGCTCCTATAACATAGGACACAAAGAGCTGTTCTGATTTTCTGAAAGGCTTTGTTCTGTCCAAATAATAACGCAGTTGTCTGTGGATGTCCAAGGAGTGTAGTAATCTCTCCCCTTTGTTTTGAGGATTAGGATGAAAGGTAGGTAAGTGTATAGCCTGATTCAAAGCTACCCTGGATACCACTTTTGGCATAAAGGACGGGTTGGTTTGTAAGGAAACTCTGTCCTGATGGAAGATGATAAAAGGCTGCACAGCCATGAGAGCTTGTAGTTCCGATACCCTACGAGCTGTGGTAATAGCCAGAAGGAAAGCTGTTTTCCAGGACAAATATTGCAAATCTGATGAGGCAGCTGGCTCAAAAGGAGGCAAGGTCAGCTTTTCTAGAATGAAATTGAGATCCCAAGCAGGTATTGGTTGTTTCCTTGGGGGTTTTAGATTCTTAGCCCCTCTGAGGAACTGTCTTAAGAGGGGGTGAGAGAATAAGGGTGGATCAGTGTTGTATTCTGCAGAAATGGCTGAGGCATGGATTTTGATGGTGGAGAATGAAAGTCCACTGATTAGCAGCTCAGCTAGATACTGTAATATTTGAGGTAAATTCAGTTTTCCAGGATCCTGGCCCTTTTTCTCATTCCAGACACAAAACCGTTTCCATTTTGTGGAGTAAGCTTTTCTAGTAGACGGCCTTCTGGCCTCCAAAATGACATCCTGCACCTCCTTGGAGAGTAGGGTCTGTTGTGATGCTAAGGAATCTTCCATGTGGCTAGATTGAGTGTTTTTAGCTGACTGTGAAGAGTTTTGAAGCTGTGCTGAGTCAGAAGAAGAGGCATTAGAGGCAGGGTCCATGGTGGGGAATGCGTCAGGCTCCTCAGGAGTGGGTACCAGTGTTGTCTTGGCCAGTCTGGAGCAATGAGAATCATCTTTGGTCTGTCTGCTCTGGTTTTTAATAGAACTTTGGGCAGCAGAGGAAGAGGTGGGAAGGCATAAACTGTCATTGATGTCCAACTGAAAGAGAGAGCGTCCACTCTCCAGGCCTTTGGATGAAAAATCCTTGAGCAGAATTTTGTCAATTGGTAATTTTTGTGGGAGGCAAAGAGATCTATGTCTGGCCTTCCTCATGCTTGAATTATCTCTGTAAAAACTTGAGGATGCAACTTCCATTCGTGTGGATCGGTCATATTTCTGCTTAGGTTGTCTGCCAGCGTGTTTTCCTTACCTGGCAAGTACTGTGCTTGAAGTTAAATTTGTAAGTCCAGGGCCATGTTCCAAAGTGACATGGCCAGCCTGCATAGGGGGTATGAAGGGTTCCTCCCGGTTTGTTTATGTACCACATTACTGTGGTGTTGTCCGTCCTTATCAGTAGTTGACCTGGTTGCAGAAGGTCTTTGAAAGCTATAATAGCATTTATTACTGCTAGCATTTCCTTTTGATTGATGTGAAGGTGCTTTTCTTTTTGGGACCATTTGCCCTGAATGCACCTATCTGTCATGTGCGCCCCCAGGCGTAGTCCGAGGCGTCTGTTGTGATGACTTGATTTGCTTGAGGCTTGCTGAATGGGAGACCTGTGTTTGTTTGGCATGCTTGAGCCCACCACAGAAATTCCTTTTGAAAACATGGAATTAGTGGTATTATTGTTTCCAAACTGTGGCTGTGTTGAGACCATAGGTTTTTCAGGTACCATTGAAGTTTCCTCATATGCAGCTTTGCACATGGTATTAGTAAGATGCAAGATGCCATGAATCCCAGAGCCTGCAGGATTTTCCTTGCAGTCAGCCTGGTGCAATTTGCTAGTGTTCTGAAGTATTGAGTTAGTTGCCCCTGCTTCTCTGGCGTGAGGTAGGCCATCTGGGTGTTTGTGTCCAAGTTGGCACCCAGGAAAATTATTTTCCGAGAGGGTATTAGCCTTGATTTCTTTTTGTTGACTGTGTATCCCAGAGAATTCAACAACATTATTACATAAGCCAGATGTTTCAGAAGTATGTGCTTGCTGTCCGCTTGGATCAGGCAGTCATCCAAATAGGGGTATATTTGTATTCCTTGAAGTCTGCAGTAGGCAATTACTGATGCCAGGCATTTCGTGAATACTCTGGGCAGTAGATAAGCCAAAGGGCAATGCAGAGAATTGATAATGGGTTGAACCTGCAAGAAATCTGAGGTATCTTCTGCAATTTTGTCTGATTGGGACATGCAGGTATGCCTCCTTGAGGTCCAATGTTACCAGCCAAGACTCCTTGCCCAGCATGGGAAGAAGCTGCTGTAGAGTGAGCATCTTGAATTTTGGTGCAGTAGAAATGTGTTTAGGATGGATAGGTCCAAAATAGGTCTCCAATCTTTTCCCTTCCTTGGTACCAGGAATAGTCTGGAATAAAAACCTTGACCTTGTTCGTGAGTAGGTACCTCTTGAATAGCTTTCATGTCTATGAGATCTGAAATTTGTCTTTGTGCCTCTGCCCTTTGATTGTGTGGCAGGTTTGGCATGCCTCTCATTTTTGGAAGGGTGTGAAAATGGAATCTGTAGCCTCCGTTTATAATGTCCAGGATCCATTTGTCTTCTGTGACAATATGCCAATGTTTTGAAAATAATGCCAGTTTTCCGCCTAAGGGTGCTGCCATTTGAGCCTTGCTTGGCATGCAAAGGGGAAAGTCATTGGGCTTCTGAATGGCTGCGAGTTATCCTCACCACCTCTTTGTGTAGGAGCTTGCCATTGTCTGCCTCTAAACGATCCTTGGGATTGCCCTCTGCCTCTCGGGCGCCTGTATCTACCTCTTTGGGGTCTGTCTGTGGCTGGAAAGGACCAATTTTTGGAAGGCCAATTTCTACTGAAACGTGGGGGTTGTACCTGTAGAAAATCTTTCACTGTTTGCATTGATTTAGCCTTTTCCTCCATTTTCCTTAATACCTCCTCAGCATTAGCACCAAATAATACATCTTTTTGTAGAGGGGCATCTAGTAATTTAGCTTTGACATGATCTGGTAAGGTTTGTTCCTTGAGCCAGGCATGTCTACGTATGACTGATCCTGTAACAGCAGCTCTACGTGAGGCCTCTAGAGCATCAGAACCACATTGTAAGGTATGTTTACCCACTTGTTCTGCACTATGCATCAAATCCTGCAACTCCTTCAAGTCTGGTTGTTCAGGTTGTGACATTTTACTTCTCAGTTGTGATAACAGAAACTGTTGGTACTTTAGCATATGGAACTGACAGTTTAATGCCCTCATGGTTAAGGTGGCCGAGGTATTTACCTTTTCCCCCCACCTTTCTAAGGATCTGGAATCTCTCTCGGAAGGTAATGGATTTTTAGCAGTGGAGGCCTTAATTCCCTTGGGGCCCTGTGAGATAGTTTCTGGGTCAGCAGCATGGCTTTTGTATAGAAATTGGTGTGAGTCAGGAACCCTGTAGTACCTGTCAGGCTTGACTGGGGCTGGAGGTAGAGAATCCGGGTTAAGGCAGGCCTCTGAGTACACATCATCTAGTATGTCCATGACAGGAGGTATAAGCCAGAGGCCTGTGCTGTGGTAACAAGAGAAATTCCCTAAGCCTTTTCTTGGAATCTGAATAATCTTGGCCTTCCCAGTGGAAGTGTTCCCTTAAGGTATGCAAAGTTTCCCCAAATGAGTAATCCTCTGGGGGGGATACAGAGGGAATGGACTCCTCTGCATCAGAGTCTTCAAAAGGGGAGTAAGAATGTTCCTGTTCATCAGAGTGCTCTGAAATAATGGAGCCCTGATCAGAGGAGGGGGATTCTTCCTCCACTCTGGGCCTTTTGTCTGGGGGGGTTGAGAACCCCTGATAAGAGTAATTAAATCCTCAGCCATTTTAAGCATCTGTTTTTTAGGCATGGGGCCTGGAGATGGGCCCTGTGTAGCTTGTCTCTTAGAATGCATGGCTGCTTTAGACTTAGTGAAAGCCTTGATGGAAAAAGAAGAGGAAGGTCTGAAGACACCTTGAGAGGAGGTAGACCTGTCCACATTTTGAGATTCACCGCCAAGAGTGGCTTCGGTATCTGTAGTCGGAGTGTGGGCCGAGGAGCCTGCGACCTCTGGCACAGGAGACACCACCAATGAAGTGTCGCCGGTAGTCAGGGGCTGCGTAGGCGCCTCACTGAGAACCGGACCACCTGTAGTCGGCTTTGGCGTGGTGTCGGTAGAGTCCGTGGACCTCGTGTGTCGGTCCTTATCTTTGCACTTTTTAGACAAAACTGGAGTCGGAGTATCCGACGACATAATATAGTTAAATTTTTTGCCAAAATAATGCTGGGCGAACTCCGTCCGACGCTTAATGGTGCGTTTGTTGAATGTAGCACAAAAGCGACAGACCGAGACGTCATGGTCTGGGCCTAAACAAGGAATACAGAGGGAATGGAAATCCTTATGCGATATTTGCTTCCCACATGAAATACAATTATTAACTTTGTCTGACATCGGTCTGAGGCAAGAAAAGTTTCAACGGGTACTTAGCTTTCAAGAAGACTTCGGTTGCAAAATTTTCATAATTTCAGGAGCTGGCCGACCGGCACTTGCGAACTGCTTCTGCTTCGGGCACCGCGCGGCAAGAAAGACTGAAGAAAATGGCGTCGGCTGGTTCTTTTATACCCCGGTCGCACTGACATCAGGGAAGAAGCGACGACAACCGACGCCGGACCTAGACTTTGGAATTCGGCCGACCGAGGACCCGCCTGACGGCAGGAGAACCCATCTGTTATGACTGCAGCTGTATGCACGATGAACATCCCACACTGTAAAAGTAGCCAACTCCAAATCCAGTTCCAGACAAGTGGAGTACCTCAGGGTTCAGTCCTGGGACCGCTCTTGTTTGCGATCTACTTCTCTGAAGTACAGGCCAACACTAAGGGACTCTGGCTAACAAAGTTCGCAGATGACTGCAAACTGGGAGCCATTATTGAATCCCCAAATGATGTGTATATTCTACAAAAGGGCCTTACAGAAACAGATGCTTGGTGCCAGAGCCATCGGCTCAAGCTCAATGTCAAGAAATGTATAGTTATCCCCTTTGGGAAAAATATGTACCCATGAATTACCACATAGGTGGCAGTACACTATACACCAAAAGTGTGATAAGATACTTAGGGACACAGGTGGACAGTAGTCTCACCTTCGATAACCACATCGTCTCAACAGTCAGGAAATCCTTCTATGTGGCCCACCTTATCACCAAGGACTTTTCATCCAGAAAAAAGGAGGTCATTGTCCCACTGTACTCATCCCTCATTAGATCCATTATAGAATACAATGCCCCATTTAGTATGTACCTCTCAAGACATCTACAACAACTGGAAAGGCCGCAGAAATACCTCACTAAAAAAATCACAGGCCTAAAGCAGATGCCCTGTGCTGACAGTCTAAAAAAAAAAAAAAAAAAAAAAAAAACTCCAGCTATACTCTCTCACATATCGTCTACTCAGAGGCGATCTCTGCTTAACATACAAGGCCATGTCAAACCCAGACCTGTTGGACATGCTACACTTAAAGAAATCCCAATCCATTGGAGCCACACGCTCCATGGTTCTAAACCTTGTCATCACAATAAACAATACATGCTGGAGGGATAGGTTCCTGACCCAGAGACTCCCGCGACTCTGGAATAGACAGTCCATACATGTCAAGCAGAGTGTCTCTTTGGCCCTTTTCAAAAGGAACCTTGACGATTGGATGGGAGATAGGAAATTCACCCTGGGGATCACATCAGACAGGGGTCCAGGGAAGTAAATATTCTGGGAAGAAATAGCCAGGGAGTTCTTATGGCTAGGCCTGTATAGGCCCTACGGCCGATAGCTTAGTACCAACCTATGAACCTAGTAAGTCCAGGTGGCTTCCCCTGGTTCATGATGGGGACCTGTAGTTAGCAATGATGTGGCAGGGTATTTTGTCTATAGTTATTTGGATCTGGTGTAGCTCAAAAGAATCGCACTGTTTTACCAGTCTCGATGGCTACACCTTTCATGCTCATTTTGAGGTTTGAATGTGTGAAATGCATTGTAGCCTTGCATGACCAGGTTGCTCTCTGTGGCCTTGAACCAAGTCTCAGTGAATGCACAGACCTCAGCATCTTCCAAGGTGAGGAATGCTTCCAGGAAGTGCAGTTTACTGTTTAGGCTCTTGCATTAAGCAGCATGACCTCGAGTTTGCTTCTAGTGGATTTGGAAGCAAGCATCTTTGCCAGTATCCAAAAGCCTTGAAGAGACCGGTGAAGGCCATCTCTGGCAAAGTAGCTTGGTCTGTCTACCATGTCTTCCCAAGAAGTCAAATAGTAGGTCCCTGTGGAATGACACCAGAAGCTAAGCCAAGTACTGAAATCAATCATATTTTGCCTGTATTGTGGCATTATCCTAGGTGAAGGTACAATGCGTACTGAAATCAATCATATTTTGCTTGTATTGTGGCATTATCCTAGGTGAAGGTACAATGCGGCTTAAGACTATTTTATTTTTATTTTACATTTGTTGACCGGGCTAGTCTAACTGGATATATGTCCATTTTCAGTGGAGGCCCGAGGAGAAAAGCTCCCAGAAAAATATTATAGGGAGTCCAAAAAAAGAACAATACAATTACATAAATATGTAGCCAATTAACATATGTTGTAGCAGCAGTTATAAAGTTGTACATAGGAGACCTTTTTTATTGGACATTTCGAGCACAAAAACATTTTATGTCCATGAATTTACACAGCACAGTAATGGGGATAAAGCCAAACAAAAATTATTTTTTTTTTTTTTTTTGCTTCCAACAAAGCTAGTAGAGGAGAGAAAAGCATCAGAAAATAAATGTTTTAGTTAAGAAAGCTTTAAGGCAAGGGGAGATAGTATCAGTCAGGATTGGTGCATGGGCATAGCCACTGGGATTTTATGAAGATTCTTAATTGGTTCTTGAAAAGATGGGTGGATGTAAGGGATGTTAGTTCACTAGGAAGTTTGTTCCAAGTATTACCAACAGAGTTAAAAAAACAGGTATTCCCCGGATTTGTTGTTGGATTTTATGGTGGCTACTTGTAACTTCTTAGCGGATTGTAGGGTAGGAAGATTTTTATAAGTATTGAAGAGGTTACAGAGTATGGGATCATTTGTGGGATTATGTAAGATCTTGTGGATAAAAGTGAGTTGCTGGAAAAGTAGCTGGTTTTGTACTTCCAGCCATCCTAGAAGTTTAAGATTTTGGCAATGGTGGGTTCGAACTGGGGTACCGGTGGCAAATCTGGCTATGTTGTTATAAGAGGTTGCCAGTTTATTTAGATTGCTTTTGGAGAGGTTAGTATAGATGGAGGAGGCGTAGAGAAGGGTGGAAATTAGGTGAGTTGGGCAATAGTAATCTTGGCTGAGGCTGTGAGAAAGGGCTTGAGTCTATAAAGGAATCCAAGTTTTCTGTTAACTGATTTAATAGTTAAATGAATGCGCGTGTCAAAGTTAAGATTATTATCTATTGTTACACCCAGGAGTTTGGTGGTAGTGTCGGGAGCAATTTCTGTACCATTATTTGATGTAACTATGAAATTGATAGAAGAGGACTTCTGTGTGGAAGTAAACAATAATAAATTTAGTTTTTTGAGGGGGTTCAGGAGGAACTAGAGACATACCTGCCTGGGACACAATCTGAGAGTTCAGTTATGTCTCTTTTCATACACTCCAGAGAGGTACGTCTCAAGTCATTCACTCCAACATGTACTATGACAGTCATAATAGTAATTGTTGCTGAGTGACCTTAGTGCATGCATGATTTGACAGATCCTGGCACTTAACAGGCAGCTGACTGTGACCATCTTTTTGTCCAACCAAGTGTGGGGGACATGTGTGTCTCTCACTATTGAGTCGCCTATAACTAGGGCATTAAGTTTTGAGGTGTTTTGCCTTAGAGACTAAATCGTAGAGACACTGATGTGTGTATTATGTGCAGTGGTGGATTCTGTTCATGTACCAGTATGCTTGGGTTATTTGTGCTTGGGAGGTATCTGGTCTTTTGGTAGGCTCTTAATGAGTACCTCTGCGTATGTAGGTTTCTGTGTCTTGATCTTATGTTGTGTGAGCAGAGAGGAGTGTGTGCTGACAACCTGCTTGATGTCTTGTCTATTTATTGTTACGTGACAGGACTGATTCTAGTTTCATGGTACAGTTACATGTCTCACGTACTGTATTTGTTTACTTTAGGAGCAAGTGGCTGTCAGTATACATGAGGCAAATGCTACATTGCCTCAGGATGCCCATGTCAATCAGGCTGGCTGCAGAAATGTTGGGAAAAGTACAGTTGTGTACCTACCATAACTGTAGATGTTAGAGTGTATTCACTGTTGCAGTCATTACACTAGGGTTATCCTGCTGGCAGGCTACCTGCAGTCGGCCTGAATTCCAAAGTCCTGGTCCGGCGTCTGTTGCCGTCGCCTCTTCCCTGACGTCAGTGAGCCAGGGGTATAAAAGATGCAGCAGACGCCATTTTCTTCAGTTTTTCTTGCCCCAGATGTCAGGCACCCCCAAAAAGGGTAGGCTAAAATTCTGCTTATAAAAAAGCATGCACTAACATAAACATTACCTTTATCTACAAGAAAATACACCTCATAGGTTGTATAAAATACAGAAGTACAGATAAGCCCCAGCAATGAAAGGGGGATGGTGGGAGGGTAACCTGAACTGCAACAGTGAATACACTCGAACATCTACATTTATGGTAGGTACACAACTGTACTATATTCATAGTGTTTCACTGTTGCAGTCATTACACTTGGGTTGAATCCCAAAGCTGAGGTTGGGTGGCTGGGCCTAAATAGAATTAGGAGTGGCTATGAGGCCCTGCAGAACTGCAGTGGCAAAGCCTGCTCTGGATTTAGAGTAAAGAGGTAAGTGGTAGTGCTTTGTAAAAGTGTGCACTGAAGTCCAAGTTGCAGCCTCCAAAATATCCTTGGTTGGTACTCCTCTGAGGAAGGCTGCTGAAGTGACTGCTGCTCTGGTTGAATGTGGCTTAATGCCCTTAGGCACTGATTTGCCATGTTGTGAATAGCAGAAACGAATGCAGTGGCCTATCCATTTTGAAATAGTCTGCTTTGAAATAGCTTTTCCTTGCAATCCTGCAGCATATGCCACTAAGAGCTGCTCAGTCTTTCTGAAAGCTTTAGTTTTGTCCAAGTAGAAGCGTAGCTGTCTGTGTATGTCCAAAGAATGCAGAAGTCTCGCCCCTTTATTCTGTGGGTTTGGATAAAAGGTAGGCAAATAAATGGTTTGGTTAAGAGCCACACTGGACACTACCTTGGGCATAAATGTTGGGTTTGTCCTTAGAGAAACTCTGTCCAGATGGAAAATAATAAAAGGTTCCACAGCCATTAATGCCTGTAACTCTGAGACTCTTCTTGCTGAAATTATTGCTAGGAGCAGAGCTGTTTTCCATGATAAGAATTTTATCTCAGCTGTATTGGCTGGCTCAAAAGGAGGCAGTGTGAGCTTTCCCAAGACAAAATTGAGGTCCCATGCAGGTATTGGTCCTCTCCTTGGACGTCTTATGTTTTTGGCCCCTCTGAGGTACTGCCTTAGCAGTGGATGTGAAAAAATAGGTGGGTCCATATTGTAATGAGCTGAAATGGTAGAGGCATGGATCTTAATTAATGAGAAGGAGAGGCCTTTGTCCAGCATCTCAGTTAGGTATTATAAAATCTGAGGAATATTTGGTACGAGCGTGTCAATTCCTTGTGCCTGGTTCCAAGCACAGAATCTCTTCCATTTTTCTGCATAAGATTTTGTGGTGCTGGGCCTCCTGGCCTCCAAAATAACACCCATAACTGCTTTAGAGAGAGGTGTGTTCTAAGAGGTTATATTATCCGCCATGCAGCCAGATTTAGGGTTCTGAGTTGGCTGTGCAAGATCTGATTGTTTTGTTGGGTCAGTAAATGAGGAATTTGAGGTAATGTCCAGGCTGGGCCTTGAGACAAGCTCTTTAGGATTGGATACCAGTGCTGGCGTGGCCAGTCCGGGGCAATCAGTATCATTTTTGGCTTCTCTTGTCTGACCTTTAGGAGTACCTTGGGGAGGAGAGATAGTGGAGGAAAGGCATATACTGTAAGGGTTTTCCAGCTGAATGATAGAGCATCCACTTTCCATGCTTGTTTGTGGTAAGTTCTTGTGCAGAATCTCTGTAGTTGGCAGTTGAGATGGGGATGCAAGTAGATCTATGTCTGGGCATCCCCATTTCCTTGTTATCATGCTGAAGATTTGTGGATCTAGTTTCCACTCGTGAGGGTCCATGAGGTTTCCGCTTAGTTTGTCTGCCAGAGTATTTGCCTTTCTTGGCGGGAATTGTGCTTGCAGGTGTACTTGATAAGTCAATGCTGTGTTCCACAAAGTCATGGCTTGTCTGCAGAGGGGGTAGGAATGTGTGCCTCCTTGCTTGTTTATGTACCACATGACTGTAGTATTGTCCGTCTTTATCATCAGCAGTTGTCCTGGATGAAGTAGATCCTTGAAGGCTGTCAGGGCATTCTGTACAGCTAGCATCTCTTTTTGATTGATATGAAGATGCATTTGGCTTGTGGGCCATGTGCCCTGAGTACATTTTCCTGCCATGTGGGCCCCCCAGGCATAATCTGATGCATCTGTTGTTAGTGTCTGCCTGGCTGTGGGTAAAGTGAATGGCTGTCTCTTGTTGTGGTGACAGGCCTGTGCCCACCATCGAAACTCCTGTTGCAGGCAGGGAATGAGGGTAATTAATGTTTTCAGGCTGTGGCAATGTTGAGTCCAAACACTTTTTAGATACCATTGTAGCTTCCTCATATGCAGTATTGCGTATGGAATTAGCAGAATGCAGGATGCCATGAAGCCCAAAGCCTGCAGAATTTTTCTTGCAGATAACTGGGTCTTTGTTGCCATCTTTTCGAAGTAAGAGGTTAGTTGCCTTTGTTTGTCTGGCGTGAGATAAGCCATCTGGGCAGTTGTATTTAAGCTTGCACCCAGGAATATTATCTCTTGAGAGGGTACCAGTTTTGATTTCTTTTTGTTTACTGTGTACCCTAGGCAAATTAGTAATCTTTTTACAAACACCAGATGCTTCAGTAGAATGTCCATGTTCTCTGCTTGAATAAGGCAGTCGTCCAAATAGGGATATATTTGAATTCATTTTTGTCTGGAAAATGTGATTACTGGTGCTAGGCATTTTGTGAAGACCCTGGGCACAGTAGATAAGCCAAAGGGCAGTGCAGAGAATTGGTAGTGCATTGAGCAAGCTATGAATCTGAGGTATCTTCTGCAAGATTGTCTGATTGGGACATGCAGGTATGCCTCTTTCAGGTCCAAAGTTACAAGCCAAGCCTTCTTGCCCAGCATGGGCAGAAGCTGCTGCAGTCTCAACATTTTGAATTTTGGAACGTCCAGAAAGGTGTTTAGAATAGACAGGTCCAATATTGGTCTCCAGGCTTTGTCCTTTCTGGGTACCAAGAAAAGTCTCGAGTAAAATCCTTGTCCCTGCTCTTGCTGTGGTACTCGCTGAATAGCCCTCATGTCCATGAGAGATGAAACTTGCTGTTGTGCCTCTGCCCATTGATTGTGTGGCAGGTCTGGCATACATTTTGTCTTTGGAAGGGTGTGAAAGTGGAACCTGTATCCCTGAGACATTATATTCAAGACCCATTTGTCCTGGGTGATCATGTACCAATTTTGTGAAAAAAGTGCTAGTTTTCCCCCGAAGGGTGCTGCCAAAAGATAAGTGCTTGGCATTGGTAGAGGAAAGTCATTGGGACTGTTTTCTAAATGGCTGTGATTTGTCTTCTCCGCTTTTGGAGGTAGAAGCACCCCATTGTTTAGGCCTGTATGAGCCTTGGGGCTGGGATCTGCCTCTAGGGCATCTATATCTGCCTCTTTGTGGCCTGTCTGACACTGGAAAGGACCAATTCTTAGAAGGCCAGTTCCTGCTAAATCTGGGTGGCTGTACCTGTAAGAAATCCTTAACTGTCTGCATAGATTTCGCTTTATCCTCCATTTTCTTAAACACCTCTTCTGCCTTAACACCAAACAAAGTGCATGCTGTAATGGAGCATCCGATACTTTTGCTTTAACATGATCAGGCAGATTCTGTTCCTTTAACCAAGCATAATGACAGAACCTGTAACAGCAGCCTTGCAAGAGGCCTCCAGTGAATCAAAACCACATTGCAAAGTATGCTTTCCCATTTGTTCAGCTGCATGCAATAAATCCTGCATTTCCTTGTTTTCAGAAAATTCAGAATTTGTCAACATTTTCTGTTTTAGCAGTGACATTAAGTATTGTTGATATTTAAGCATATGAAACTGACAATTTAAAGCCCTTTTAGCCAAGGTAGCAGAAGTGTAAACTTTTTTCCATCTGTCCAGTGCCCTAGAATCCCTATCAGAGGGATGCAGTGGAGAAATTTATAAGAATCTGGAACCCTGTAGTATGTCTGGCTTAACAGGTGCAGGGGGTAAAGAGTCAGGAGACAGGCCGGATTCTGAAAATACATCATCTACAATGTCTAGAACAGGTGGAATAGCAAGAGGTCTGTGCTGAGGTAGTAAAAGAAAGTCTCTGAGCCTTTTCTTAGATTCTGAGTAATCTTGGCTCTCCCAGTGAAAATGCTCCCTCATGGTATGCAGGGTTTCCCCAAAAGAATAATCCTCAGGAGGAGAGGCTGAAGGAATAGATTCTTCAGCATCAGAATCCTCTCACAGGGAGGAAGAGAGTATCCCTGTTCTGAAGAGGAGTCAGAGGAAATGGAAACCTGATCAGAAGAATCATATTCTGTGTCTTGCCTAGGCCTCTTATCAGGAGGGGGATGGGAACCCCTGATTAAAGTAATTAGGTCTTCGGCCATTTTAAGCATCTGTTTCTTAGACATGGAAATCTGTCCAGGAGAATGCTGTACTTGTTACTTTGTCTTTAAAGCGGTTTTAGTCTTTGCCTTGGAAGCTGAGGTTGGCTTGGCATATAACTGAGTAGGTCTGAAAACACCCTCAGAAGCCGATGCCTGCTCAGCGGCTCCAGACCCATCTGAGGGAATAGTTTCCAAGTGTCCAATACCTTGAGTATCCAGAGGCCTAGTTGTCTCCACGTGGGAGTCGGAAGCGGCCTGTGGCTCTGAGGTAGCGGGCGTCAGGGGCTGCGAAAGCGCCTCACTGAGAACCAGCGACTGGCTTAGCGGAGGCCTCATCGTCGGTTTTGGACCTTGGATGTCTGCCCTTTTCCTTGTGCTTTTTATAAACTCCGATCGTCGGCTGTTCCGACGGCATTATATAGTTAAATCTTCGGCCTAAGTAATGAAAGGCAAAATCATACCGACGCTTAATAGTGCGTTGGTTAAATGTAGCACAAAATCGACAGCTAGCAACATCGTGGTCAGGGCCTAAGCAAGGAATACAGAAAGAATGAAAATCCTTATGAGGTATTTGCTTCCCACAAGAAATACAATTGTTAACTTTTTCTGACATCGGTCTGGAGCAAGAAAAAAGTTTCCCCAACAGGGTACTTGGCTTTAATGAAGACTTCGGATCTGAAATTCGATTTTGAAAATTTCAGGAGTCGGCCGACCGGCACCTGCAAACTCCTTTGCTTCGGGCACCACGCGGCAAGAAAGACTGAAGAAAATGGCATCGGCTGCATCTTTTATACCCCTGGGGCACTGGCGTCAGGGAAGAGGCGACAGCAACCGATGCCGGACCAGGACTTTGGAATTCAGGCCGACTGCGGGTAGCCTGCCAGCAGGATAACCCAAGTGTAATGACTGCAACAGTGAAACACTATGAACATTTGACTGTCCACCATAGTAGCAGGTAATTCTTAAGTATTAATTTGTGAGAAGCCAAATTACATCAGCTATTGCTCCGGGATTAACAAGGGGACTTATTCTATAGAAGAATTGGGAGGGTGGCCTAATGGTTAAGGTGCTTGCCTTACAAACACAAGGTGCAGGGTTTGAGTCTCACAAGGGATAATTGGCTAGGCTTACAATGGCCCGCAAGGGCAGTTAGCTTAGTACTTATCTATGAATCTATGAATCAATGATGAAAAGTGGAGGACTGCTGCTCAGTGCTCAGCCGAATTCCCTGCAGTGCAGAAGTGCACAGTAGAGCAGCAGGGAACCTGGGAGGTTTTCACTGACTGGTGTCCAGGGAAAAACATAGGTTCTAGGCATTTGCGTCTATGCAAGGCACCACTATCCCCTGTTGGGAGGTGAGCAGCTACAAGCAAATTCAAGGTGTACATACAGGCAAAATTAAACAGTTTTAAAAAATAAATTATGTTCTTACCATAACGTTCCATCTGTGTTGTTGATCTTCATTCATTCATTACTGATGAGTGTCAGTTTTGTCCCCGGAACTGAGTCGGCTGTTCTAACAAGCTTGTGCCAGCCAAAAAACTTGAGCTAAGCTTTTACCCATAATGTCCCTCTCCATATTACCTCAGATAGAGTTTGTCCATAAAGGAAAGGACAGATTATAGAGAAAAGCGGAGGCTTTTTCTGAGCAACTTTCTTATCATAGGATAGGACCATAGCCGAACCTCCAAGAGTCTTTCGGAGGAGGATAGTGGGTGGGTTGTAATGAATGAATGAATGAATGAAGATCAACAGCACAGATGGAACGTTATGGTAAGAACATAACTTTTTTATCTGATGATGTTAATCTTCATTCATTCCTTACTGATGGGACAGAGTCCCGAGTTACCTTGTTTCCTGGGAGGCCCTATGGAAGAATATTCCTGAGTACCACTGAACCAAAGGAGGCTCTCCCCCTGGAGATCATATCCAATTTGTAATGCATCTTAAACGTATGAGGAGAGACCCATGTTGCTGCTGCACAAATGTCATCCATGGAAGCTCTTGCATGGAAAGCAACAGATGTTGCAACTGATCTCGTGGAATGTGCTTTGATCTTCGAAGGTATACAAATCTTGTTTTATTGATAAATAAAGGAAATGCAATCTCTCACCCATTTAGATAAGGTAATTTTGTACACTGATTTTCCCACTTTTGGGCCCGAGTATGATATAAATAATTGGTCAGACTTCTGTATGGCTTTAGATCTGTCAAAGTAAAAACGCAGTTGTCTGTGCACATCAAGCAGATGCAATGAATATTCTCCTTTATTAGAGAAATTTGGAAAGAAGACTAGTAGATCAATTGCTTGGCCTCTATGGATGACCAAGTGCCTTGAACAGTCCTTCCCTGGTAGTGCCCCCCTCTACCCGATCAGGGAGGCGTTAGTGGTCACTATGGCATTTGGCTGAGAAGGGGAGAAAGATCGACTCCATATGTTCTCTTTTGGCTTCATCCACCAAACATACGTCTTGTTTGTTATCCTGATCTGAAATGTCATGAGGAGATTCAAAGGGGACCACTGTGTTAGCAAAACCCACTGAAGAAGCCTCATGTGTAGTCTTGCCAGTGGAACCATTGTTACAGCTGGTGCCATGGACCCTAGTAGTTGAAGGACTACTTGAGCTGGCACTTTGTCTTGACCATCACTCAGAATTGTGATTTGAATCACTGCATCCTGTGAAGAGGAAGGTAGACTAGGCAAGACTGGGTATCGAATTCTGCCCCTATGAACTCCTGTCTTTGAGAAGGGATTAGTTTGCATTTGTCTTTGTTTACTGTTATCCCTAGGTGTTTCAAGAGATGTAGAGTGTAATGTATCGCTGAGACTAGTAGATGATTGGTTGGGGCAGTGAAGAGCCAATCGTATAGATATGGAAACACCCGGAATCATTGCAGTCTCAAGTGCGCTGTTACCACTGCCATGCATTTGGGGAACACACTGGGGGCTGCGGAGAGACCAAAGGGCAGTGCTCAGAATTGGTAATGATTAGCTCCCAGTGGGAGGTGCAGAAATCTTCTGGAGTGCTTGTCCATTTTTATGTGGTAATACACATCCTGAAGCTCTAAAGAGCACATCCAATAGTTTTTGCCCAGGAAGGGGAGTATAGACTGTACTGTGACCATCCGGAATTTTGGTTGTTGGACGAATTTGTTTAGGATGCTGAGGTCTAGAACTGGCCTCCAGTCCCGTTTTCTTTGGCACTAAAAAGAATCTTGAGTAAAAGCTGGATTCTATTTGGTCTGGAGGGACTGTTTGATTCTTTTTTGAAGCAGCTTTTGGATTTATAATGCTGCTGATTCCCTCTGACTGGGTGGAATGTCGGGAATGTGCCTTAAAGGCCTTGGGAAAATATTGAAGGGGATGTGATAATCTCTAGTAATTATCATCTGCACCAAGAGTCTGAGGTTATTTTTTGCCAGGCAAAGTGGTGCAGAGAAAAGCAACCCCCGACTGCTTCCAGAGGCAAGAAATCGGGCCGCTCTTCAGGAGCGCTGATAGGGCTTGTCCAGAGAAAGAATCTCTGGACCCCTGGTTACGTGGACCCTCTGCCTCTGAAAGGGCGTCTTCCAGCTGAGTTCCTCCCTCTACCATGGGGGAGAAAACTCACCACGTGTGTCACAGACAAGACTTTGGGTTTTTTGTACCGCATCTTTCCACTTCTCTGATTCCTGGAATAGAATCGTTGAGGTGTGGAAAAATGTACGTCTATGGCAGAAAAGGTCTTACCATCCTTTACACACCTGGCCAAAGTGTCTTTTACTTTTGGGCCAAAAAGAGAGGAGGACTCTATGGGGGAATTTAGGAATGAAGACTTAAAAGGATCTGCAAAGTCACATAAGTGCATCCAGATTTGATATCTTGTAACAACTCCTGCAACTGCTGCTCTAGCCACCCCTTTGGTAGAGTGGGAAATCAACCTCATGGATGAATTAGAGATGGACTCCAGGGTTGCAAGCTGTGAGGCAACTTTGTCCTGTACCTCATCAGAGACTGCTCTTCCCAGGGTTTCTGAGAGTTCCAAAATTAGATCTCTCTGAAGCCAAGTAAAGTGCGCCAGATAATTCAGGGACCAGTTGACAAAGGTCACTGAAGAATACACCCGCTTCCTAAGTCTGTCTATCGCCCGAGACCCCTTGTTTGGGGGACGGCCAGTAGTGTTCTCCTTGGCGAGCCAGATTTTAGTGGCCGCCACCACAACCATAGCATTTACTGGAAGACCCTTGGACCAGTGTGGGTTGTTCTCTGGAGGGGAAAGAATTTTGTCTGGCCTCCAGTGGATAGGTTCAATGGTATCAGGACTCTTCCACGCACGCTGCACGATGAGCTGGATCGGGTCATCTGCAGGCGGGGTCACCCAGGAGGTAGAGGGCCGGGCCCAGAAAGCCTGCAAGAATATGGACTCCTCAGAGGAAGGGGTGGTGGACTTCCAATCACCCCGCTGCTTCAAGATTTCCAAGATGTCTGCAAAGGAGACATAGTCAGTGTGCGACCGTGGGGATCCTTCCCCCTCATCACAGTCTGTAGCTTTGGTCAGAGATTTCTCTGGGGAATCCACGTGCTTCCTCTTGCACGATCTCTTGTAAGGAACCTCCTCGATGGGAGTATCCGAGGGGGAACCTTGTTGAAGGGTTTCTTGAGGTTCCCGAGCCCAGTGTCCATGAGTAGTGGACTGCATCAGCTGTGACTCAGAGGAAGGGAAGGGGTGGATCTCTGGTGCCGGAGGGACTGAGAGCTTGCAGAAGCCAGTGCCCTCCTCCATCACCTGGAAAGCAGGTCCTTCCAAAGAGGGGTGAGAGCCCAGAACCGAAAAAGACAACCTCGGGGCCAAATTCACACCCGCTCTTTAGAACCCACTGCCAGGGAGGGAGCCACAGGAGGAGATGGCTCTGTCAAAGCATCTGGAACCTTGGCAGATGTGCGAAAAGGAAACGCCATACCAGGGAACACGGTGCCGACAAACCAGTCTCGGTCCAGAGGATGGCCCGGCTCCTGGAGAGTCTAAGGCCAAAGGGTAGGCTCCGGAACCATGGTAAGATCTACCAACAGTACCAAAGAAGCTGGAACAGAGGTTGGCATTGGTGACGAATGCTCCGAAACCTGCACTGAGGTCAAAGGAGGAAAATATTGTGGAGTCTTTGGAGAAGATCCCTAGGCTCCGGATGGGAGAGAGGGTTTGGATGGAGTCGATATTCCTCTGGCTGCCAAGAGCTGATCCATAAGCCTCATCGCATCAAGTTTTGAAAAACTCTTGGAGGAGCGGATGGACATCCCCGAATGTGAAATAGGGTTCTCTAAAAAGGGGCTGTATTGCTGGCCCAAAAATGGGTCCACCAAGGGGGAATATCTGGTCCAAGGAATGATTTCACCTTTCAGCACAGAGGTCAAAAGTTCAATATGAAGTACAGGGAGGGGGGAAGTGACCGGATCTGGGACAACTATTTTTGGTGACGGAAGGTGGGTCGGTACCGTTGCTGAAAAAATTATCGGAGCAGTGGTTGGTATGGACATAGGTGCTGAAGACGACGGCACCGAAGCCAGTTGTTGTCTTGGAACCGAAGTTTGTGCCAAGGTCGAAGGTTTAGGCCCCGGAGCAGAGGATACTGTCAAATTTAGGGACTTTTATAGTTTCAGTGTCATTTGGAGAGGAGGGTAAGGATTTGCTCCTCTTTTGTTTCCTTTTAGGAGGGGGTAAGCCCTCTGACTCAGAGATAGCCTCCAAGAAAGAAGATTTAAATAGACCTTTCAACTTGTTCTTACGCTCCGCTAATGTACTGGAGCTGAAGCCTTTGCAAATTTCACAAGGGGGGTTTTCACAGAAAGGTGAGGTACCCCCAGACAATACACACTGGATGAATGATGATCCACATTGGGCATTTTTCTATCACATTGATCACAGCCTTTGAAGCCCGTGGTTCCTTTTTTTTATCTGACATATCAAATCAAATAACAGCAGTAGTGAAAAAAATACAATCACGCAGGACAGACAGGAAAGTTTTTTTTTTTTTTTTTTTTTTTTAAAGAATAGAAGAAAGGAAAAGGATTGCCAACAATGGTAAGAGAAATACCTAAGGGGTAAGGGAAAGGCCTGTTACCAGCGATGGTACAAAGAGTACCAAACTTGATAGAAAATGCAAAAAAAGGGAGAGGGACACACAGATACACAAGACTATGCGATTAAACACAGAGAAAAATAAAAGTTTTAAGAAAGGCAATAAACAATTTAAATTAGTATTGAAAAGTTCTGACTTCACCGAGAGCTGGCCTGACACTTCTTATTTCGTACGTGGCAAACGAGATCTGAGCTACTAATATGGAGAGGAGCACTGTGGGTAAAAGCTTAGTTTGAGAGTTTTTTGGCTGGCGCAAGCTTGTTATAACTACCGACTCGGTTCCAAGGACGGAACCGACACCCATCAGTAAGGAATGAATGAAGATTAACATCAGATCTACACTTATTCTAAAAGTCCTTTATTTTGGGGGTTTCTTTCTCTTTGGATCACACTTGCCATTGCTTTTTAAATGTCTGCTTACCACCATTCTACTGAGACTTTTTATTTTTGCTAAGGGCAGTACAAAATCCTTTGGAAAACGGTGTAGCAGGGTGAAAACTCAGATTACCTGAATCATCGTTCCCTCTCATCGCACTTTTTGATGACTTCTCCAGCAGAAGAATCAAAAACTAAATATCTAACCAAGGAAGAATTCAAAGTTTAATTTTGACATCTTTTGAGAGGTTGTTAGAAAGCAGACAGATAAACCTTCTGAAAACAGCTCCAGTGACAGCAGCCCTACAGTAGTATCTACAGAGTCAAAAGCATCTTAAACACTAAGTAGTGACCTGAAAAACAGAAGAAACTAAACCATGCAAATTTCTGCTCAAGAAAAAAATGATGCTAAAACATTCCTCGTACTTTCATAATTAGTCAGGACAAACATTAGCACATTAGCCTGACAAGTTTAGAATTCTAAATATTAAAGCTGAAGAAGCATACATTTTCCCCAAACTTATCAAAAGCTTTCCCATTCTTATCAGAAGGAAATGGACTTGAATTAACAAAATGTTTAGCAGTAGAGGGATTCACTAAAGCTATAGCTGCTGGGCCAGGTCAGGATTGGTATATAAAAACAAGAAAGACTAAGGAACTTTATACAACTTACCTGCTTTTTCAGGAGCAGCAGGATGACCGTCAGGAAATTTGCAGGCTATGACAAAGACATACTCCAGACACTGAGTCAAACCCAAAAAATTACTCTTGTCCAGAGTAACTGACACAGCAGAAGACAAATGTTTAGATTTTGTCTCTTTTTGACAGGAATTTCTGAAGAAACATACCCAGTTTTGCCAGCAACAACTTCCCAAGTGATAGGCACATTATTGCTAAGCATGGCCATATTTCCTACTTTTTCTCCTACAACCTACAATGGTGGCTCTCCCTTGCTAGCTGAGGTGACCTGGAGGGCATCTAATCCTCAGTCCATGGTGGCTGTATGGACTACTCCAGCAAGACTAGAAGTGGTTGGAGGAACAGATTTGGCCACAGCAGAGTCACCTACCTGTGACTGAGGCACAATACCAGCCTGCTATGGTGGAAAAGGCTGCATAATAATCTTTTTTTTTTTTTTTGTGTGAGTGGAAGAATGCCTGAATAATCTGTATGTTATTCCATGATCAAGCTGAAAATGGTGCTGGTTTCCCAAGAAAGCTTAGAAGCAATGATTCTTAAATTAAGTTGCATGTTTTCACAGAATAAAAACATAGCAAAAAGCACTTAAAACACATTCCCCAGCCCCCAAAATTAAAATAACCACAAAAGTAAATTTGAAAAAAACATTTAAAAACTTTTATACCACAAAAGTAAAAAAAAAATGTGAGCTCCTGCTTAAAAGTACATAACAGTTAAGACATGGTCAAAAACCATTCTTTCTAGCTTAGATGTACTTCTTGTTTTGAAAAAAATAAGCTTTCATTAAAGAAAAAGTAATGTGAAAGGTTTTGCCCCTGAAGGGAACTTCGCCCAGGAATGGAACAGCATTAGCAGACCACTGAGCCTTGAAAGCCTGAGAAGAATCATTCTTCTTGGCTGCAGGAAAACTCTGAAGGTTTTGGCACCCAAACTTGAATTTTATTTAACTCAGCTCAAGCTGTTTGGGTGAGTGGAAGGCGCACTGCAGCTTTGGAAGCTGGCCAGTTCTAATATCCTATGCAGGATATAACACACAGTTTAAGGCTACTGCAACAGTGATCACAATAATGAACATTAACTGTTGCTGTTCTTCATTCATTTGGTATAAAACTTGTATGGAGGCCAAGGCTGAACAGTGTTAAGGGTATGGTAAAAATCGTGTTTCATGCTATAAGATGCATCCTTGGATACTGTCAGGACCATTGCTGCAATAATTTTTGCTTCTGATAGTGCTTTCAGCTCTTGGTTTTATGTGACTGCTAGTGGTGAGTGGGTTTCAGATATTTCATGTGGGACAGATTGGGGGAGATCTGAAATTAATTTATTGGCCAGTAGGTTACCTAAATCTTCAGCTTCATTGTAGGTAATATTGTTTACAATTACCTCAGTGCATTATTGCATTGAGTTTCTGAGATTATGACCAGATCTAAAAAATGGCCTGTGATTGTCTTTTGCTTGGGTGGCTAATTTTTGCATCAAACTTGGCTTTTGTAGATTTATTTAAGCACTGGAGTGGATTGTTTATGTTAATAATGAGGGCTCTATTATTATTTGTATTGTTCTAATTACTTTTAGCCAATCATCTCCTTTTATTGCAAAGCTTGTTGATATTTAAGTTCTGGAGAGGGACTTGTTTTTATGGTATGCTCTTCACTCGTTTCTACTATGTACAGCCGCAAAGCAATGCAGAAATTACATACTGGTATAGTTAGTGGTGTTTCCACATATTCAGTAGAGTTAAATGGGTTTTGTGGGGATTTGAAGATTGACAATGCATCACCTAGGAGTAAACAGTTTGTCTTGCAAAAATTTTTAAAAGGTACCAGGGTGTAATTCAGTTTTGTTGAATTTTCAAGTTTGGATTCAATTTTATGTTGAAAGATACTACTTTATAGTCAGAGTTACAAGTGACAAAGATTCAGAAGGTATGGTGCAAGAAGTCCCCATATTAGCAAAAATGAAGTCCGAGATGTTATTCCTCCCAAGCGGGTACTCTGTCAATACAAAACTTCTGGGACAACTAGTCAAAGTCCAGGAATGCCTGGATTTTTACATGTACACTTGCTAATTACATTTCCTTTAGCTCAAACAATAGAACCCTTATTTAGTTTCCAAACACTTGGCATCCGAATGACCCCCCATACACAAGAACAAACATCCTACAGGAAAATTTACAGAGATACTTCAAGGCCTAGCAGCATAGTGAGACAAAAAAATCACTCAATTTCAAATGGAAGACAATCTGGGCCTGGACATTTACTGAGTTTCAGAAGCTTCACATACTTTAGAATGTCAGTATTTTTCACTGTATTACATATTCAATCCTTAACCTTTCTATGGGATGGTTTTGACTTTGAAACTGGTGAACAATTTTGGAACACTATAATTAAAATATAGCTTTTCATAAATCTTTAAATTTAGGGTTACTGAAATACCTGTTCTTTGAGTCACTGGATTATGCCCTGTCTTTAATATAATAAGAAGTTATGTCTTACCATAACGTTCCATGTTAGTTGTCTTCTTCTCGCCTTCTTTCTTGCTGGATGGGTTCGGAGCCGATCCTCGGCTCCGACTCAGCCTATACTATAGCTCGAGAGCTATTTTACCGGCTCGAGGCAGCCCTATATCCCACAATACCATGCGCTAACTCCCCAGATCTCGTTTGGAAGCTAAGACATAGTATAAAAAGTAATATTATAATAATAATATTATAATCCTCTTTTACGAGTACAGGTTACCTGCTAGTAACACTAAGGATACCATGAAAGATTCAACATATTGTATCTCCAGAAATGGAAGGACTCAGAACCTCGAGTCTAACCAGGCTAGGGGGCAGGAGGGAGGGACGCAAGAAAGAAGGCGAGAAGACGACAACTAACATGGAACGTTATGGTAAGACATAACTTCTTAATGTTAAGTTGTCATTCTCGCCTTCATTCTTGCTGGATGGGACAGCGTCCCTAGCATCTTAGTCCTGGGTGGCTCAATGGAACAGACTCCTGAGTACAGTGGAATCAAAATCAGCTCTATTTCTGGAGGCTAGATCAAGCTTGTAATGGGCAATAAAGGTATGTTTGGACACCCATGTAGCTGCTGCACAAATGGCATCTAGTGGTAACCTTGCTTGAAAAGCCGTTGAAGTTGATAGTGCCCTGGTTGAATGAGCTTTAGGCCTAGAGGGTAGTTGCCTGTGTCTCAACTCATAGATCAAGGTAATAATAGATGTCAGCCATCTGGAAAGAGTAACTTTCGATACTGGAAGCCCTTTCTTGCCTGCAGCATAAGAGAGGAAGAGCTGGTCTGACTTTCTGAATTGTTTTGTCCTGTCTAGGTAATACCGTAATTGGCGATGAACATCTAATGAATGTAATCAGCCCTGTTGGTATAGTCTGGGAAAAAGACGGGCAAATCAATGGAGCGGTTTAGATTTGCTTCCGATAACACTTTTGGTAGGAAGGAAGGGTTTGTTCTGAGAGTTACCCTATCTTTATGAAAAACCAAATAGGAAGGACGGACAGACAAGGCTTGAAGTTCCAATACCCTTATGGCAGATGTTATAGCTACTAAAAACAGCGTTTTCCAAGAAAGAAGTTTGAGGGAGCAAGAAGCTGCCGGTTCAAAAGGGGGTAGAATTAGTTAAGTTAGAACTAAATTCAAATCCCATTGTGGAGGTGGATCTTTGACTGGAGGTCTGAGCAACAGTATGCCCTTGAGAAAGGCTTTACAGAGTTTGTGGGACATAATATTTGCTTCTGAGAGTCCAACATGAAAATTAGCAATGGCCGCTAATTGTACCCTGATAGTGGCCGATGATGACCCCGAATGAAAAAGCTCCGCCAGAAAGTCTAGAACCTCATGAATAGGTGCATGGAAAGGATCTAGTTTGTGCCCAGTGTGAAAAACACTTCCATTTACTCGCATAAGTCTTCCTAGTATTGGACTTATGGGAAGCCAGAATGATATCACGAACAGGAGGAGAAATAAGGGGAAGCCTGGCTATGGCTGGAAGTGGAGCAACCAAGCTGTGAGGTTGATGGAATGTAGAGACTGATGCAGCTTGCCCGTGAGGTGGGTCAACAGATCCGGAAGGGGTTCCAGATGCCAAGGCTGTTCCAGTAGGTATTTGTGCAGGAACGGGAACCAAACTTGTCGAGGCCAAAACGGGGCAATGAGGATCATTTTGGATCTCAATGCGGTTGCTTTCTGAATTAGTTGCGGGATCAATGGAAAGGGAGGAAAGGCATAAAGACGACCCTGGGGCCAAACGTGAACAAGAGCGTCTCTGAGGGGCTGGCCCTGGTAGAGGAAAAAGTGTGAAGAAGCCGAGGCACTTGCTGTTTTGTGGAGTTGTGAAAAGGTCGCAGCAAGGCTGGCCCCACTTCCGAAAAATTCCATCTACTACCGCTTGATTTAGAGACCACTCGTGAGGCATGAGGATAGTTCTGCTCAATCTGTCTGCTATGACGTTGGACTTCCCAGGGATGTGCGTTGCTATCAGAAACCGTTGAGATGAAATCGCCCATTGCCAAAGTCTGAGTGCTTCTCGACAGAGGGGGTAGGACCTTGTTCCGCCCTGCTTGTTTATGTACCACACCACAGACATATTGTCCGTTTGAATTGCTATAGTCCCCGTGGGAAGAGCGCTCTGAAGGGCCTGCAACGTAAAAAGCACCGCCCTCATCTCCAGGACATTTATGTGCAGGTGGCATTCTGACTGTTGCCAAGTGCCCTGGACCGTCCTGCCCTGATAATGCCCCCCCCCTTACCCGATCAGGGAGGCATCCGTTGTGACAGTGGCAACTGGAGGGGGGAGAACAAAGGGTCTGCCCTGAAAAAGCTGAGGGGAAACCATCCACCAGGAGAGATGTTTCTTGCAAGATGGTGTTATCAAAATGTTGTGGGTCATTGGCAGCTGCTGAAAGGACCACTGAGAAAACAGCATCCACTGAAGGAGCCTCATGTGGAAGCAGGCTAATGGAAGTAGAAGAATCGCCGCCGCCATGAGGCCCAACACTTTCAATACTAGCTTGACTTGGACTCTGCTGGGCTGAAACAGAAGCTGAACATTCCGCCTTATGTCTGTCACTCTCTGAGGTGGTAATGCTGCAGACATTTCTGTGGTGTTTAATACGGCGCCTATAAAGTTTATACATCGACAAGGCGACAAGGAGGACTTTGCAAAATTTATAGAAACACCCAGGCTGTTGCAAAGATGGATAGTATAATCCCTGGCCATTATGAGATCCTGTTTGGTGGTAGCGGAAATCAGCCAGTCGTCTAAGTATGGAAACACCTGGAATCCTTTTCGTCTCAGGTGAGCCGTGACCACTGCCAAACATTTGGTGAACACCCGGGGGGCTGTGGTGAGACCAAAGGGCAGGGCCCTGAATTGAAAATGACTGACTCCCAGCCGGAAGCGGAGAAACCTCCTGGAGCGCCTGTGTATTTTTATGTGGTAGTACGTGTCCTGGAGGTCTAACTAGCACATCCAGTTGTCTCTGCCCAAAAAGGGTAGAATGGACTGCAGTGTTACCATCCGAAATTTTGTCTTTAATACATAGTTGTTTAACCTGCTGAGGTCCAAAATGGGTCTCCAATCTCCTGTCTTTTTTGGTACCAAAAATAATCTGGAGTAGATTCCGGATCCTAGCTGATCTGCTGGGACTGCCTGGATGACTCTCTTGTTTAACAGCTTTTTTATTTCTAGCTGAGCCTGACCCCTTTGTGCGGGTGGTACGTCTGGTAGGGGTTTTGGCGGTTGTACCGGAGGGAAAGTGAAAGGAATTTTGTAACCCTCGGATATGATCTTCTGTACCCATGTGTCTTGAGTGATGGATTGCCAGGCTTCCGGGTACAGAGATAATCTTCCCCCGACTGCCTCCGAAGGCGGACAGTCGGGCAGCTTCTCAGGGATGCTGAAAGGGTTGGTCAGGGAAAGATTCCCTGGAACCCTGGTTTTGTGGACCCCCTCTGCCCCTGGGGCGGCGTCTGTTATTATTCCCCCCTCTGCCTCTAGGGGGAAATTCACCACGTGCGGCAGGCGCGACTCCCTGTGGTTTGCGGAACCACATCTTTCCACCCCTCTGTCCTTTAGGATAAGGTCTAGAAGGCGTGGAAAAACGGACTCCCACGGCAGAGAGACTCTTACCATCTTGCTCGCATCTGGTGAGGGTATTCTTCACCTGAGGCCCGAACAATTCCAAACCGTCAAAGGGGGTGTTGGTGAAGGACACCTTGAAGGGGTCGGCAAAGTTACAGAATCACATCCAAGCGTGGCGTCTCAACGCAACGCCTGTGCCAGCAGCCCTACTCGCTCCATCGGCTGCATAAGAGATTAGCCGCATGGAGGAGTTAACAATGGAGTTCAGGGTAGCCAGCTGAGAGTTTATTTTGTTCTTAAACCCCGCAGCAGAAGGATCCTGTACCGTTTCACCCAGCTCTGTGAGCAAGTCTCTTTGAAGGCGGGTGAAATGACATAAAAAGTTCAGCGATCACATAGAAAATGTCGCTGAAGCAAAGGTCCGCTTGCCGTACCTGTCCATGGTCCTGGACTCTTTGTTAGGAGGATGAACAGGTACAGAAGGATCAGCTAATTCCTTCTTAGTGGCTGCTGCTACCACCATAGCATCAACTGAAACACCTTTGGTGAGAAAGGATTTGTCATCTGGTGCAGAAATAAATTTAGAAGGCCTCCTAGGGGTAGGTTCCATTGAATCAGGAGCTGCCCATGCCTTTCTAGCCACTACCTCCATTAGTGGGTTGAAAGGGGGAGACACCCAGGAGGTGGAAGGGCGAGATCCAAAGGCGTCAAGGTAAACCGACTCGTTCTCGGAAGGTTTGAGAGTGGACCAATTTCCCCTCTGTCTTAGGATCTCCAGGATGTCTGAAAAGGAGACATCCTCAGAGGGGGATCTGGGGGAACCCTCTGACTCATCCAAGTCGGTGTTCGACGTGACAGACTTGGGGGAGTCCATGTGCTTCCTCTTGCACTTTCTTTTCCTAGGGGGTTCCCCTGAAACTTCAGGGGAACCCTCGGAAGAGGAGGAGACACCCAAAGTGGGTACCTTACGCTTTGGATCTCTGCTGTCGGGTATAGGAGGGTGGCCAGAGACCGTAACAGGCACTACAGAGGAAGGAGCCGCAGAACTTAACCTTGGAGTGGACACTGGGTCCAGCACACTCCTCATTACCTCGAAGGCTCCCCCATCAGACACCAAAGGTAGCCCCGGCTCCGAAGAGGCCGGAACCCCCCCCCCCGGAACCGACAGAGAAGGCTCCGAGAATGATGTCGGGGCCGAACTAACCAGAGCCGAAGCTCCGAGAGGGAGAGCGGGGTCGGACAAGGGTCCGATGCCACTCGCCCCCTCGGAGCCGACAATTGAGTCCCGGCGCCCGGACCTCTCCATGGACGGAACCAATAAAGAGGTCGGAGCCGAAGGAGGGGGTATTGGCTCCGACGTACTCCGGCTCCGAACTCGAGAGATGAGTCGGAGGAGGAATGGATAACTGTATCGAAGGAGCCACAGTTTGGTGAGATGGGCTCTGAAGCATTTGGGCCAGCGCCTGAGATTTTATGAGTCTACTGACCACCCTCTCGATGTCGTGATCAGAGAGCCTGGAAGACCTTGATGAATGAGTCCTATGACTCTGCTCCGATAGGAGGGGGGACCTCAGAGCCGATCTAACGGACTCTAAAGAAGGGGACCTAGAGCGCTTGCGCGCTGGGGTCGGCTCCGATGATGGCTTCGAAGCGGAACCCACTTTGCTCGCCTCGGAGCCAGCCAGAACCGAGGTCAGAGCCGTCTCGACAACACCAGCCCTCGGCTCAGAAGCTGGAGCCGAGGGTTTGGCGGTTTTTGATGACTTCCCCGAGCCAGACTTGATCGGGGAGTCATCAGGCTTTAACAAGCCCCTTAGAATAAGCTTGTTACGCCTTTCCTGCAGGACTCTTGAACTAAATCCATGACAAACGGAACAAGAGTCCTGCAGGTGTAAAGGCCCCAAGCAATAGACACAAGAAGTGTGACCGTCTGTCAGAGACATTTTCTGACAGCACGAGTCACACTTCTTGAATCCCGAGACCTTAACGTCTTTGGACATTGCCCTAAGACAATCACTCAACCAGCACACACACTCACTCACTTACACACAAGGGGGAGATGAGGGGGCTGACTAAAAAAAACAACACACACACACACAGAGGTGAGTAAACAGAAAAACTAAAGCCTGTAGGCCTGATTATAAAAGTTAACTATAGGGGTGGGTAGGGCTTACGAAACAAACACTATTACGTATAATATCGATAGGGAAAAAAACCTAATAAACTACCTCAAAAAATTAGAAACTTGTTGAAAAAATCCTTTACTGACCTGAGCCGGTAAAAAAGGCAACCTCGCAGCGAAGCAGCAAACGAGATCTGGGGAGTTAGCGCATGGTATTGTGGGATATAGGGCTGCCTCGAGCCGGTAAAAATAGCTCTCGAGCTATAGTATAGGCCGAGTCGGAGCCGAGGATCGGCTCCGAACCCATCCAGCAAGAATGAAGGCGAGAATGACAACTTAACATCTGTAATTAGTGACCGATTTAATCATTCTAGATGAACAGTGCACCTTTTAAGGATCAGTGGAAATCTCTTTCCATTTTTCTACTGCTGCCCTTCAGTCCATAACTTGCTGTATCCCGGCTTTAAAAAAAATCATTATAAATATTCATACCTTTCTGGATACTTTGACAACATAGGCTGACGAATCTTGCCATTTCGGCAGTTCCTCTTCCACCAACATTAATTTGCTTACAACATATATTTTAATTTCCCAAACAGCTCTTAAAGGAAACCCAAAAATGTCTGCACTGAACAAATATCTTTTGACATAGTTCCTCATATTCTTAACATTTTGCAAAAGCTGTAGCATAAGAATGTTTAGTTTCACTAAAGCTTAGAGGATTGTCTGTATCTTAAGAGCTCCTTGCATGGAATGGTAATAAGAAAGTTGTATGTTAACAGGATGACACCGTGTTAGGATTATAAACATTTAGTTAAAAAAGAGACTAACTTCAGTATTACAAATATGAATCAAAGAATATGTTGTAGTTGTTACATCTGTTGTATCTGGTAAAATGATTAACATGCATTTGGATTTGTTGCAAATACTCAGGCTGATAAGCTTGAAATACAGTTAAAGTCTTTCATTACTAACCATCACCACTGTATGATAACAGATTTGGTCAAATAAAGGATTTTTTTTTTTTTTTTTTTAAACTTTCACACCGAATACAAATTTTCCCCGGGTATCTATACTTTTTAAGCAATATTGAACACTGTATTTAAAATCTACAACTTATTACTTAATATTTCTGTGTGTATATTTTGTTCAGGTTTACTGAAATAGGGTCATGAACAAACGTGGGTTGCAGATATTCATCTTTATTTTTATTAAATTGAAATAGTAATCAAGGTCACAATAGTTAAAAAAAATCTTTGGCATTAAACTTATTGAATGCCAAGGATCCTGTCAGACATTAATATCCATGGAAAATCTGAGGCGTGGTTGAGCCAATTCTTACCAGAACAACCAGAGGCCTTCATTTACTTACCAGGATGCATACATTACTAATTGGAATCCTGACCTGTTTAACTCTCTTGATGGACATAAACATGCTATAAAGAAAAAAATGTCTATTCCTTTACATGTGTAAACAGACATTACAGTTTTAAATGATAATCCCCAATAATATTTTATAATGAAAATTTTATCTAGCTTTAAAACTACATAAATAAACTGATAACTTTTTATCTTAGGACACCCCTTTGAAACAAGATAATCATTAAATGGTGTCATGTTTTTTGTGAGTAACATATAATTTGTACATAAATTAGCTGAACATATCCAAAAGAACTGCAAAATAACCTTTAAAATCAGAATTCAGCACTATATCAAAACATTCAAATACACAAAGCTAAATAGCCCTGTACTTTAACAGTGACCATTTCCTTTCCCATTTTTGGGAGAAGAAGCCTCAAAGAGATAACAGCCAGAATATTCATGTCTACTACGTTTGCAGATGACTGCATGCAAGAAGCAGTCATTGAATCTCCAAATTACTTGGCCATCCTGCAGAATAACTGGTGCCAAAAATCATAGACAAACTAAATGCAGAAAAAAATGCATTATTGCATCCTTTGGGAAGTCATCTACCATAGGGAAGGGAACTACTGCACTTACAATACTTCCCTAAGAGTTGACCCAATTGTTTGGGATTTGGGAACTTATGTGGACAGTGACCTAACTTTTGAACATGTATCCACTGTTGTAAGAAAGTCGTTCTATATTGAACAGCTTATATACCAAGGGACCGTGTCTACCTCTGGGAAGGTCATTAATGCCCCCCTTTGTGGCATGCATCTGTACTTGCACATGCAACTAGAGCACCCACAAAGATACCTTACTAAAAGGATACGGGGCCGAAATAACATCATCTACACGGACCAACTCAAAGCCCTGTCACCATACTTGGCATCCTACTAACTTGCTAAGAGAAGACCTGTGTCTGGCATGCAAAGCATCCTCCGATCCAATACTGATAGATTTACTGCACAAGTCCAGTGTCATCAGAAATACTCGTTCTAGGGATCTAAATCTCTTTTGCAACATCAACAGACCGGTTTGGAGAGGCAAGCATATCTCTCAGAAAAAAAAGACTCCCATCCACATTAAACAAAGTTCATCCCTGTCCATATTCAACAGCAACTTGGCTCTATGAATGGGAAACAAAAAATAAACCCCAGGACTGCTCCATGTACTAACAGACAGAGACCACTCCTAAACGCTTTACCACATGCATGAGTCCCCTCAAATTATTTATGGTATGATCTCAGTTATTCTCATTAGGGGTACTATATAATTATCAACCATGGGATGGGTAAGGCCAATCTCTAATCAAATGGGATAGGTTAGTTTGAGCACAAAAAGGGAACACTGTTAGGCTTAAAATGGCCCACAAGGGCAGCTAGCCTGGTGCTTACCTAAGAACCTACTAAAAAAAAACTCTGTAGAAGTTAAAATACAAGGCTGAGCTTCCTGATTAATATTCCCATTGACAGTTTGACTTTTACATAATTTAAGTATTCTCATTAACTATTAAAGGATGTTATGAAATGTAAATTTCTTCCATTACTGATAAAGACATTACATATATGCAATAATTTGTTCAGTGTTTGCATTAACAAATTTCCCATCAAAAGTAAACTTTTAACTGTAGTAAAGAGCATCAGCGTTATCATTCTGTTTAGCAAAAAAAAACTTTTCCGAGTTGATGCTTGCAGATGAAAAGAATGGGAATTCCTTTTTTCCTACATTACATTTTACAGTTTAGCCCACATGATCAAGGCTGCCACTAACAAGCTTCATCATGTAGGTCTGTGTTTGAATCCCTATTTCTCTGTTGCCCAGTATGACTGAGCAAGCCACTTAATTGCAGAGCACTTCTCAGCCCTCAATGAAAATGGACTCAATCAAGCTGCATAACTTCAATTTCAGTAATTAAAAATATATCTCTATTTAGGATCTGTACCCAGACTATTATCAAATGCTTTTCTTAGCTGGCAACAATGTCCAGCTATTAAATATATGTCTCCAAATATTACATAATGGCTTGTTAATGCACAGTCCAGTCTTCTAAGAACACAGTAAATGACGAGTCCAGCAATATAATTAAATTCATAGGTATACTGCAGTGCATTTTACAGTTTTGACATTGCTTCTATAAATATAACCACAAAGCTGAAATGCACATGATTTATTTATTGTTAAACAATTTCCCACTCAGCAGGAAGCATGAGAAATTTAAGATGCAACTTTTTTTTCAAATACCCCCAGAAAGGAAAAAATATATATTACTATTTTAATTTACCTAATTTTAGCTGTATTACCTAATCTGCATCAATTGCACAGATTACTTTCATAAGCTGATTGATCTACGCATAATCAATAGCGGTACAAAACCATACAGTCAAGATTTTTTACATGATCAGCTCCTTGCTCTAAATATTAAATTCCTCTGAAGAATGAAAACATAACTGGTTTCTAACAATTCACTCCTCCACACTCCCTAGCATATCCTGTCCTTTCCTGCCCCTTCTTGATTCTTGTACATCTTTTGTTGACTGGATTTATTCCCACCAGGTTAGTGGCTTATTTTTAGGAAGACCTGAGGTGGCATTTTTAAACTGATCTTGCCAGGACACTATGAAAATTCCCAACTCTTTTTGACTGGGGGTCATGTTGGGGGGGGGGGGGGGTGAGAGAGAAGAAAAAGAAATCCAAGATGGGAGATGTTAATGACAAGCTTTGCAAGGGAAATAGTGCGGATATTAATAATAAAGTTGTTGAAAAAATGCTGAACTCATGGAAATGCTGGAAAGTGGGTTTGATGATAAAACCATTGAATGGAAATGAGCAGGATGATGAGTTGGCATTTCCTAAGTAGTAGTGGAGTGCTGTACTATGCAGATACTAGGAGTAGGGAAGTACTGAAAATGGAAACTGTGCTTCTACCGAAGGTTAGACAGGAGAAAATGCAACCAGTTACATGTATTTGCCACCAGAGATGCAAAGTGTGTGCAGTCAGCAATTCAGCTAGATGGTGCAGCATTTCAGGCTACCAATGGAGAGGTGTGCACACATGCTTCAGTGGTTGCAATACAACAGTGTGTGCAAAAGAAACTTGTGGATTACTAAAAAAATAAGATCAGTGGTGCACAACAAAAGTAAAAACAGATTGCCTATTGATAAGTACATTAAATGGGGCACCATTATAACACTACTTGGGTATAGTGAGAATGATGTTAACAGTATTAATACATTTAGAAAGTGATTTTTTTTCTGCAAGGTGGCATTTTAGACTTAATTTAGCTGAATGATTTGTGCACGACCATGAAAATAATGTGTGCGCTCCTGTGGAAGAACTGCTTATATAACAACTGAACTGTATAGTCTAAACAGAAGTTAATAGTATAATTCAGGACTACTGATCCATTACAGATCTTGAATTAAAAGTTTTTTTTTTGCCATCAAAATGTATAGAGAATTTAAAAAAAGAAAAATGAGGCATGGGAGATGGGAGCTTCATTAACAATATTGGATTTGAAGTTGATGAATTTAAGTATGGTCATCATTAACTGAAAGAAAGGAACATAAATATTGGGACAATTAAAGTCTTTTTCCTGTGAAGAAACCCCAGGATTGCACAAAGGTGATGCTCCCAATATGGGAAGTGAGTTAATTATAAAGGACAATAAAACTGCTTTGAAGAAAATGTAATGAATGACACTTGTGGTTTTAAATTCTTTTCCTACAAGATAAAGCAAATTTGGAGAGATACAAGAATGTACAAGGAGGTGAACATGTAAAAATGTAATAGATATACAGGACAGGAGAGTGAAAATACGCTCAAGACTGATGTTGTATGACATTAATGTTCAAAATTATGTTTGAGCAAAAGGTGGTAAAATAACAATGCAGTTACCTTGGGGGAAGGATGGATGTATCATACAGACTCAAAATAAATGTGCTATTTTAACAACTGCATAAAGATGATGAAAAAGGATTAAAAAACAAAGATCCAATTTCTACAACAAATAGGTTGTGGAAAAGATGCAAGAAAAGGGATAAAATAAATGAAGTCACATTTAATGTTATTGCATTAAAATGAGGGCAGACACTTAATTGTATATGAATGATGATACACTGCTATAATGGATATATATTTGAAGGATAGAAGATTTCTAGAAAAAGAACAAATGGGGCTTATTAAGGTTATAGGGAAATCTATTACAGGAGCTTGGTATGGCCATTTGTTCAAGAGATTATTACAATAATAATAAAAATGTTAAAATTCTAGATGTTATGTTTGGGATTCCCAGCAGAATGCTGATATGTGATTTAAGAACATGTCAAAAGCTGATGCACTTGGTTGTGATACAGCTTTACTATCTATGGGGAGAGAATACATTTTTAAGAGCTGAAGACTGTTATGGTTAATATACACATTATAGTTGTAGGTTATTTTAAATATAGCTTGAGAAGAAAAAGGAAATTATGCAATATATAAACAAGTGCAAAGTAAATTAAGTATGGGAAATTGTCTGTACGGAAAATATACTATTAATACAGATCTCAAAATTATTATAAACCAAAAAATAAAGCAATCAACTGCCCGTTCCACATTACTTTATAACCACCATTTAACTCTTCGGCTCATGCCTTAGAGAGTTCTGGAAGGTATGAGTCAGAACAATAAGTTGTGATGTTATAATAACTTTATTCAGGATGGGCAACTGGTAGTTTTTTTATATTAAGACAGGACTGACTATATACTGGTATCAAAATATTTCTAAGAGGTACATGGATACAGAAAGACTGCATATTTTACTGAACATCTAGCAAGATGAGTAGCATGAGAAAATACAGAAATAATAAAAGGAAAGTGTTAAAAAGATTGAAAGTAGAGAAGAAAAGAAGGGATGGAAAGATATTGTGGAACAACAGCAGTACAATGATGGATTTCTATAAGATATGGTCTCATTGGTGGATTTAGTGCAAGAAGATACATAAAAATCATACATAATGGAGGTGGAAATAACCATATATGAACAAGGAGAGAAACAAATGGTACCCTGGTACAAAAATGTCAGGGTGTGTAAGTAGAGAATGAAGTAAATAAGAAAAATATGAACAATGTTGCCAGAAAAGATATTTTTAACAAGTATTTCTGAAAGGAAGAATAAGTGATAATTTTATGGGGAAATGTGTGAAGGGTGAAGAAAAAGAATAAGGAGATTACATATAGACAAGAAAAAATTAAGAAAATAGTGTAAGCTGAAGATGTTATACAAAAATCATGCACGATGAAAGAAAATATGTGGAAAGTAAATTTCAAAAAAAGAGTAACTACCAAACTACGGCATTCCTAGGGTTCACATACACATTTAACACAGAAGCCATAGCATATTTGGATATTGAAGTGTTTAAAGATCCAACTCGGAAGAGAATAGCAGCCAGGATTCACAGGAAAGACACTTTTATAAATATGTATTTACATTTCAGTAGTTCCCACCCCTTCCATCAGAAGAAATGCGTAATAAAAGGACAGTTAGTCCGAGCAGCGAGGATGGTAACTATTGACAGTGAATTTACAGTAGAATGTAACAAGATAGCTGAAATGTTCTTTGCTAGAGGTTACCCAAGGGAACTTATTAATGAAATGATGGCTGAAATGATGTATAAAAGATCCAATGGACTTTATATTCCATTATTACAAGGTACAGTTTTACCATGTAATAAGATGGATATTACTCAAAAAGTGAATAGGTCATCGTTGTCATTCATTTTAACATATAGTCCCGAAAGTGGACAAATCATCTCAATTATAAAGAACTGGAATTTGTTAAGTAACAACTTGGAATTACGTACCTTGTTGGGCCCACATCCCTCTTTTACTTTTGAGAGAGGCATGAACTTGAAAAATGTAGTAGAAATGAAATAGCATAATGTTATTAGGAATCCTAGGATGAGCAACTGTGAATCTTGTAACTTTTGTAAACATACGAGTATAGGGTATACATTTAATATTAGGGATTACAGTTATAAGACCTTGTCAGGCAAGTACAATTGCAGTACTACCTATGTAATATACCTTGCTCAATGTAATTTATGTCCCACGTTCTACGTTGGGAAAACTGATCGTAGATTATGAGAGCGGGTGAATAAGCACCTTTACTATATTAGGAAAGGTAAGGTTGAAAATGCATTAGCCGCCCACATCAAAACTAATTCCACACAGTTTTATGTTTAGAGTAACTGATCATGTGCCCGGAGAGGTAAGGGGTGGTCCGAGATCTTTATTATTAGAAAAAAAGAGAACTGATGTGGTAGATTTATTTAGATGCTTGCCATTACCCTGGTATTAATGATAGCTGCTCTATACAATGTTTACTGAAACTTGAAAGTTTAAACAGATAATTAATCTATATAGTCATCGTTCTATATTGTTTTATTAACAACATAGGATAACATACATATTTATATAATTTTAACACACCTAAGTGTAAACCTATACAGTGAATGTAAGGTTGAATGTTGTTGGTCAGAGTTTTTAGAATTTAAACTGTATGCATTTATTTTACTTTATATATATATATATATATATATATATATATATAAAAATAAAATTTCATTGTTTACCTTTCATTACTAAAAATTGATTGTTTACTGCTTTATTATTTCATATGTTTGCAGTTGATGTATTTATTTAACACTGGTGATAATGCAGTCAATTTTAAATGAAATAATTTTGGTTAGTTTTAGTCTTACAGATTTAAGAATTCATTTGATTGGTTAATTGATTTTGTATTGAATAATTGAGTAAATAGGGGGCAGACAGGGAAGTGGATTTTAGTATAAAAATTACTTTGTACCTGCTGTTATTTGTCTTAAGAAGTCTGACCAGACGAAAACCGCTTAACCTTACAGTGTGGTACCGCGGTTTGTTCATTTGTTCATTAAAGAGCTGAATAGCTGAAGATTTCTTGGTGTCTGAGGTGCTTTTGTCCTGCAGTTTTGTTTTTTCAACAGTTTGCGGTGTCGGTTCGTTTTTGTATTATTTTGAAAGAAAAATGTGGAAAGTTAATTTAAAAAAAGAGCAACTGCTAAATTGTTTGGGTAAAAAAGGATAGTTGTAAATGAACTGGATGAATTTTTAAAAGAAATTAATGAAGATATCGTACCAGGACCTGACTGCTTAAGTTTTTTTTTTTTAATTAAATAAAGAATTATGAAATAAGGAGCAAGGAATGTACATCAAGTAACAGCAAGATACCAAAGCCAGACAATCACAAGGCATTTTTTAGTTATGTTTGTAATCTCAAAAGCACAACACAGGAATGCGCTGAGATGATTGTGAATGATGCTACCTACAACGAGGCTGTAGATATAGCTAACCTACTGGCCGATAAATGTAGCTCTAACTTTACCAGTTTCTCCCTTCCATTTACCCCTCAAAGTACACCTAAACTTGGTTCATCTCTAGCTATCATACAAGACCAAGTCCTAAAAGTGCTATCAAAAGCTAACAATACTGCACTGATGGGTCCTGGCAATATCTCGGATGCATCTTAAATAGGATGAAGCATGATTTAGCCATACCCTTAACAACACTGGTCAGTCTCAGCCTACATACAGGTTTTGTACCAAGCGAATGGAGAATAGCTATAGCCACTATAACTGCATACGACAGGACCTTCCACAGACCCATAACTTTCACCAGCCTAATATGTAAAGCCACAGAGAGACTATCACAGAATCAATCAGGACACGGGGAACCTCCAAACATTGCACCCAACTCAGTCTGGAGTCATCAAAGTTAAGTCATGCTTACTCAACCCAGTGGATTTTTTTGAAAAGGTCACTATTTATTTATTTATTTTATTTTATATTTGTTGACCGGGCTAGTCTAGCTGGATGCATATCCATTTTCAGCAGAGGCCCGGGGAGAAAAGCTCCACGCACAAATACATTAAGGCATTAAAAAGAGGGGTTACAAATACAATCAGGCAACAGTTAAACATAGTAATTAAGCATCAACATACATTTGAGAGAAAAAAAAAAACACTAAGAGAAAGAAAAAAAGAGACTAGGAAGGACAATAATTCAGGTAAGAAGGGGTAAGTAGTTGATAGTCAATGACTCTCAAGGTGGGGTATTTGTTATAAAGCATGAGAGGAGGGGAGGAGAAAAAGTACACTAAAGTAATGGATTAAGGCAAAATGGTACACACAGCATACCTCGACCTGGCCAAAGCTTTTGACAATTCCCCAGTCAGGCATAGTAGAAAAGTTAAATAAACTGGGAATAAACCCTTATGCCATCTGCTGGATTGCCAATTGGCTCATAGACAGGATGCAGTAGATCAAAATAGGCAAGTTACCTTCACAAGAGACCAGTCGAGTCCCCTAAGATTCTATGCTGGGACATCTCCCGTTTCGCAATACCAAAGGGCTCTGGTTGACTACGTTTTCAGATGACTGCAAGCTAGGAGCAGTCATTCAGTCTCTAAATGACAGCCATCCTGCAGGAAGGTTTGTCTCACATAACTGGTGTCAAAATCATGGTCTGAAACTGTATGCCAAAAAATGCATTACTGTATCCTTTGGGTAAGTCATCTACCCTAGGGAACTGTCACGATGACAATATGGGCTTAAGAGTTGACGGAGATGTTCAGGATTTGGAACTTATGTGGACAGTGACTTAACTTTTGACTAGCACGTATCTATTGTCATAAGTCATTCAATACTGCACAACTTATAAATGAAAGAACTCCATCTAAATCTAGGGATGTCATAGTCCCCCTTTACTCAGCCCTTATTAGGCCAATCATTAAATATAATGCCTCCTTTGGCTTGTACCTGCCCAAATACATGAAACAACTGGAATGACCACAGAGATGCCTAACTAAAAGGATAGGATGTTTAAACAATATGTCAAACGTGGACCGACTCAAAGTATGTCACAATAATAGGTATCCTGCAGACTGCTAAGAAGCGACCAATGTCTTGCATACAGGACATCCTTGGACCCATTATTTATGGATTTACTGCACATTAGCAAATCAAATGTCATCAAAAATGCACTGTCCAGGGATCTAAACCGCTTCTGCAACATCAAAATAATAGTTTGGAGGTATATTTGGCAGAAGATACTGTTACTGTGGAACAGATTCCCCATCCATATAAAACAAAGTTCCTCCCTATCCATTTTTAAGCCAAACTTAGATCTATGGATGAGAAACAGAAAATTGACTCCAGGACTGACCCTTGTACTACTAATGGACAGATGCAGCTGATAATTGCTTTATCCCCGTGCATGGGTCCCCTGAAATTATCTATGGTATGATCCCAGTTGTTCTCATTAGGGGTAATATGTAATTATCGACCCTGCTAGGAGTATAACCAAATGGGATAGGTTATTCTGAGCACAAAAAAGGGAAATTGGCTAGGCTTAAAATGGCCTGCAAGGGCAGCTAGCCTAGTACCCATGAACAAGATTTTTATGACAACATTGTACAAAAAAATATGCAGTGAGGTGATTATGTATTAGGATAGGTAGGTAACCACTGAAAATGGCCGGACCCACTAAACAGAGTCCCGAAACATGGAGACTGAATAACAGAAAAAGGATTACATACATATATCAAGACCAAGATGGCCCTTTCTATGAATATTCATTTTTTCTTATGGAGATCTCGAAGTTGGTAGATATAAGTTCAGGGGGTATAGGAGGCTTGGCCTCCCCTTGCATAAAAGGAGTTTAAAGGAGAACAGTGATGTTCAAGATTCACTGTTCTCCCAGACTTTCGGTCTTTTTTTTCTCGACATTAAAATGTTGACACTCTAAATGCAAAGTGCTAACTTTGGAACTATGGACTATGACTTATGTAAATGTTTTATGTTTATGGAATTGACTGTGGAGCAGTACATGTATGTATGATACATTAGAAAAAAAAAAGTAAAAATGTTACTACTATTAGTAAATTGCTTCTATGAGATGTAACAAAATATCTCACAGTACAGATCATGAGAAAATATGGGAAGTAAGAAACTATGGTATAGGAAATAGAATAAATGCATTAAAATATGTATACTAAAATGTACACAATACAGTTATGTTTCATGGATGAGCAAGGCAATAGCATTTGGGTACAAAAAGGCATTACACATGGATGCCCAATCATCTGAGTTATATTTGGGGTGATGAATGCAGTGGTAATGAACTGTCAAACAGATTTTAGAGCTACCCAATGTGAAATCAAGAAAGATGAGGTACTGTCTTTATGCATGTCTTCTGCAGAAGATTTAATAATTAAAAAACAAAAGTAGGAAAGATGGATGTCTTAAGGAAAACTGAAAATGAAATGAAGTAGGATCAAGTATGAATAAAGAAATAAGGGCTTTGGAGATACTGCTATGGAGGGGTATACTTTTCCATAAATGACACCTGCCATAGGTGAACAATTTACCTTCAACCTACCTTCCCTAAAAAAATCCTTCTATAACCCTACTGTAATATTCGTACTCTTCTATCATCTAATAAAGACTTACTCCAAGTACCCAAACTATCCAGTACAGCAGGCAATTCTCTCTACTCTAACTTCGTTGCTAAAAATTGGAATATTCTTCCACATAGTATTAGATCCATAAGCAATCTTAATCATTTCAAAATATCTCTCAAAAGACACTTATTTGGATCCTGGCTTTGCACATGTAACACTCCAGGTTAATTATTAACTTAGCATTACTTATAAAATTTGGCTGTACATACTAACTCTGTTAACATATCCCTTTTAACAACACTACTTCTCTATATGTTGTTACAGTCCTAGCTGCAACTCTCACCACTTAAGTATTACTAACTACGCACTACTTTGCCTAAGTTATTCTCCTTGCTTAATTTCCTAACTAATGTTATGTTCCTCCACATATATAAATTCAACCATATATTTGTCTATATTCAATTGTTTAGTCTGATACTATGTATATATTTTTGTTTTTGCATTTTTATCCTGTAAATGTGTTAACACTCATTTTTATCATTTTTTTTTTATAATTTCTATTACTTCTTGTGATAATTTGCATGCAAGCTTAGACTGGAGCTTTTCTCCCGGGTTTCCACTGAAAATTTCCCAGTCGGACCATCCCAGTAAACAAATGTAAAATAAATTTGGGAAGTAGGCAGCAATACTGAACAGAGCAGTAGTAGTGCTGGAAGTAGGCAAAACACAAAAGTAAGCATAATATTGTTGAAAACTTTCCAGATGCCATATAGGAAGTATACTTGATACAGTTGTGTTAGGGAAATTAGCTTACATAAGTGTGTATGCAGTTCCAGTAAATAAGGAAAACAAATTACTAGCAGTAGTTCTCAGCATCATATGGGGTTCTGGGCAGAATCTTATTAAAAGTTGAATGTTGTACTGTGCTATGGAGAAAGGGGAACTAGGGTTAAGAAGTTCATTCAGAGCTTCCCTGTGCCTGGCTTGGAGACCTGACTACCAGACCTTGGACTGGTTCTAAAACGGTCTCTGGACCTACAAAGCTGATTTTTGCACTTGCTCTATCTCAATGCTATCTAACACCTCTCTGCTGCATTAATTGCTTTGGTTGAATTTATCACAGTTTTTCAGCCTGCACTTGTTAAAGAAATGCCATCTGTTTATTACTGTACTGCTCTTAGGTTGTTTTAACAGTATTCTGATATTTCTTAACATCCTCTGATATGAGTTTGCGAAAATATTTCAAAGTTTTGCAAAGTTTTTAGGTGTTTGTAGAATTTCTATGTTTGCACACATTTTTCTAATTAGGGAACATTTCTCAAAGTTTGTGAACTTATTTCACACAGAGTCCTGATAATGCAGGAGTTCTGCCTTTTGTTGTAAAAGCATTTGTTACTGCACTTGAGCTCAAAACCACTTTGTTGTACATTAACAGGGTTTTATTCTGCACGCTGGTGGTGGGAGCAGAGGGCTGATTTAACCCAGCCAAGTTGGGAACTGCTGGTGGAAGGCTTATTCTGTGTTTATCCGATTGGCCTGAGGGCTTAACTCTATAAAAGTATTTCATCCTGCTTGTATAAAATGCTTGTGCATTGCGGCTCCCTGTGCCATGTATAGAAGCAAACTTCTCCAGTTTAAAATTCTCTACAGGAAATGCTCTCCACAGTCTCCAGCTGTTCATAACTGCTCGAAGAGCTGCCAGTTTGTGCAGAGGGCAGCACCACTGCAGGCCATCTAATACTATACTACTAAGCACTCTCACTTAGACCTTTAAGTGACTCTCCCCCCTACTCCTTCCCACTTACTCAGGATTTGGTATAACGGATAGGTGCTTCCCTATCACTCCGTTTCTGGCCTGGTGGATATTGGCAACCTGAGGGAGTGTAGTAACTGCCTCATTTTCATTGGGGACCATTTAATTTTAGAACAGACATGAGAGAGATGTAGATGCACAATGTTACTGGAGGTAAAGCTCTCACATGAGCATGAAAAATGCAAAACTAGGTTGTCAGCGTTACAACCAAAACACTCACTTCCCACATGAAGAAACAAACACACAGACCCAGATATGCAGAGGTACTCACCTGTAATCTACCCAAACCTCTAAGATCTCCTAAAAACATCTCTCAGCGGTCCCACACAGCAGCTCACACAACGTAACTCTGAAAATCATAGTAGCCCCGCTTTCAAGCCCATAAAGCAATAAACCACACAGTCAAACATTTCAGTTATTGGGGATTCTATTGTAAGACATACCGATGCCCTCCTTGTGACATCCTCACCCTGGGCCAGTAATCAAGGAGCTTGAATCCTCACCACTGACACTGGAGATGGACATTCACTTGGAACACAAATGGATACACTTAGTATTTCCAGATGCAGACCTCTCTGCATCAAGCACAATTTACCTTAAGAGCACACAGGGCAGATACTCATCCTGGGGTCTGGGTTTCTCTGTATGTCTTTCTCAGGTCCCCCGTAAGGCTCCCCACTTTCATTGTGAAACCAGTGCTTCATGTCTCTGCCCCAAGTAGCGGACACACACACACTGAGATTTAATTTATTTACACACACACACCCCTGGGAAAAGCTGGCACAGATTAATCCCTCTACCAACTTTACTCAGACTATAAGGTAGATTGACTACTAGCAGTCAGTTACTATAGGGCTCTTAAAAGGGTATCCAATTATGCTGAGTGAAGTTAATACTAATACAAATGATAATGTTGACCAAACTGCAAGGCTTTCAGGAGTGGCCAGAGTTATCACCAAATAAATGTGCAAATACTCTCAAAGCTTAAATATTTTCTGAAAAGGACCAGCCACAATGAACAATTTAAATATATTTAATAATAAATGATAAAAGAACAAGAAAATACTAAATATCAATTTACATTTTAAACAGAGTTTCAATAATAGGGAATATTAAAAATAATACTGATGGAAAGTTTTACACAGTTATATAAAAACAGTAATTAGCTAGTATCAATATCCATTCCTGATTGACTAAAAGAATTACTGTTCCCACTTACTGAATAGAGCAAGGCAAGATGGGTGAGTGGTCCTTGTTGTCAGATCCAAGACAGAATACATAATGCCGCTGAAGCTTCAGTCTTCTCTAATATTAAAACATTATTTCTGTACAGAATGACATCACATACGTCTGGTCATCTGACTATGTTTCCCACACTATCCCCCCATCATTAGAAGCTACCAGAGTTTAGCACCTATGTGCTACAATACGCACAGACAGAGCTTTGCTCAGATGTAGTGCAGCTGCTGGAAGTCAAAGTCATAAAACCATTTTACTCTTCCTACAGGGAGTTGCAACCCATTCTCTAGCATAGACATTGCGTCTCTGGCTCCCTTCAAAATTGTGGGACAACATCTTTATGGCTTAACCCATGAAGTAATTTAATTTTAAGAATATTTTGCAAAGTCAAGTGGATTAAGATTAACCTCTTCACTTCCTGTATATGCTGTTACAATGTATACATTTAAAGTTACAATAATGCATGTACATCACTTTTCCTTCCAGCAGGACACACTGTTGATCCACTTTAACACAAGCATCTGTATAAATCAGTTTGATGTACAAATGACAATTATTTACAAAATTTCAGCTAGCTGTGCTGGCATATGTTAAAAATCCACTGCCCTATTTCTCCTGGCACGGCTGGCAGTATCTCCTATTGTCACACCCCTTACCAGGCTAAACAAGGAGATCACAGTGCGCTGTCTGTAGCAAGGATCTGCCAGATCACACATGCACTTAGGTTTTTAAACCACAAATACCTGTATGGTACAGTCATAGTCCATGTGGATGTAAATGACCTAATATGCACCTCACTGGACTATATGGAAAGAGACATGATGGAGCTTTCTGAATATGTGTTCCAGGTAGGTATGACTGTAGCCTTGAGTAACATCTTACCTTCATCAGTGATGATGACACAGTACCAGCAAAAAATAACTGACTTCAATAATTGGTTTAGTTTCTGGTGTCACAACAAGGGGATCCGATATCTATCAGCTTGGGGAGGCATGATCGACAAACCACAATGCTTTTACAGAGACTGTTTGCATTTGTCACCACTTGGCTTCTAGATATTAGAAAAAACTATCTATCCCCATAGTGCCTTTTGTAGGCCATACTAAGCTATGAAATCCTCCTACAAAACAAAAACAAATCACTCACAACTACCTAAAGGTTCTCCTGCTCAATGCCAAGAGTTTAAAGAACAGCACTCCCTGGAAGCACTTCTCACCCTGGAGAATGTAGACATATGTGTAGTTACAAAACATGGTTCAGAGCCATGGAAAGCACCCCAGCTATCAAGGGCTACAATACCTTTCATACATTTTGATCTCCTTCGGCTCAGTATAAAACAAAAAGAGGTGTTCACAAAGGACACTGCTAGGCTGGGTCCAACAACATGACTCACTTGAGTGTCACTATGCCCAACTAACCGTAAGTGAGACCCCTTATCATATACTTGCTAGCTTCAGATTCCCTAATAAGAGAGTCTGGAAACCAAACCTCCTATCTAAACCTACTGGAATCTCTTAACATTTAGCCTAACACCATACTTACTGCGACTTCAATTACCAATTCATAAATAAATTGGTAGACTTATATGACCCATAATTCACTTGTTCAGAGGTTTTTGGACATTATCAACACAAACAACCTGGGGCAACTAGTTAGTTCCCCAACCTAAAGAAGCAAATATCCCAGACTTAGTACTCACAAACATGGGGGGATTCTGCTCCCACTCTTGCATTAACTACTCCTCGGCAAGATCTCACCACAAAATGATCTCTTTCAGTAGTAAAACTAACCAAGAACCACATCAAACTCCAAACCTGTTAAGTACTTTGCTAAGGACAATTACCTCAAACTAAGTGACAGCTTATTAAACTTCCAAGCACCTCCGAACCCGGAAGACAATGATGCCTATTCTGAGCTGTACACAAAGGCACTGTATGACCACATTCATAGCTGTATAGAGAAGGCAGTACCCATCAGAGTCAAACCTATGATTACCAGCAAAAATAAATCACCCTGGTGGACCCAGAGCATAAATAGGCTATTCAACAAAAGGAAAAAAATCCTCTCCAAAGCCAAGAAGGAACAGACAAAGCAGTGCAAAAACACTTAATCTAAACAAATTAGAGAGCTGGTCAAATCTGCCAAAGCAAACTATAAGGCAAAGGTAACCTCCCAGGTGAAAGATAACCATAAGGCTTTTTAATTATGTTCACAACCTCGGGGGAAATGCTCAGCAATGTGCTGAGTTAATCATGAAATGCAACACTTACACTCAGCCTGAAACTATAGCAAGCCTGCTGGCCAAGAAGTTCAGTTCAAACTTCTCCCATCCACACCCAAAGAAATACCCAAAACCATCCCCCTACCAGTCATTATGTGGAACAGGTTCTCACTGCACTCACCAAAGTCAAAAACACAGCCTCCACGGTTCCAGACAACATTTCAGGATGCTTCTTAAATAGCTTACGACAGAATCCATCAGGGCCACTAGAAACTCTCTTTAACCACAGCCTCCAGATAGGCTTTGTCTCAGGAATGGAGGACTGCAACAGTTTTCTCGCTGCACAAAGGGGAGGGGGGTCCCCATCAACTGACCCAGGGAACTACAGATACATACGCTTATCAGTCCTATCTTCAAGGCCACATATAGAATTATCATGGACTTGATCAGTAACAACAAAGGAACTCCCCAAACACTATTTCAGACTCAATTTGGCTTTGTCAAAGGGAAGTCTTGCCTGCACAATTTAGTGGACTTCTTCAAAAAAAGTCACCAGGGCTATGGATGAGGGTAAAATGGTACACACAGCTTATCTAGACCTGCCCAAAGCTTTCAACACAATCTCCCACTCGGGGATCATAGATAAACTTACTGAGTTTGGCATAAACCCCAACACTGTCAGACACCAACTGGCTCAGTGACAGGACACATTGTCCAGAAAGATAAATCTACTACTGATAAGAAATCTATTACTAACGGTGTCCCATGGGGCTCAGTGTCAGGACCTTTCCTATTTGGTATATATTTCTCTGAAGTGAAGGCTAATGTTGGGGGCCACTGACTCACCAGGTTTGCTGACGACTTTAAGATGGGAGCAATCAATGAATCCCCAAATGATGTTGGCAAAACATGGTCTTAGACTAAATGCTAAAAAATGCATAATCATACGCCTCAGTAAACCAGATGTCCCTACAAATTATAATACTGATAGCACACCCCTAAAAGTAGACCCAGTGGTGAGGAACCTAGCAACACAGCTAGATAGTAGCAAACTTTGACCACCAGGTGGCTACTGTAGTGAGGAAATCCTTCTGTGTGGCTCAGCTTATAAGTAAAGGCATGGCATCAAGATCAAAGGAAGCAATAGCGACATTGTACTCAGCCCTCATCAGGCCCATAATGGAGTACAATGCTCCCTTTTGCATGTACCTAACCAGATGTTCCCTTACTCATATACCTAACAAAGAACTTACACCAATTGGAGCAGCCCCAGAGGTTTCCTCACTAAAAAAAACACTAAGAGTAAGACGCACCTTAATCAGATTGACTAAAGGCCCTATCTCTTTACTCAGTCTCATATAATTTGAGAGGTGACTTATGCCTGACCTACAAAGCATTCTCTGATCCAGTCATGATGAAAAATGTTACATATTCGCAAGAAAAATTATACAAGGGTTCTGTGTACCTTAATCTTAATTGTGACTAACAGAACTTGCTGTAGAGACAGATTAGTATTCCAAAAGCTAGCTCAGCTATGAAATAAACTTCCCATCTTTGTAAAACAAAGCCCATCCCTCACTCTCTTCAAAAATAATTTGGATAAATGGATGGGGAACCGTAAATTCACTCCCAGGGTACTGCCCATGTCCTTTATGGACAGGGGCAGTTTGTAAAATGACTCGGGGCTCCAACACTCAAAGACCCACTACCCTGATAATTCCCCAGATATGGGATGGGGTAATAAGATATAACACTGTCATATTCCGGGTATTATTGGCTAGGCTTGTAAAGGTTCTTCTGCCATTAGCCTATTAATCACCTTCTTCTTTCGGCTGTTCCCGTTGGGGGTCGCCACAGCAGCTCAACTGTTTCCATTTCTTCCTGTCCTCTGCATTTTGCTCTGTCACTCCAACCACCTGCGTGTCCTCTCTCACCACATCCAAAAACCTTATCTTAGGCCTCCCTCTTTTCCCGTTACCTGGCAGCTTCATCCTTAGCATCTTTTTCCCAATATACTCTGCATCCCTCCTCAGCACATGTTCAAACCAACGTAATCTTGCCTCTCTGGCTTTGTCTCCAAACCTTCCAACCTGGGCTGACCCTCTAATATACTTATTCTTAATCCTGTCCATCCTCGTCACACCCAGTGCAAATCTTAACATCTTCAACTCTGCCACGTCAAGCTCTGACTCCTGCCTTTTTGTCAATGCCACTGTCTCCAACCCATATAACATAGCTGGTCTCACTACCCTCTTGTAGACCTTCCCTTTCACTCCTACTGGTACTAGTCTGTCACAAATCACTCCTGACGCTCTTCTCCAGCCACTCCATCCTGCCTGTACTCTCTTCTTCACCTCTCTTCCACACTCACTATTACTCTGAACTGTTGATCCCAAGTACTTAAACTCATCCACCTTTGCCACCTCTACTCCCTGCATCCTCACCATTCCTCTATCCTCCCTCTCATTCACACACACATATTCTGTCTTAGTCCTGCTGACCTTCATTCCTCTTCTCTTTAGAGTATATCTCCACCTCTCCAGGGTCTCCTCCACATGTTCCCTACTCTCACTACAGATCACAATGTCATCTGCAAACATCATAGTCCACGGGGACTCCTGTTTGATCTCGTCTGTCAAACTGTCCATCAGCATTGCAAATAAGAAAGGGCTCAGAGCTGATCCTTGATGTAATCGCACCTCCACCTTAAACACATCCGTCACTCCCACCGCAGACCTCACCGCTGTCACACTACCCTCGTACATAACCTGTACCACTCTTACATACTTCTCGGACACTCCTGACTTCCTCATACAATACCACAACTCCTCTCTAGGCACCCTGTCATATGCTTTCTCTAAATCCACAAAGACACAATGCAACTCCTTCTGACCTTCTCTGTACTTCTCCATCAACACTCTCAGAGCAAACATCGCATCTGTAGTGCTCTTTCCTGGCATGAAACCATACTGCTATTAATTATTAATATTAGTTAATTAAATATTAATTATTATTAATGCTGTATTATTAATACAGCCTATTAATCACCTATGAACCTTTTATGTATTGACTATCCTTGCACTTGCTTTGAGTGATATAAGAGATTGTACAAGACAATATTGTAGGACAGTATTTATGGAAAAATATGAAAAAAATATGGCAAGTTAAAAATGAGAAAGAGGAAGACTAAATATGATGTAAAGAAATAAATGAATGCGTGGAAAAATATACTATAAAAAATGAAATTTGAAACAGACAATATAAAACTAAGTTTGATACAAAAAAAAAATCTTAGACAAAATTATGTGAAAAGTACAGCTGTGTACACTTAACATAACTGTAGATGTTCGAGTGTATTCACTGTTGCAGTCATCACATTTGGGGTTATCTGCTTGCAGTAGCTCTCAGTCAGCCTGATTATCAAAGTCTTGGGTCCTGCGTCAGTTGCTGTCTCATCTTCCATGACGTCAGGTAGTCAGGGGTATAAAGCATGCAGCCGATGACATTACATCAGTTTTTTCTTGCCTCAGATGTCAGGTGCCCCCATAATGGGATGCAATTATATGTATATATACAAGGTTACACCTCCAACAAAAAAGCAAATACACCAAAAAGCTTTAAGCATAGTAAACAAGAACAGAGGTATAGCCAAAATAAGTCAGGGGGGGCTGGAGGGAGGGTTACCAGGACTACAACAGTGAATACACTTGAACATCTACATTTATGGTAAGTGTACACAACTGTACTATGTTCTTTGTGTTTCACTGTTACAATCATCACATTTGGGTAGATTCCCAAAGCTAAGGAAGGGAGGAGGAAATTAGATAGCATTAGGACTAGCTATAAGGCCCTGCAAGACTGCAGTGGCAAAGCCAGCTCTGGATTTAGAGAAAACTGGCAAATGGTAATGCTTGGTGAAAGTATGTACAGAACTCCAGGTAGCAGCTTCTAGTATGTTCCTGGTAGGGACACCTCTGAGAAAGGCTGTGGAGGTAGATGCAGCCCTAGTTGAATGTGGTCTTATCCCTGGTGGGGTAGGTTTTCCATGGTGCGTATAGCAGAAATGAATGCAATGGCCTATCCATTTAGAAATGGTTTGTTTTGAAATGGCCTTCCCCTCTGCCCCTGCAAATGCAACCAGCAGCTGTTCAGATTTCCTGAGAGGTTTAGTCCTGTCCAAGTAAAATCGAAGTTGTCTGCGCACATCTAAGGAGTGTAGTATATGTTCCCCCTTTGTTCTGTGGATTAGAAAAGAAGGTTGGCAAATGAATGGACTGATTAAAAGCCGCACTGGATACCGCCTTGGGCATGAAGGAGGGATTGGCCCTGAGGGACACCCTGTCCGCATGAAAGATGATGAAAGGCTCCACTGCCATAAGGGCCTGTAATTCAGACACCCTTCTTGCTGACATGATGGCTAAAAGGAAGGCTGTTTTCCAAGAAAGGAATTTTAGCTCTGCAGTTGCAGCTGGCTCAAAAGGAGGTAGACAAAGTTTTTCCAATACAAAGTTAAGGTCCCAAGCTTGGGGCTCTCCTGGGTGGTCTTAAGTTTTTGGCCCCTCTGAGGAACTGCTTGAGCAGTGGATGAGAAAAGAGGAGTGGTTCTGTGTTGTAATGAGCTGAAATGGCTGAGGCATGAATTTTGATGGAGGAAAAGGAAAGGCCCTTGTGAAACATCTCAGTTAAGTATTGAAGAATCTGAGGTAATTTGGGTGCTGCTGTGCCCATCCCCTGAGTTTGGTTCCAGGAACAGAATCTTTTCCATTTTTGAGCATAAGATTTTCTAGTACTAGGCCTCCTTGCCTCCAGGATGACATCCAGCACTTGCTTACTGAGAGATGGTAATGGAGATATCAGGTAATTAGCCAGGCTGTCAGGTTCAAGGTTTGAAGCAGAGGGTGCAGAATCTGGCCCTCCTGCTGGGACAGCAGGGTAGAGGTCTGAGGCAGGTGCCAAGGTGCCAGCAGTGACACACTGCTCAAGAGGGGGTACCAGTGTTGGCGTGGCCAGTCTGGTGCAATCAGAATCATCCCTGGTTTGTTTGTTGTGTTTGATCTTTAGTAGTACCTTGGAGAGGAGAGGCAGAGGAAGAAAGGCATAAACTGATAGGTTTTTCCAGTTGAAGGACAGGGCATCCACTTTCCAAGCTTATTTGTGGGGAGTCCTTGTGCAGAATTTGTCCAATTGGTAGTTCTGGGGGGAGGCAAACAGGTTTATCTCTGGGCTCCGCCATTTGTTTATCAACATGTTGAAAGTCTGTTTCCAGTTTCCACTCGTGTGGGTCCATGAGATTTCTGCTTAGTTCGTCTGCCAGTGTATTTAGCTTTCCTGGCAGGAATTGAGCCTATAGGCACACTCGGTAGCTGAAGGCTGTGTTCCATAGAGCCATGGTTACTCTGCAGAGAGGGTTCCTCCCTGCCTGTTTATGTACCACATAACAGTGGTGTTGTCCATCTTTACCATTAGTTGTCCTGGAAGAATGTGGTCCTTGAAGGCTGTCAGAGCATTCTGTGCAGCTAACATTGCTTTTTGACTGACATGCAGGTGCATTTGACTTGGGTTCCAATGGCCCCGAATATACTTCCATGCCAAGTGAGCCCCTCATGCATAGTTTGATGAGTCTATTATTAGGGTTTGGGCGGCAGGGGGTAGACTGAAAGGCAGTCCCTTGTTTTGGTGGCAGGCCTCTGCCCACCAAAGGAACTCTATCTGTAGGCAAGGTATGATAGGAATCATTGCTTCTAGGTCCTGAGAATGTTGACACCATAGGCTTTTTAGGTATCATTATAGTTTCCTCATATGCAGTCTTGCATATGGAATTAGGAGAATGCAGAAGGCCATGAACCCCAAAGCTTGCAGTATTTGGCTTGCAGATAGCAGGGTCTTTTTGGCCATTAGTTTGAAGTAGGCTGTCAAATGAACTTGTTTCTCTGGCATGAGGAAAGCCATCTGGGAAGTTGTGTTCAAGCTTGCTCCCAGGAATACAATTTGCCGACAGGGTACAAGATGTGATTTATTTTCGTTTATGGTGTACCCCAAAGAAGTTAGCAATTTTTGCACAAATTACAGATGATTCAATAGTATGTCCTTGCTTTTTGCCTGAATTAGACAATTGTCCAAGTATGGGTATATTTGAATATTTCTTTGCCTGCAAAATGCAATGACTGGAGGTAGGCACTTTGTGAATACCGTGGGCGCAGTAAATAAGCCAAAGGGCAGTGCAGAGAACTGATAGTGCATGAAGCCTGCTTAGAAGCGTAGGTATCTTCTGCAAGATTCCCCGATTGGGATGTGCAGGTAGGCTTCCTTTAAATCCAGTCTTGCCAACCAGGCATCCTTGCCTAGCATGGGAAGCAACTGGTGAAGAGATAGCATCTTCAGTTTTGGGATCACCAAAAATGTGTTTAGGATAGAAAGGTCCAGGATAGGATGCCAGGAGTTGTCTTTTCTGTGCACCAAGAAAAGTCTTGAGTAGAAACCTTGTCCCTTTTCCTCTTCTGGGACAGTTTGATTAGCCCAGATACTTAGAGAACTTGCTTTTGAGCCTCTACCCACTGATTTGGGGGTAGATCTGGCCAACCGTATGGGGTAGGTAAAGTGTGGAAGTGGAATCTGTATCCTTGGGATACTATATTTAAAACCCATTTCTCCTGGATAACGAGTTCCCAATTTTTTGCCTGCAGAGCAATCTTTCCCCCTAAAGGAGCAGTCAGTTCAGGAGGGCTTGGAAGTTTTAAAGTTAAGTCACTGAGACAGTTTACCATGGGGGGGGGGTCTTACTACTCCCTGTTTTGGAAGTAGGAGCTCCCCACTGCTTAGTCCTGTGCGTACCTTGGGATCGAAGCCTGGGTGTTCTGCTGGTTCTGGGTTTGGACTGAGAAGGCCTGGAAGAAGCAGAAAAGGACCAATGCCTACTAAATCTGGGAGGCTGTACTTGCAGGAAATCTTTAACAGTTTGCATAGATTTAGCTTTTTCCTCCATCTTTTTAAGTACTACTTCTGCTTTGTTGCCAAACAGGCAGTCCTGGTTTAAGGGAGCATCCAGCAATTTAGCTTTAACATGATCTGGCAAAGATTGCTCCTTAAGCCAAGCATGCCTTCTAAGTATAGACCCAGTGACAGTAGCTCTGCAGGATGCCTCTAGTGAATCAAAACCACATTGCAAAGTATGCTTTCCAACTTGTTCAGCAGAATGCATTAAATCCTGTAAATCTTTATTTTCAGCACAGTCAGGAATCAACATCATTTTCTGTTTAAGAAATCCAATAATATGCTGCTATTTTAACATATGAAATTGGCAGTTTAAGGCCCTAATGGCCAAAGGTGCAGAAGTGTATACCTTCTGACCCCATCTATCCAGCACCCTGGAATCTCTATCAGAGGGGGTAGGATTTTTGGCAGTAGTAGCCTTAATGCCCTTGGGTACCTGTGAAATATTCTCAGGATCCACAGTAGGATTTTTACAGAGAAACTTGTGAGAGTCAGGAACCCTGTAATATCTATCTGGTTTTCTGGGTGCAGGAGTTAAGGAGTTAAGGAGTCAGGGGCCAAGCTACATTCCGAAAAGGCATCATCAACCATGTCCAGTAGAGGATGAATAGCTAAAGGCCTGTGTTGGGGCAGGAGTAAGAAATCCCTAAGCCTCTTTTTAGAATCAGAGTAATCCTGGCTTTCCCAGCGAAAATGCTCCCTAAGAGTATGCAAGGTTTCACCAAAAGAGAAATCCTCTGGAGGGGAAGCAGAGGGAAGAGAGTCCTCTGCACCAGAATCCTCATAGGTAGATGAGGGTAAATCCTGGTCATCAGAGGAAACAGAAATTTCAGAATCCTGATCAGAAGAATCATAAGAAAACTCAGTCCTAGGTCTCTTAGAGAGGGAAGGTTGGCTTCCCCTGATTAAAGTAATAAGGTCTTCAGCCATTCTTATCATTTGTTTTTTAGGCATAGAGGCCTGACCATGCGGTCTCGGCGTCAGTTTTCTAGGCATGGATCGAATTTTAGGCCTTGAAGAAGAAGATGATGGCATTGGTTTAATAAGCAAGTCAGTAAGCCTGAATACACCCTCAGAAGTCGGTGCCTGCAAAGTGGCTCCGGACCCATCCAAGATAGAGACATCAGCAGGTTTCACAGTTGAAGCATCTCGTGGCATACCGGACACTGAATGGGTCTCAGTAGAGGCCTGCAAATCTGAAGTAGTGGGTATCAGGGGCCACGAAAGTGAGTACCAGCAAACTGGCGACTAGCTTAGGAGAAGCGTCGTCGGCAGCTTTGGACCTTTGCGGTCTTGTATCTGTCTTTATCTTTGCGCTTTTTCGGAATGTCGGTAGTCAGGTGGCTTACTGAAGCCATATCTGGGTAATTGAACAGAGTACCAAAATATTTAGAAGCGTAAATATACAGACGACGTATAGTCCGTTGCTTAAATAAGGCACAAAACCGACAGCGAGGTACTTCGTGGTCAAGGCCTAGGCAAGGAATACAGTATTAGTGAAAATCTTTATGAGGTATTTGCTTTCCACAAGAAATACAATTATTGACTTTTACTGACATCGGTTTAGAGGAAGAAAGTTTCCCCAATGGGGAACTTTGCTTTAGTTGAAGACTTCGGTTCTGAAACTCGAAAACGAAAATTTCAGGAGTCGGCCAACCGGCACTTGCAAACTGTTTCTGCTTCGGGCACCTCGCGGCAAGAAAGACTGATGTAATGGCATCGGCTACATGCTTTATACCCCTGACTACCTGACATCATGGAAGATGAGACAGCAACCGACGCAGGACCCAAGACTTTGATAATCAGGCTGACTGAGGGCTACTGCAAGCAGATAATCCCAAATGTGATGACTGTAATAGTGAAACACGAAGAACATCCATGTAACACTAAATGACAAAAGAAAACAGAATTATAGTTGAAAGGCAATAAAGATTTACAGTAGCACAGAAAAAATATACGCAAGACAAACCTAATTTAAAAGTAGTATGGGAAGTGCAAGGCTGTTTTGTGACCATTTGAGTTGCCAGTCAGACACCTGAATTATAAGCAACAAGAATAAAGATTACATGTGAAAAGATGAGGACTTTGTGGAACATGTACTGCTGACCTGTAAACAGTTGGAACGTGTTTTGGCAGAATAAAATGTAAAACTGAAAATAAAGCTGCAGAGTTAAATTGAAAACAAAATAAGGTAAAATAAAACTAGTTGGTCTATAGTGTTAGTGGAAATGCTCTTATTAAAAAATGTTCAGCACTTTCATTTCAATATAATTCATGCTATTGCAAAAGCTTGAAGAATTATGAGTGTTCCATGAAAATTGACACAGCAATGTTATTTTATAGTAGTACCAGCAAAAGAATGGTAGAACACACAAATATTTGTATTACTATTTATAAAATCGTAGATGTGAGGAACTGCTAAGTAACTAAAAGTACGACTCCAAGACTGTACTGAAAAGGATACAGGAGTGGTTGAATCAGTGGGAGGTGTGGGTGTTTATATATGTATTTAAAGCATTTCAGTATAAAGTATACAATTATAAAGATTTTTATGAAATGTAAAAAATAAATAATGGTGTGCAGACAGTGAATAACAATGTTGGAAAATATAAAGCTCCCCATAATAAATTTCATGGCGTTTCTCATGGGGTGTTTTACATTCACCTGAACCACCATCAAGTGAGGGAGATGGCACCTCAGTTTACCATTTTATTTGGAGAATTGCACATACAAAACAGAAGCACAGTGTCGGTAATAAAAATCCAAGTATCTGAGGTAAAAATTGTACCTACCCATTAAGCCAAAGAAACTTTCTGTACATAAACTAAGGAGCAAAAAGGAAGAAAGGGAGAAAAAAATCTCCACTAACAGCATGTTGTATGACCCAAACAAAATTAAAGTAGTGGCAAACCATTTGTATTGCGTCTTTACACTTTTCACATAATACCCCAAAGCAATATTTTCCAATTCAGTGAAGACTTGAAAACTTATACCAACTTCCATATAACTGTCACCCAAGTCAAGTAGCACACAGTACCATTCAAACAGTTGTAGTGTACATCTGTGACAAAACATTTTAAGAATAAAGAAAAAAGGAAAATATTTATGCTCCTGGTTAAAGACTTGAAGGAAAACAACATTAAAGTTCACCTGATTTTTTTCTAACCAAGTCAAAGGGCACAAAAACATTTCATTTCTTCGATGATGACACAGCTTATATCCAGATAAATAATGTACTTTGAACATCTGAAGAAATGTATTTATCTGGGTAATCCCTCAAAAGAAGATCTTCTGTCTCTTGGGGCATGGACACGATGAGAATATGGTAGCAGCACTTTTCCCCTGCTCTGCTTCTACATTTATTTCTGACAGGAAATTATATTTTTAAACAATTCTAGACAACTTGAGTAAATTTCGATCAATCTTGAAGTGCTTGAGGATTGTAAAGAATTTTTTTTTTTTACATATTCCATTATTTTCCTGTCAAATTCTTTATGGGAAATATTCATCACTGTATCCAGCCTTATAACTAGTCATACAAAGGTAACTTCACAAGAAAATGTACTTAAAAAGAGATTCATTCACTACTAACATTCAAGAATCATCACTCAAGATAAGCTGGACCCCAAAATTGAGCATTTTAAACAGAACTGTTCAAAACAAATGGAACAAATCAAAGAAGCTCTGCTGCTGCAGAAGACCCAGATACCTGGCATCGAAGATTCTTTAAATCACATAGGAGGAGGACTGAATGAGGATGAAAATATAGAGTTCCTGTTAAATGTATTTATCTGTTGACATTTGTTGACTGGGAAAGTCCACTAGGTTATCAAAATCCATTTTCAGTGCAGGCCTGGTGAGAAAAGCTTCAGCATACCAAAATACAAAAATGTTAATATAGCAAGTTAACAGAACAATTGTTAAAATAGGCAAAACATAAAATAAAATAATACAAACTACAAGAAGTATTACATAAAGGCATTTTAGAGAATAAGTAAGACATTTAAATAAGGAAATTGATACATTTTAACATATTTATAATTTGCAGATAGCATAATATTGTACATGCAAATTATTTAAAGTTGAAAATAAAATGTAAAACAGACTACATGGAAACAGAAAAAGGGATAGAAAGAGGGAAAAAAGTAAGAGAAATTATAAAGTAAGAAGGCAGTAAAGATTATGAATATATTGTCAGGAATATAAGTTTGAGCAGAAATCTAGATAATCACTAGATTTATGGTGGGTTAGCTCAGAGGTGACAAACAATTGTGTTTAAGTGCCAGTTTGAAACATTTAGAGAGTCAAGTAGTGTGATTGAAGGAGGCAGAGAATTCCATATTTTAGCTATGGCAAAGGAATAAAGGCTATGTTTGATTGGTTTGGAAATGTTTAAGAGATGTTTATTTGTAGAACGAAGATTCCTAGTTAGAGTGTAAGTGTGCAAGATTGTCTGGAGTGATGGACAACTGCTGGGGTTATATACAAGTCTGTGAGCAGGAGTTAGTTGAGTTTAGTGGAGATAACTGGAAAATTCAAGCCAATTCAGTTTAGCAATTACAAGGCAGTGATGTATACGACTGGTCATTCCAGTGGCAAACTTTGCAATTTTATAGTAACAAGATTGGAGTTTATTCATATGAGAAGTGTAAAAGTTTGTAAAAACTGGGCTTCCATGAAGAAGAGTAGGGAGAAGTAGACTGTTAGCTAGTTTAGTTTTAGTATGCTTGTCTATATAGTGCTGGTGCCTAGAGTTTACCAGGCTTAAAATGTGTTTTTTTTTTTTTATTGTTGTATTTATATGTTGTTCAAAGGTGAGTTTGTCATCTATAGTAATGCTTAATAGTTTGCCTGAGTTCACTAATTCTACTTCTGTTTTATCTTTGGCGAACATTTTAAAGTCCAGAGTTGGTATTCTTGAAGAAAATAATTTAGTTTTTTGGGGGTTTAATAGAAGTTGAGCATCATCTAGCCAGGCTTCAATGGCTGAAAAGACTTTCTGACTGTAAGAGATCTTGAAAATTAGGAGCAGTAGTAATAATAGCTGAATTGTCAGCATATTGGATAAGTGTACTTTCTTGTGCAGCTGTATGGAGATTATTAAAATATATATTAAAAAGGAGGGGCTCTAATATAGCTCCTTGGGGAACACCAGTATTGTTAATTAAATATTCAGAATGTTCATTTTGCCATATGACAGATTGTTCCCTATTTAAATAACTGTCAAACCAGGTTAGGATGTCAGCTGAGCAGCCTATATTTTTAGTTGATGTAGAAGTTTGGGATGTGAAACTGTGTCGAAAGCTTTGAAGAGATCTAATAACATAGCTGACATTGGTAGACTATTCATCCAGAGCTTAAACACAGTGGAAGTGAATGAAAATGAGGCTGTAATGGTGCTGTGAGAGCTGGGCGAAAGCCATGTTGTATGGGTGGGAGCATATTGTTATCACATAGGATGTTTTAATAGTTGAATGTGAATACACTTTTCTAGGATTTTGGATAGTGGTGAAAGGATGGAGAAGGGCTGATAGCTGGAGAGATCATTGGTGCTATCTACTTTGTCTAATGGTGTAATTATAGATTTTTCCAGATGAGAGAACATATGTTTCTGTGATAGAATGGTTAATAAGGATACTATGGGGAATGTTATAGCAGGTGCAGTGAGTTTTAGGTATTCAAATGGAAGGCCATCAACAGACGGTGAGAGCAAGATCGGAGTTTAGATAGCAGTTTTAGTACAAGAGTGGTTGATATAGGCTGTAAGTTAAATGGAACAGCATGAGGATTAGTCTTTAGAGTGGAGGTTCTGTGAGTTCTGTCTGTTATGAGAATGATTTGTGATAGCAGTGGATGCATTAGTATTACCATAAATCTTTAGAAATGATTCTTTGATTAGTGTTTGTATAGAGTTAATAAAGTGTATGTTAAACATTTGGACAATCTCATATGGTTCATTAAAGATTTGGACAATCTCATATGGTTCTTTGTGTGGTGATGCGGAAGAGTTGTGTGTGGTTCCTAGGTTTAATAGTGATGAGACTGACTTACAGAATTTTTGGGGGTTGTTATTGTGTGTTGAAAGTTGAGCAGCAAAGTAATTTTTTTTGTCTTTTATGACTGATTTTATGGCTATGTGACAGAGTTCTTTATAACAGAGTTCATTTTGCTGGCACTTATTTTTCCGCCATTCTCTCCAGGATTTATCTCTTGATAGGAATAGCTGTTTAGTTTGTTTTGTAAGCCATGGGGCTTGGTCATGCTTAATTATTTTGGTACGGATGGGGACAAGACTATCAAGGGTGTTGAGAAAAGCTTTGTTAAAATAGGTAAAAGCTTCATCCAGAGGTAATATTTTTAAAGGGCTCCAATTATAAGATTTTAAGATATGTATAAAAATATTTAGGTTAAATTGGGAAAGGTTTCTAGATGTTTTTATATGCATGTGTTCAAGGTATATAGGTTTGGATTTTAAGGGTATGGGCTATAGGGTGATCACTTAAGGTATTTGGGAGGGTACAGGTATTTGAATATTTATGAGGATCAGAAACTAGAATCCAGTCAAGAGGGGTCCTCTGATTGTTAAGTAAAATACTCTTCTCCTAGCCAAAACTGATGACATCAAAAGCAGATCTTGCAAGAATAACATCCATATATTTGGATTATCTGAAAGAACTGAAGGTAATATGATTATTTTTTTTATCTTCCTGGCTCCCTATAATTTTAGGCTTACCAGTAGCACTGTCATTCAGAATAGACAGAGCGCATAGATCATTAGTTACTCCTACATCTGAAAACAACACTTCTCTGAGGTCCATTATTGTTGAATTGTTTTCCTCCCAAGATAAAAACTTGTTCTTAAGGCTGCCTAGGTTAAATCACCACTCAAAATAGATGGATATAACATTCATTTTGACAATGACTATTCTGCAGCAGTAATACCCAAAAGAAAACAATTCATAGGTAGGTACTAGGCTATCGGTCCAAGGGCCTAAGTAAGACTAGCCAACAAGGTTTCCTGGCTTACGCCACCCAAGAAAGTTAATTTCCTGTACCCCTGTCGAGCAGAGCCACAGAAGTGATCCCCAAGGTGTATTTCCTATTTCCTATCCAGTCATCAAGATTCTTCTTGAAGAGTGCTAATGAGGAACTTTGCTTGACATAGATAGGTAGCTTGTTCCAGAGTATAGGAAGTCTCTGGGACAGGACTCTATCCCTCCAGCATGTCCTGTTTATTGCGGTGACATGGTTAGGTCCCTAGAGCATGTAGCTCGGAGGGATTGGGATTTCTTTAGGTGTAGCATGTCCAACAGCTCTGGGTTTAACATAGATTCCTGTCATTACAGAACTGAAGAAAAAACAAATAAAAGTGCATCTGCTGTTTCCTGCCAGATTAAAGATTTTCCTTTTAGACAAAACTAAACTATTCATAGATATGGACCCTGCACTGTCACATCTAAAAACTAATAAAATATTAGAACAGACAGAAGGTATGGATTGGTCTACTATATCCTTCAAGAGGCAAGCAGAGAAAAATGGATAGAAGGTAAATGAAAAGAAGAAGAAATTAGGAGAAAAAAGGCTGGTTTCTTAATTTATATATATAAAAATAAAGTACTAAAGACGGCTTTTCTTCTTATATAATTATATCTATTCTTTATCTTTGTATTTTTAGAACAATACTGGAAAAGATCTCATACATAGCTATAAAAAACAGAAGTCTGTTATTACAAGGTAACCTAATCTTTCTATGTTATACTTGCCTATTTTATAAACAACCAATACTTTCTTGATCTAACAAAAGATTATTAGGTCTTTTTAGTCTTAATCCTTACTTAAAAGAAGCATATAGCCCCTTTTCCAAAATTTACATTGTGATGTTGCATTTGCAGTTGGTTATCATTAAGCAAATGCATGCTTTGCGTCTGTGGGTTAGTTGTAGTTGCACTGAGTTTGATTCCACTAGTTTACACATCTAATTCTCTAAGTTGTCTTATTCCCATAAATGGAAAATTTACAAAAAAGAAGCCTGTGCTTCAAGTGGCATTTAATGTTTTAAAAGCATTAACAGTGAAAAAACGCCTTATAGGTGGATAAATAGACAAACATTTTATGAATGTAGATGTGGCTCTGCCTGACTGTAATTCAGTGCAACATTTCAGGAGGAGTTTTACCATTGCTAATAGTATAACCTGAAAGTTGTTTACCTTATTAGTGCATAGGGAATACAATAAGACACAACTCTGATTTCTGGCTAACTTAAATTAAAATCTAAGTTACACTGTACTGTTAAGACATTGTAGCTTAATAAAACAATTCACTGTGCTATAGTAGGTTACTAAAAGTTTATTTTTCCCTTTCTAGATTATTAGTTTTGATATGTTTTGAATGAATAATAAGCATATGGACATATCATTTCTGTTATATAAAGCAGTATAGTTTGTTACACAAGACAAACGATAAGAAAGCTATGCAAAGCATGTAAACCAACAATTTGGTGAATGTTGTATTTACATTAAGATCTTTCAGAAGTGTTGCTCTTTATCATTTAATAAGGAAAACAAATTAATGTTGCATGTAGTATGATATATTCTTGAGTATATTTCTTGAAGACTATATTTGAATGTACATGTTAAGATGTTTCACAGAAGCATTAAGAGTGACACGAACATATATATGACATTGGCAACCTTTTTATTAGAAGCTTGATGTTAATGTCATGAGTATCTAATTACACCTGAAGTTATCATATACAAAAGAAACGACCCTTATGTTTAACAAGGATGAGATAAGATGTGTTAGTTTATTAAAGTAAACTGCTGAGCACAAATAGCAATACATTTAAATTAAATGTTTAAATGATTCATGACATTTATTTATCTACTATTACATTTTCACCGAATGAAAATGATGATGCAGGAAGGAAATTGATCTTTTTATGAGGTACATAATGGGACTCTAACTGCAGTACATCAATTTCTAACCTTTTAGACAGTAGATGAGATTCAAGATAGTATATAGTTATTGAACAATAACAAATTGTATTTATCTTTAATTAACATACAAAAATGAGAAATATGTAAAGTTAAACATCTCTGTGATCTATAATACTTCTCATTTTTCCACACATATATATACTGGTTTTAAAGGATATAGATTTGTGTTCACTTTGTTGTTAATGATAATTTTGTTAAATTGAAGCAGAGGGGTTTGGGATTTTTAGACTAGTATGTGGGTGGGTTAGCTTGGGTGGTTAGACTATTTAAGCAGGGAGTGTTAAATTCCATGAGGGGTTTGAAGGATTTTAAAAGTAAGTGTTTAGTTGCATTAAAAGTTTTTTTTTGTTTTGTGGGTATTTACAATAACTATTATGCATCTAATTAAACTTTAAGTGTCCATGTCAGCATGACCATTAATAAGCAGTTCTTTAATAGTGGGTCCATATAGTTAATTTTAAGAGAGTTACATCTACACTGTTAACCTGTATGACAAATGACATTTATTAATCGCATTTCTATAAATGTTAATGGACTGCATTATTGTTGCAAGAGGGGTAGTCCAAACAAATATTTTAAGTTATTTAACTCTCAAGTAATTAAAAAATATATAAATAAACATAAAACACATATTGACAGAAGATAAAGACAGACTTAATACTAAGTATTACTCTATTATCTAGTTTTAATAATAAAAAAAGAGTTGCTATATTTTGGAAAAATTCTTTGCCCAAAACTAAAATCAATGACACATAACACAAATGATAAATGCATGCTTTGTTTTGTTCCCTAGAATATAGTAAGAGAATATTAACCCTTATTAACTTATACTTGATTCCTGGAATAGGAATTAAAACTGTTGAACTTCTAGAACATATAATCCGAATTTCAAAAGGCAGCATCATACTAGCAAGAGATTTAAATTGTATATAGTCACCAAACTATACTCGTACAACAAGTAAACATAAAATGCAGGCATCAGCAAAGGCACTGTTAAAGTTAACTGAACTATTTCACCTTAGGGACATAAATGATTTCTCAGATCCAGAATCACTTTTCTTTACTTATTACTCATGTGGACATAGAACACAATCCAGAAATAATGGAGTATGTCTCTCCAATGAGTTGAAAGATAAACTAGGCAAAGTTATAGTATATTGCCACTTTCAGATTACAGTGCAATCAATTTTGAGTGTTTTTTAAAATCTAACAATAACATTAAAACCATGAGGATACCAGCATATATAACTTGCTTAAAGGATTTTAAGGATTTTATTATTAAAGAATTTTTTTTTCTTTTATAGAAATTAACAATACAGGAGATATTTCAGAAATATATCTATGGGATGCACTAAAAGCATACCGTTTTGGTACAGTCACAAATTGGCTATCAATAAAGAAAAAACAATGGGACAAAGAATTGTACAAGATACAAGAAAAACTTGGCAAATTAAAACTGGAGAACCAGACAGGTAACAATAACAAGATAGAATGGATTAATAATCTACATAAGTATTTGGATATCTTAAACCATAAAAATATGACTAATCTAGAAAAGTTAATTTCTCTATTAACCCAAAATCTATGCATAAGTTAGCTAACAGAACAAAACTTAGTAAGTCTAATCATATAAAGAGATGTATTCATATAAGAGAAAAGGAAAAGTGATGGAAATAGAAGATAAGGATTTAGAAATTATTACAATAAAATGAATAAATATAAAGAGTCTGTTATAAAAAAAATTAAAATAAATTATATGATGACCAAGTGAAATGAATTGATAAACCTGTCTCAATGTCTGAAATTAAATCTCAGATTAACAAATTAAAACCTAACAATGCACCCGGTAATGATGGAATTATACCAGAATTCTGCAAGTTACTACCTAAAGAAACCTTAAACATATTACACAAAGTTTTTTTTTCTATAGTTACAGACTTAAGAAAGTACCTCCCTCCTGGGAAATATACTCTCATCTCCCAAATTTTAAAAACTAACAAATACTCAACTTGCTTTCATACTGACAAATTTCACTTTTAAATGTAGACTATAAAATTATTCAAGGGAATTCATGCTAATAGATTAAAATATATTCTACCTTCTGTGATGAATGAGGATCAAACTGGTTTTATTCTAAATAGAAATACTTATGACAACATCAAAAGAATAATCACAGTAACTGACTACGCAAATGAAACAAAAGAAAATCTAACATTAATGAGTCTAGGCATCAATAGTGCTTCTGACTCAGTGAATTGGACATTTTTGTGAGTCTTACAAGGAATTAAATTTTTCAAGTAATTTTACATATCGTAGATATCTTTATAACAATTGTTTTGCATACATTAAAATAGGTACTTTTACTGCTTATTCAATATCAATTTTGAAGGGAACTAAACAAGGATGTACTCATTCACCCCTGCTTTACTCTTTAATTGTGGTACCTTTTGCTAATTTTATTCGGTCAAAAAGGCATTAGCATAAATGCGAGTTTAGTTTATAAAAAACAATTTGCTGATGACATTCTTCTGACACTGAGTAACAGTGATAGTTCCCTTTCTACTGTTTTTAAGGCAATGGAGGAGTTAAAAAAATCCGGTCTCTCCTTTAATGATGACAAAACAAAAATATTACCCATAAATGCCAATATTGACAGGATAAGTGGTCAATTTACTATATACATTGTCAAAGAGAGAAAAATGAACTATTTAGGGATAACTATAACAGATAACATTAATAATATAATACATTCAATCATTATCTTTACCTCCATCTAAAACATGTATTAAATAATACATTAATTTTAAAATTGCTTTTGTTCCCAAACAAACCAAGAATTGCCTTAAATCATCATATAAGAGATTGAACAGGAGGTGGGATTGGACTACCAGAAACAAAAAACAATATCTATTTGGACAAATAATACTTACACAGCCAGGTGGAAAGAGTTTCTAGGATGCCTTTTCATAAAATTCAAACAAACTCTTATCATAATCTTATACTGCACAATAATTTACATTGGTTGCTAAAAGATTACTTTTCAGAAAGGAGACACCAGACAACTGACTTTCATTTTATTTCTACTATCTTAAATACCTAAAGAAACTTAATTTATAGAACTCCAACATATTAGGCATGGATTTTTCTTCTTTTCTCTACAGCATACACAAAAAAAGAAGTTATGTACTCACCATAACGTTCCATGTTGGTAGTCCATCTCACCCTTCATTTTTACATATGGGTTCGGAGCTGATCCTCGGCTACGACTCTGCCGATTTTCAAGCTCGAAGACTTCTGGTTGGCTCGTGGCTAAACAGGTATCCCATGGTGCACCAGTGCAAACCCCAGATCTTGTTTGCTGTTCAAAGATACCCGTCATGTTCGGAATCCCTAAAATTCACAAGAGTATCAACAACCCCCCTATGAGGGCGTTGATTGACGGTAGGTCGTCCATCACTTATCCATGCTCGAAGCTTATTACACAGATACTGGACAAATATATCAAAGGAATTCCCAGTATATGTAAGGATTCATGGACGTTCCTTGACAATGTCAACTGTGTACCGTATAACAACAATAACAACTTTTTAACCATTGACGTCATAGACCTATATACCTCCATACCGCACTTAGAAGCGGTGGAGTGGATTGGGTCTATGTTAAAGAGTTTTGGGGCTTCCAAATTGGAGGTTGATTTGGCCACTGAGTTGCTGGAAATTGTTTTGACCAGCAACTACTTTACCTTTGATGGTGAATTCTTTTTACAGAAACGTGGCGTGGCGATGGGCTCCCCTTGCGGGGCTGGAGTAGCAAACTATGTCATGGGATATTGAGAAGCTAACATCTTACAAAGGGTTCCTGGGCTTATGGAACCTGTTACATTCTATACACGGTCCCTGGACGACATGTTTTTGTTGTTCAATGGCTCGGAAGCACAAGCAGCAGAGTTTGTGGAAGCCATTAATTCTACAACTGAGTTTTTAAAATTTACATTTAAATTTTCAACTAGAGAGATAGACTACCTCGATGTTAAATTAGTGAAAGATACCATTGATCAGGTTTTGACGTCAACTGTATATAGGAAATCTACATACTGCAATTCTTTCCTGCACTTCACCAGTTTTCACCCGTATAAACAGAAAAGGTCCATTGTGAAAGGACAACTGGTGAGGGCAGGAAGAATGTGCAGTACACTAGTGGACTTCACTAAGGAATGTTCCTTATTAAGAGAGATGTTCACTAACCGAGGGTATCCTGAAAAAATGCTACTGGAACTCATAGGGGAAGTTACTCTTAAAAGGAATAATGGTTTTTACAAACCTCTATTGTTCCAGCAAAATGTTGCACATAATGATGCCAGCACCAACATAGGGCAAGAAATGATCCCTCTTACAAAGGAGGTGAGTCCCACAAGAACATTGTAGATTGGAGTGCGATTTTTCATTGAGTTTCATTACTACTTTTAGTATTAATTCTCAGGGTATTTTGGACATCATTCGGAAGAACTGGCACCTTATTTCTTCCAATGGTTTGTTGGTCGAAAAATTAGGTAGTGAGCCTAGATTTATATTTAGAAGGTCCAATAACCTTAAGGAATTACTACAAAGGGACGCACACCAAGGGACATTCCATAAAAGGAGAGGAATGTTTAGATGTGGGTTTTGTAAGTTTTGTAACAACGTCCGTGTTGGTGAGACATTCCAGGTAAGGGACACAAAGTATGATATTAGGTTCTCTCTTAACTGTGAGAGTAGATGAATTATCTACATTGCTATGTGCAATTGTTGCCAAGGGTTCTACATTGGGAAAACGGACAGGCGAGTCCGAGATAGAATGTATGAACACTTATATGCAATCAGGAACAGTAGAGATGACAACGCATTAGCAAAGCACATAGCCCTGAACCCAGGTCACAGCTTCCAATTCATGGCCATTGACCACGCACTTTAAAGGTTAGGGGTGGCCCTTTTTCACTAATTCTGGAAAATAGGGAGCTGGAATGGCAGTTGCGTTTAGACGCATTTAGCTACCCTGGGCTAAACAGTAACTGCAACATAGCCCCCGTTTTAAAATTGAAAAGTTACCTTAGGTAGACCTTGGTGTATTTGATTGATAGACTTAGCCTCGGTTTCACTCTAGGGTTGTTTTAGTGAATTCCCCTCCTTTTATTAAAAATACAGGTTGTCGTGATTAGGACAAATGTATACATCTTGGACCCATTAGGGTATGGTCTTCACATCTATTTGAGTTTATGTAAGGTCTTTTCACTTTTTGCTTATTTGTTTACCTTCATTATACACAATTTAGTCATTTGGCCATAAGTTAGGGTTTGAAGGTGCCCGCTTAGCGGTTTTGCACATCTACGTACATTATACAGGGAAAGTTCTTCCCTTGTCCTGTTCCTGGTTTTCCATGTTTGCGTACATAAAACATCTGCTAGACATTTGCACTGGTCTTTTTACAATATGTATTATGCTTTAGAACGTTTCCTTTTGGTGCTTGGAACGTTTTTTAAATTGTTTTACACAACTTGTTAAGTTGTATATGTTTTAAAATTATGCTGCCGTGTTACAGGAAACAGGAAGATGTCACTTCCTGGTTTACCTGACATAAACTGAGTGTTTTACACTTGTATTTTATTATCTCTGAAGAAGCCACGGTGTTCCGTGGCGAAAACGCTCTGTTGTTTGTTCCAATAAATGCGTTAAGGTTTTAAACGACTTGCTTTGCGTGGTTCCTGCCAACAAGGTTCCTCTTCTTGTTTTTTGCTTGTTTGCTTATTTTATTTTCTCGTTTATGGATTTTTCTTCTTTTCTCTACAGCATACACAAAAAAAGAAGTTATGTACTCACCATAACGTTCCATGTTGGTAGTCCATCTCACCCTTCATTTTTACATATGGGTTCGGAGCTGATCCTCGGCTACGACTCTGCCGATTTTCAAGCTCGAAGACTTCTGGTTGGCTCGTGGCTAAACAGGTATCCCATGGTGCACCAGTGCAAACCCCAGATCTTGTTTGCTGCTCACTAGAAGAAATAACCATAACAGACAAACCAATACTAAAGGGTCTCCAACCAAAGATAACCAAAATATTAGTACCTCCAGATTCTTCTAGGATGGGGGCAGGTTGGTAAAAATGAAGGGTGAGATGGACTACCAACGTGGAACGTTATGGTGAGTACATAACTTCTTTATGTTAGGTAGTCCAATCTCACCTTCATTTTTACATATGGGACATCCTTATAGCATCCCTAGCACCTTATTCTTGGGTGGCTCATTGGAAAATACTCCTGAGCACCATGGAGCCAAAAGATGCTCTACCCCTAGAAGCCAAATCCAACTTATAATGAGTAATGAAGGTGTGAGGGGTAGCCCACGTAGCTGCTGCACAGTTATGATCAATTGGTACCCTGGCTTGAAAGGCTGCAGAGGTAGACAGAGACCTGGTAGTGTGAGCCTTGATCCTGTGGGGTAAAGGTCTGCCCTCCGAACTGTAGATGAAGGCTATGAAACTAGAAATCCAGTTAGACAATGTCACCTTGGAAACTGGTAAGCCCAATTTGAAGTCGGAAAAAGAAATGAACAACTGGTCTGATTTCCAAAATTCTTTGGTCCATTGCAAATAAAAACGTAGCTGTCTGTGAACATCTAGCTGGTGGAAACGATATTCAGCTGCATTGCGATGATTGGGAAAGAAAACTGGAAGCGCAATGGACTGATTCAATGTGGCAGAAGAACAAACTTTGGGAACAAATGGAGGATTGGTACATAAAGAAACCCTTTCTTTATGAAAGACTAAATAAGGTGGCTTAATAGACAGAGGTTGTAGCTCAGATACACGTCTGGCTGATGTAATAGCTACTAAAAACACAGTCTTCCAAGACAAATATTTTAAGGAAGATGAATGAGACGGTTCAAAGGGAGGGGATGTTAGTTTGGATAACACAAAATTTAAGTCCCAAGAAGCCACAGGTTCTTGTAATGGTGGTCTCAGTAAAATGGCTCCTTTCAAGAAAGTCTTGCATAGCTTATGAGACATAAGGTTGACATTTGGAGACCCTAAATAAAAATGAGAGATTGCCGCCAATTGTACTTTGCTGGTGGCCGCGGCAGATCCCTGCTGAAAAAGCTCCTAAAGGAATTCCAGAATCACAGGAATGGAAGCAGTGTAAGGATCCACTTTCATTTTCTGTGCCCAAATAGAGAACCTTTTCCATTTACTGTCATACAGCCTTCTGGTTGAGGGTTTATGCGAGGATAAGAGAATATGGGACACTGATGATGAAACATCATGAAGCCTGACTAGAGATGGAACTGGAGCAGCCAAGCTGGCGATTTGAGGGTGTGGAGAGAAGGGTGTAGCAAACCCGACATGTGGGTCAATAGATCTGGAACTGGGTCCAGAATCCAAGGATCGTCCAGGAGAAGAAGCTCGAGGAAGGGGAACCAGACCTGACGAGGCCAGTAAGGAGCAATGAGGATTAACTTGCTTCCCAGTTGATTGGCTTTCTGTATCACTTTGGGGATAAGAGGGAATGGAGGAAAGGCATATAGAAGTCCCGTGGGCCAATTGTGGACCAGAGCGTCTCTGGGTGTTTCCCCTGGAGGGGGATTTAGGGAAAAATAACTGCTGCACTTGCCATTGACTGGACTGGCAAAAAGGTTGCAGCAAGGTTGTCCCCATTTTTGGAAAATCTGTTTCACTATTTCCCGTTTCCGAGACCACTCGTGAGGCAATAAGATTGCCCGGCTTAGCTTGTCGGCTATCACGTTGGTTGTCCCCGGAATGTGCATTGCCACCAGAAAGCGCTGGAAAGAAATCGCCCATTACCAAACTCATGGCGCCTCTACAGAGTGGGTAAGATCTGGTACCACCCTGTTTGTTGATATACCACACAACCAACATGTTGTCCGATTGTACCGCAATCATCCCTGGAGGAAGAAGGTCTTGAAGTGCTTGCAACACCAGAAGCACCGCTCTCATTTCCAGAACGTTGATATGAAGATGAGCCTTGTGTTCTTGCCAAGTGCCGTGGACAGTCCGGCCAAGATGATGCCCCCCTGACCTGGGAGGCATCCGTGGTCACAGTGGCAATGGGTTGGGCAGGCACAAGGGGAGCTCCCGTGAACAAGTTGTTGGGGGCTATCCACCAGTGAAGGTCCTTTTTGCAAGATGCCGTCAGCAGGATAGGATGACTCAGTGGTAGATATTGGAATGACCACTGGGAAAACGGGAGCCATTGAAGGACTCTCATGTGCAACCTGGCTAAAAGTATTAAAAGAATGGTTGTGGCCATCGTTCCAAGAAGTTGAAGAATCCATTTTGCTTTGACTTACCGAAGTGGAAGACGACACTGAACTTGTGAGATGAGGTTTTGTGCTCTTTTGGTGAGAAGACTAATTGTCACATCCACTGTGTCTACCTCTGCGCCTATAAAATTCACAGATTGCGAGGGCTGTAATGCAGATTTTTCCCAGTTTATGGAGATCCCTATTTGAGCACAAAGCTGAATGGTGGCGTCCCTGTTTTGAAGGAGTAGATGCCTGGTGGGGGCGGTCAGGAGCCAGTCATCCAAATACAGAAACACCTGGAATCCCTGACGTCTCAGGTGAGCTGTCACTACTGCCATGCATTTGGTGAACACCCTGGGGGCTGTGGTGAGACCAAAGGACAGAGCACGAAACTGATAATGGCTGGCTCCCAGCCGGAAGCGCAAATATCTCCTTGACGCCTTGTCCATTTTTATATGGTAGTAGACATCTTGGATATCCAGAGAGCACATCCAACAGTCTTGCCCTAACAAAGGGAGTATCGACTGCAGTGTGACCATAAGTGGGAGGAGCTTGGCGCTCAGATCTTTAGCTTAGAAGAATGCCGGCTCGGATCCAGGTCAGATCAGATACCCACAGGTTGCTGATCAAATGAAGTTAACTACTTCAGATCTTGTCCTTCTTCATGGATTCGTTTAATCTGCTGAGGTCCAAAAATTGGCCTCCAGTCTCTGGTTCGATTTGGGACAAAAAAGAACCTGGAGTAAGTTCCGGATCCTGTCTGGTCTTCTGGCACGGGCTGGATGACTCTTTTTGAGAGCAACTTGTTGATCTCCACAGTTGCCTGATCCCTGTGATTGGGTGGAACATCTGGGATCTTTTTGGGAACAAACGGTGGAAGGGAAAGGGTATGATATAGCCTCTGGTAACAACTCTTTGCACCCACTTGTCTTGGGTTATATTTAGCCAGGCTTCTGAATACAAAGAGTTGCGACCCCCGACTGGCACCAGAGAAACGCAGTCGGGCCCCACATCAGGAGCGCTGATAATGCCGCCGTTGAAAGGAATCATGGCCTTGCTGGTATTGCGGACCGCCCCTGCCTCTAGTGCGTCTACCATTTCCTCCTCCTCTGCCTCTGAAGGAGGATTTACTCTGTGTGCCTGAAAAGGCCCTCTGGGACTTTCTGAACCACATTTTACCTCCCCTTTGACCTTTGGGGTATGGTCGAGAGGGGACATTTAAACAGACTCCCACGGCAGAGAGATTCTTTCCTTCCTGCTTACACAGAGTGTTTCTTTCACCTTGGGACCAAACAAGGAGGAACCATCAGACAGGGCGTTGGTGAAGGTGGAATTAAAAGGCTCCGCAAAATTAGACAAGCGCATCCAGGAGTGGTGCCTAAGGGCAACTCCTGAACCCACTGCTCTGCTCGCTCCATCAGCCGCATGGGAGATAAGCTGCATGGAGGAGTTAACTACCGAATTTAGGGTGGACAACTGAGCAGAGATCCTATCAGGGACTCCCTCAGGACAAGCACCCTGTATGGAATCTCCTAACTCCTTGAGGAGATCCCTCTGCAATCTCGTGAAATGGGTAAGATAGTTCAGAGATCGAAGTGTGAAAGCCGCTGAACTAAATACACGCTTCCCAAATCTGTCCATCTGTCGAGACTCCTTGTTTGGCAGATGAACAGAGGAAGAAGTCTCCACTAACTTCTTCTCCGTGGCTGCTGCCACCACCATGGCATCTATGGGAACGCCCTTAGACAAGAATTATTTTCCAGGAGGGGCAGACAGGAACTTATCTGGTCTTCTAGGAACTGGCTCCACGGCATCGGGAGTATCCCACACCTTCCGACTAACCAGATCCATTACTTCGTCAAAAGGTGGAGACACCCAAGAGGCAAAGGGTTGAGACCCGAAAGCCTTCAGGTACACTGACTCCTCATCAGAAGGGTTGACAGTGGGCCAGTCGCACCTCTGTTTAAGGATCTCCAGGATGTTCACAAAGGAGACATATCAGAGGATGACTTGGGGGACCCCTCCAACTCCTCGAGGTCAGTGTTCGATGTCAGAGACTCATCCTGGAAGTCACTATGCTTCCTCTTGCATACCCTCTTCTGAGGAGGCACCTTGAAAGGACCTTCTGGGGAGGCCCCGGAACAGTGGGGGCCACCAGCCGGTGGCTCCTTAGGCTGCGGGTCTCTGCTGTCTCTGGAGAGAGTAGGTACTGACACCGAAGTGGAAGCCCTGGGGGGAAGAGTGCTTGTACTACTGGCAGGGGCTGTAGATTGTGACAGCACACTCCTCATCACCTCAAAAGCCGACCTTTCCGGCTCCGAAGACCCTCCCCGCTCCAAAGAGACAAAGGATGGTGCCGGAGCCCGAGCCATCGGCTCCGAAATAGATGCAGGTTCAGAGCTCACCCTGGCAGAAGCACTGAGAGGAAGGCTCGGAACCGATGAAGATCGATTCAAACCCTCCCCATCGGCGCCAGCAGAAGAGCTTCGGTCCCTGGACACGACGGACGGAGCCAAGTGTGTTGGAGCCGAACTTGGCTCCAATGCAACAGTAAGGGGAGCCGGAACCAAGGGTTCCTCCATTGGTAACAAGCACTCCGGCTCCGAAAAGCCAACATGGCTCGGAGGGGGAATCACAGATGAGGGCAAAACTGGTTCAAGAGGCTCTGCAGCAGATTGGGTTGGAGCCAACAAAAATTTAGGCAGAGCAGATGACTTCAGGACTCTCAGTACTACCCTCTCCACATCTTCTTCCGAAAGACTCCTGGAAGATCTGAAAGATAAAGTTGGGGATCTCGACCTAGCAGGCACTGGAGACTTGATCAGCAAGGAGACCAGTAGGGATTCCACAGACCGGCTCCGAGCAGAAGAGTCAACTATTTCCAAAGGTTCAGCAGTCAGCACCAAAGCACCTGTGACAGACTCTGAAACCATGGTGTTCTCCTTCGGCTCGGAAGACTGAGGAGTCGAGGAGACAGATTTTAATTTGGAAGGCGGCTCTGAAACACCAGCCGGTGCTGGAGAAGGCCTTTTTGAACCTTTTGATTTGGAGTCAGATCTTGACTTTGAAGACTTGGATGAAGAAGCCGATGAACCAGATAAAGCTTCCTCGAAGGTTGGCTTCAGAAGACCCCTGAGTATCAGCTTGTTCTTTCTCTCCTGCAACACTCTAGGAGAGAAAGCATGACAGAACAAACATGATTCCTGCAAATGGATGGCTCCCAAGCAGAAGACACAGCTACTGTGGCCATCCGTCAAATACATTTCCTGGGAGCATTTCATGGAATTTTTGAACCCAGAGGGTTTATGCTCCTTGCTATCATTAGACATTGCAGACACACAAGCAAAACCAGAGGAGAAAAGAGAAAGAGAATAACTGAGGACTAGGTTCTCTAACTAAAACGGGCCTAGCCCTACAGAAGAATTACACGAGGACTAGGTCCTCTAAGTTAAACGGGCCTAGCCTGGTGTAAGAGAAACTAGATCTTTCAACTAAAAAACAGACCAACAGACAGATTCAGTTACACAGAAAATTTTTTCAATAAATTACAAATGAAGGAGTAACACGAGGACTAGGTCCTCTAAGTTAAACGGCCCTAGCTCTGTGAAAGAACTGGGTCTTCTAAGTCAAACAGACCAAGTATACAACACTACACACACACACACACACACACACACACACACACACACACACACACACACACACACACACACACGTTCAATAAAGCAGGGGAAAATTTGCAACTGCAAACGTAAATAAGACTTTAGTGGATCCCCGCCAAAGACCACCAGTTAATCTTTCGATTAACAGTAAATTAATCAACAGGAGCCCCTGTTGATTAAGAACGCCGAAACCACCAAAATTAACGATCTAGGCAAAAAAGCGCAACTGCGCCTAACTGCTGGTACACAGGATACTACTACTAAGGCCAAACAAGACCACAGGACAATTAAGGTAAAGCCCTTTATATATATTTCCACTAAATAACAGTAAATATGCAAAAAACACTTATTAATGAAAAAATTGCAAAAGACTTGGCCAGAGCCAAGAGAAGCACATCCAAACTCGTCGACACGGCAAACGAGATCTGGGGTTTGCACTGGTGCACCACGGGGTACCTGCTTAGCCACGAGCCAAACAGAAGTCTTCGAGCTTGAAAATCGGCCGAGTCAGAGCAGAGGATCGGCTCCGAACACATATGTAAAAATGAAGGTGAGATTGGACTACCCAACATGAATATTTTCACTTCAAAGGCAGACACAATGATTATATTCAAAGAAAAAAATATATATTGGTTTCAATTAATGAATAATGAAAAACTGCATTTGGTTGATTGTATCATAAGTAAATTTAAGCAAAGATATGTGGTTGGATGAACAATCTTGCAGACAATATGTAGAAGGTAAAATTAAGTTAATATAACCAATGGTAAGAGATCTTATTCCAAAATTAAACTGATAATACTATTAATACAACAAGACACACTGGGAGAGGGTCTCTAATCCAAATTATGTAGAGTGGTGAGAAAATAAAGAAAAAGTTGCAATGACAATTACTGGAATTTTTCTCATATTAATAACTGACCTCCAGATGAAGAAGGCAACAAATCATTTTTAATATCTTTCGAACAGACAACTTCTCTTAGATGGAAACTTTTACTTGGAAAGTCTTGCATAGATATTTCTTCACACCTCATAAAACTGAATTAATATTTAAAAAGAAGCAAGTTTGTTGGAGACGCAAACAGGAACTTAAATCAGATTGGCAACACAAGTTCTTTGATTGTGCTGTTCTTGGACTTTATTGGAATAACTATCTTCTTTTACAGGCTTTATTTGGGGACAATTTTGTTTTATTTAAGTTAGTAATTCCTTTTAATACCTCTATTCCTGTTTGTGTTAAAAGAATGAAATACCTTCTTTTATGGTCCATTTTATTAATTGCAAGTAAAGTTATAACCAATTATTGGAAGAATGAAGCTACACCTCTTTCAAAGAATTCACAAATATTGCAGCCAAAGTATGTCATCTAGAAAGTATCACCATTAAATCAAGATCTACTAGAATCACCTCCTACTGTAATATGTGGACAAATTTCAAGGAACTGCTTGATGAACAAAAATAGCTATACTCACATCAATTGTAATGTATAGGAATTTTTTGAGAATCTTCATTGCTAGTAGACACTCAAATAATTGCTCTTGTTTGTTCTTCATTTTGTACTTTTTTATGCTAACATATTGCTAAATACAATTATTGTCATCATCAATTTTTATTACATTTTAAACTAATTTTTTTCAAAAAAATATTACAAGCAGAAAGATCTACTTGGAAACCTGTCACATCAACCAAAAAGTTAAAAGGATAAATTAATATTTCAATAATTTGTTAACGTTAATGCTTCCATTTCTTTTTTTGTACTCTTTAACATGTAGTTTCAGCTACTTCACTAACAGAGTTAAGTTACTGCTTTTAAAAACTTATTTCAGTAAGAAGGTAGGTGCTTCACTTTATTAAATAAAGCTATATCTAAAGCCATACTCTAATTACACACTTTACTTCATGCTATATCCTATACATCACCAGCAATTATATATTATATAATTATATATTATATAAGGACAATAAAAGGGTATTTAAGTGCTTAAATATTCCGTATGTATAATCATTTAACATATATATATATATATATATATATATATATATATATATATATATATATATATATAAAATATTTTAACGCTTTAGCTAAATTTGCTTTAATCATTCTTTTTTATTTATTTTCTTTAAATATACATTAATTCTTTAATCCTTCTTAAGATATCCTTCTCTTGGGCAAACATTAAACACTTTGCTGACTCAAGATTATTCTCTGAATATCTTGTCACTTGGTGACCACAAAGACATGTAACAGATGCAGGTATTTAAACTTGTACATGCAATGGAGAAAGCAAAGATTCTTATATAAAAACAAAACTTATTTAACTAAAGTATATCTTTATTAATTGGAAACCAGGAAGCAGCAATAGTCAATTATTACTTTCTAAAGACCTCTCTTTTTGTTGATTATAAATCAAATATTTTAATTTGTAAGTAATCCAGAATAACTTTCTTTTAGAGTATATTAGTTTTGCAATTTAACTCAATTGTATTTAACTCCTCTCAATGAGGTGCTTTGCTGCTGTGGTGACTACTGGTTAAAAATGAAGATTCCAGATGAAAATGTTATTAATGGTGTCAAATGGATATTCGATAAGTTGAGTTTGGATGCCTGGTTTATAATGGATTATTGTTTGGTTTGTATAGTCTGATGAAGTTTGGTGGAGCTGGCTGTTGAGTCCAGATGCTTGGTTTGTTATGATTATCTTTTGATTTGTACAGTTTGTTGAAACTTGTCAGGGTTGTCTTGGTAGTTTGCTGATTGGTTATGTTGTGAATATTGATTTTAAAAGAAAACTCCACCCTCCCATACAGTTTAACTCAATTGTTAGGTTTCTTTTCTCTCTATAATATGGTTCCAGAATTGTGTAGGTACCAGAAATCAGACTGTACTTTTTAAAAAGTTTATTTCCTTGCATTGGAGTCAAAGGAAGGGAAAGCCCACCTACTTTTTTTAAACTCAACTTCTCACATACTTTGCAGAGAAATTTGATCCACCTACATGACAAATCATAGACACAGTTAAATCTGTAGTTTGCCCTGTCAGGTACTGCTGTCAGTCTTAGATGGGAAATTAATCCTCCTAATGTCAGGAGCACAGCAGCTGATAAAAAACACAAAGCTGTGGAATTGTTTTTATTGCTAAGGGGAAGAGAACTGAACACTCCCTTTTCATAGCAAAACAAATCAATTAGATTAGTCAGGGGTTTAAAGGCAGTTGTCAGCTCTTCTGGCAAACTTAGGGTCTATATCAATTCACCGAAATGGCTGAAGTTCGAACACCATATGTTTGAACTTCTAACCACGAAGTACAAAAACACTGAAGTCTTAGAACAGCATTTTTTCCCCCATGGAAACAAAAATCGCTGTTCCAAGAAACACACACAACACAAGCACACCAAAAAAACAGCAATCCACACACAAACACTTAAAGTCCTACATCTAACCCTACACTAAACTGTACATACACCATCTATCCATTTACCTTAATTCAAACCCTAACCCTAAGGTCCGTCACTATTGCGAACTCACCTGACCCGCCCCCTAACCCTAACTCACCTATCCCGCCCTAACCCTAAGGTCTGTTACTATCGCACACCCACCTCACCCGCGCCCTAACCCTAACTCACCTAACCCTAACATCTACACAATCGCACACTTACCTGAACCTGACCCGTAACTTCCCATCAGTGTTCCACGGCTTCGCAATAATCAGTGTTCGAATTTCACAGTTCAAACATCTGGTGTTAGATCGTCAGCCGTTTCGACCTGCAAAGATTTCCGTTTACCTGCACGATGTTCTGCACTTTCGATGTTGTGGTGCCAACAATATCAGCTTTGATATTGTCGGCTTTCGACATTGTGAAGTAGACACTTCCAAACATCTGATGGTTTAGCATACACTGTTGACAAACCGCAATGTACAGATCGCATATAAATAATGAAGTACCGAAATTTGTACTAACAAACACTGTGGAACACAACTGTCACACATTTGTGTGTAAAACAGCTATGGAAAAACAAAATGTTATGCCAATCTGGTTCTATGCAAGTCACGATTGTACGGACTGGTTTGTCCAACTGCAATAAGCAGCTGTCAAAAAAGTACAGTTGTGTACATGTTTGAGTGTGTTCACTGTTGCAGTCATTACATTTTGGGTAATATGCTGGCAGGTTGCCCTCAGTCAACCTGATTAACAAAGTCTTGGGTCCTGCATCAGTTGCTGTCCCTTTCTTCCATGATGTCAGGTCGTCAGGGGTATAAAACATGCAGCCGACGCCATTTTCATCAGTTTTTCTTGGCACAGATGTCAAGTGCCCCCCAAATAGGGGGCAAAATACATATATATGCATGTAATTTAGAACACAAAAAATATACCTCCAAATAAAAGCAAATGCAACAAAAAGGCTTTTGAGCATAGTAAAAGAAAGAAGAGGTATAAAGAGAGAAAAGTAGGGGGCTGGCGGGTGGGTAACCAGGACTGCAACAGTGAATACACTCAAACATCTACATTTATGGTAAGTGTACACAACTGTACTATGTTCTTCGTTTTTCACTGTTGCAGTCATTACATTTGGGTAGAATCCCAAAGCTATGGTTGGGAGGATGGGATTATACAGCATTAGAAGCAGCTATAAGGCCTTGCAGGACAGCAGTGACAAAGCCTGCTCTGAATTTAGAGAAGAGAGGCAAATGGTAATGTTTGAATGTATGAACTGAGCTCCAGGTAGCAGCTTCTAGAATGTCTCTGGTAGGAACCCCTCTGAGAAAGGCTGCAAAAGTAGATGCAGTCCTGGTGGAATGGGATCTGATCCCTTTGGGGACAGGTTTACCATGATGCATGTAGCAGAAACGAATACAATGGCTTATCCATTTTGAAATAGTCTGCTTTGAAATAGCCTTTCCCTCTGCCCCTGCAGCAAATGCCACCAGTAGTTGCTCAGATTTTCTTAGAGATTTTGTCCTCTAAGTAGAATCTTAGTTGTCTGTGTACATCCAATGAATGCAGAATCCGCTCTCCCTTGTTCTGTGGATTTGGGAAAAAGGTTGGCAGATGAATGGTCTGATTAAGAGCCACACTATATATCACTTTAGGCATAAAGGATGGATTGGCCCTGAGCACCACCCTGTCTGGGTAGAAAATAAAAGGCTCCACTGCCATGAGAGCCTGTAGTTCTGAAATCCTTCTAGCTGAAGTGACTGCTAAAAGAAAAGCTGTCTTCCAAGAGAGAAATTTTATGTCTGCAGTAGCAGCTGGCTCAAAAGGAGGTAGAGTGAGCTTTTCCAACACAAAATGGAGGTCCCATGCAGGAGTTGGTGCTCTCCTGGGAGGTCTTAAATTTTTGGCCCCTCTGAGATACTGCTTTAGCAGGGGATGAGAAAAGTGGGGAGGCTCTGTGTTGTAATGAGCTGAAATGGCAGAGGCATGGATTTTTATGCAATAGAAAGACCGGCCCTTGTGAAGCATCTCGGTTAAATAATGCAGAATCTGAGGAATATTGGGCATTGCTGTGCTTATTCCTTATGCCTGGTTCCAGGCACAGAATCTTTTCCTTTTATCAGCATAAGATTTTCTAGTACTAGGCCTTCTAGCCTCCAAAATGACAACCATCACAGGTTTGCTGAGAGATGTAACTGATGAAATTAATTTATTAGCCATGCTGCAAGATTCAGAGTTGGGAGCTGAGAATGCAGAATTTGATAGTTCTGCTGAGACAGTAGAAAAGGTGTCTGAGACAGGTACCACGGAGGAAGGTGTAACATATTGCGTAGGAGCGGGTACCAGTGTTGGCGAGGCTAGTCTGGAGCAATCAGAATCATTTTTGGTTTTTCCTGTCTGACTTTTAGTAATACCTTGGAGAGCAAAGGCAGAGGGGGAAAGGCATAGACTAATAGGTTTTTGCATCCACTTTCCAAGTTTGTTTGTGATGGATTCTTGTGCAGAATTTGTTCAACTGATAGTTTTGGGGTGAGGCAAAAAGATCTATGTCTGGGCTCCCCCATCTGAGCGTCAACATGCTGAAGATTTGTGGATCCAGTCTCCATTCGTGTGGGTCCACAAGATTTCTGCTTAGTTCGTCTGCCAGAGTATTTTGCTTTCCTGGCAGGAATTGAGCTTGTAGATGTATTTGGTAAGTCAAGGCTGTGTTCCACAAAGCCATGGTTAGGTCTGCAAAGGGGGTAGGAATGGGTACCCCCCATGCTTGTTTATGTACCGCATGACTGTGGTGTTGTCCGTCTTTATCAGTAGTTATCCTGGATGAAGAAAGTCCTTGAAGGCTGTCAGAGCATTCTGTACAGCTAGCTTCTCTTTCTGGTTGATATGTAGGTGCATTTGATTTGGGTTCCATTCACCCTGAATGCATTTCCCTGCCAGATGCGCTCCCCAAGCATAATCTGATTCAAGTGTAGTCAGGGTTTGGGTGGCAGGGGGTGGAATGAATGACAATCACTTGTTTTGGTGACAGGCCTCTGCCCACCATAGGAACTCTTGCTGCAGGCAAGGAATGATGGGAATCATTGCTTCCAGGCTGTGTCAATGTTGACTCCTTAATCTTTTTAGGTACCATTGAAGTTTCCTCATATGCAGTCTTGCATATGGAATTAGTAGAATGCAGGAAGCCATGAACCCCAAAGCCTGCAGAATTTGTCTTGCAGATAACTGGGTTTTTGTAGCCACTTGTTTGAAGTAAGTCATCAACTGGATTTGTTTTTCTGGCGTGAGGCAAGTCATCTGGGCAGTTGCATTCAAGCTTGCACCCAGGAATGTAATTATTTGAAAGGGTACCAAGTTGTGATTTCTTTTCGTTTATGGTGTACCCTAGGCAAGTTAGAAGCCTTTTTACAAACGCCAGATGCTGTAGAAGAGTGTCTTTGTTTTCTGCCTGAATTAGACAATCGTCCAGATAAGGAAAAATTTGAATGTTTCTTTGTCTGCAAAATGCAATTACTGGTGCCAGGCACTTTGTGAAGACACTGGGTGCAGTAGATAAGCCAAAGAGCAGTGCAGAGAACTGTTAATGCAAATAGCCTGCTTTGAAGCGGAGGTATCTTCTGCAAGATTCCCTGATTGGGATATGCAGGTAAGCCTCTTTTAAGTCTAGAGTTACCAACCAGGCATCCTTGCCTAGCATAGGCAGTAACTGTTTTAGAGTCAGCATCTTGAATTTTGGAATGTCCAGGAATGTGTTTAGAATGGATAAGTCCAGAATTGGAAGCCATGATTTGTCTTTTCTGGATACCAGGAAAAGTCTTGAATAAAAACCTTGTCCCTTTTCCTTTTCTGGTACTGGTTGAATAGCCCCCATATTCATGAGGGACATAACTTGTTTCTGGGCCTCTGCCCATTGATTTGGAGGCAGATCTGGCCATCCGTTTGGCATTGGCAACGTGTGGAAATGAAATCTGTATCCCTGGGATACTAGATTTAAAACGCACTTGTCCTGGGTAATTAGATGCCAATTTTGTGCATGAAGTGCTAGTTTGCCCCCCAAAGGGGCTGCCAAAAGATAAGTGCTTGGAGATGGCAGAGGAAAGTTATTGAGACTGTTTACCATAGGGAGGTGCCTTGCTACTTCCAGATTTGGAGGTGGAGGCACCCTATTGTTTTGTTCTGTAAGTTCCTTGTGACTGAAACCTGGAGCCTTTGGAGTGTCTGGATTTGACCTGAGCAGCTCTGGTGGGTACTGGAAAGGACCAATTCTTAGTAGGCCAGTGCCTACTGAACCTGGGTGGCTGCACTTGTAGGAAATCTTTTACAGTTTGCATAGATTTAGCTTGGTCTTCCATCTTTTTCAAAACTTCTTCTGCCTTATTACCAAATAGACTGTCCTGTTGTAAAGGAGCATCCAACAATTTTGCTTTAACATGATCAGGCAGATTTTGCTCCTTGAGCCAAGCATGCCTTCTTATCACAGATCCGGTTACAGCAGCCCTGCAAGAGGCCTCCAAGGAATCAAAACCACATTGCAAAGTATGTTTTCCAACTTTTTCAGCTGAATGCAATAAATCCTGTAACTCTATTTTCCAAACAGTCAGAAATCAACATAATTTTCTGTTTAAGTAAGCCCATGACATGCTGCTGATATTTAAGCATACGAAATGGACAGTTTAAAGCCCTGATTGCCGGGGTTGCAGACGTGTAAACCTTCTTACCCCATCTATCCAGCGCCCTGGAGTCTCTATCAGAAGGGGTAGGATTTTTAGCAGTAGAAGCCTTAACACCCTTGGGACCCTGAGAAATGGTTTCAGGGTCAGCAGTAGGGTTTTTAAAAAGGAATTTGTGGGAGTCAGGAACCCTGTAATATCCGTCAGGCTTACTTGGAGCCGGAGGCAGGGAATCTGGAGCCATGGTGGACTCTGAGAAAACATCATCAACAATGTAAAGACCTATGCTGAGGAAGAAGGAGGAAATCCCAAAGCCTCTTTCTAGATTCTGAAAAATTCTGACTCTCCCAATGAAAATGCTCCCTTAAGGTATGCAAAGTTTCTCCAAAAGAAAAATCCTCAGGCGGAGAAGCAGAAGGGATGGATTCTTCTGCATCAGAGTCCTCATAAAGTGGAATAAATAATTCCTAATCAGAACAGGAATCAGAAGAAATGGAATCCGGATCTGAAGATTCATAATCTGTGCATTGCCTAGGCCTCTTAAGTTTGGGAACCCCTGATCAAGGTAATTAAATCCTCAGCCATTTTGATCATTTGTTTTTTTTAGGCATAGGGGCCTGTGCACGTGGCCCAAGCATTGTATTTTTAGACATAGAAGTCAATTTTGGCCTAGGTTTTGAAGATGGTGTCGGATTAATATACAAATCTTTAGGCCTGAAAACACCCTCAGAAGACGGTGCCTGCTCAGTGGCTCCAGACTCATCTAAGGTAGAGACATCCACGGGTAAAATACTTAAAGTGTCTTGTGGCATACCGGACTCTGAATGGGTCTCAGTAGAGGCCTGCGAATCAAAAGTAGCGGGTTATCAGGGGCTGCGAAAGCGCCTCACTGAGAACCAGCGACTGACTTAGGAGAAACTTCATTGTCGGTTTTGGACCTCGATGGTCTGTCTCTGTCTTTTTCTTTGCGTTTTTTTTGTGTATTCCGGTAGTCGGATTGCTAACTAACGACATTTCTGGATAGTTAAATCTTGAGCCAAAATATTTAGGTGCAAAAATATACAGACGCTTAATAGTGCATCGATTAAATTTAGCACAAAACCAACAGCAAGGCACGCTGTGGTCAGGGCCTAGGCAAAGAATACAGTATAAATGAAAATCCTTATGAGGTATTTGCTTCCCACAAGTAATACAATTATTAACTTTTACTGACATCGGTAAGGAGCAAGAAAAAGTTTCCCCAATGAGGTACTTAGCTTTAGAATGAAGACTTCGGTTCTGAAACTCGAAAATGAAAATTTCAGGAGTCGGCCGACTGGCACGTGCGAACTGCTTCTGCTTCGGGCACCGCACGGAAAGAAAGACTGATGAAAATGGCGTTGGCTGCATGACGTCATGGAAGAAGGGACAGCAACTGACACAGGACCAAAGACTTTGTTAATCAGGCCGACTGGGTAATCTGTTGGCAGGTTGCCCTCCAATGTAATGACTGCAACAGTGAAACACGAAGAACATCGGAAATACAAAATTTGGAGTAATAAACAAAGTGAATGAGAAGTTTACTATATTTATTAGGTGTAAAACAGATTGGTAAATAAAAAAATGTTAATAATAAAATGTGTACATCAATGTACTTTACCCATCACTGACACCGTTTCACAAATTAAGCGGGGTGCACCCTGCTCTGTAATAGAGTACAATGCATGCATGACCTCTGAGGCATCCTTAAAAGTGTAAGGATGCACTCAGTATGTTGGCATCACTGACAGTACAGTTCAAAGAAGTTTTACATGTCATGTACGGGAAAACCACCATTTCAGAAAAGGTTATAATTGTACATTTCACGTTGGAAAATATTCATGGACAGAACAAAATGTAGTATGGCTGTGGAAGCATGAAATGCCATGTTGTCCTACTTAAATCATTAAATGTGATGGCACAGTACCCCCATTTCTTTCATTACTACCCACGTTAAATGTCAAACTGTAAAGGAAAAGTAAACAACACTGGAAAGAATCACATTTCACAACATTATGTTAATAAATTTGTCGGCATCTCAACCACATGTGAATATACCAAGAGCGAGTTGTTTGGAATGTGGTTGTGATAATACGCAAGTACTGTTTTTTTTTTATAACAACTTATAAAAATTATTTACACAACTCCCAATGCTCTAATGATTTATGTTTCTGAGAGATAACGTCATTGGTGACATAATGATGCCATCCACGGTGCAATGCCATAGTTTTAAATGGTACCGCATACAGAGCAATATTACCCAACATAAACACAAAATAAATTGGTGTTTATCTTCCTCTTTTTCTGATATTAATATACTTTGTAACAAAAAGGGGTATAACTGGGTAAAAGGCAGCTGAAAAGATTGACACAGTCGTTGCTGGCAGCAAATATAAAGAAATAGTGAATTCCTGCTTAAAAGTAACTTAGAGAGAATAAAGTAGTGGGCAAAACCAAAGATTGTGTTTTTTCAGTGACAAAGATCTTCTTTCCTAGTTTCCAAGCCATGGTTAGAGTTATTAAATGCAATTCAACATGATGTGAAACAGGGAAACATGAGATGTTGCATGTTTCATATGGTCACAGAAAGAAAATGTGTGCATGCTGGAATTGATAATACCATTAAATGACATTAGAATGTCAAAATAGGCATGTCGGACCTTCGGAATTATAAGTTTCACTACAAGTTAAATTGACGTTATTTACCTTGGTGTTTGATATAAAACTCTGAAGATTTATTTATTTATTTATTTGCATTTGTTAACCGGGTTGGTCCAGCTGGGTAAGAATTACCCTTTTTCAGTGGAGACCCGAGGGGAAAAGCCCCAAACAGACATACAAATACATATGAATAGAGACAAATTAACAATATTACAGAGGAAAACAATATTATGGGTACAATGGATAAGAAAAACAAACAATGAAAGTTTGAGAATATGAGTAAGGTAGGCCAGAGGCATGCATGCAAAAGATTTATGAAAAGGTGTTCTGAGCACTATCTCTGAATTAAGTTAAAGTAGGCAAGGAAATGATGATTTAGGTGTGGAGTTAGTAGGTGGGAGCATGTGAAGGACATTCCCATTTGGAGGAGAGATGGGAGAGAAGCATGGATTTGAAATTGTTGTGGTTAGGTATATTACGTAGTGGTGTGGGGAGATTGTTCCATAGTTTGGCTATAGTGTGGGATAGTAGTAGTTTACCAGTTGGGTTGATGGGTTTGTGTACATGCAGGAGGTTTTGGCCTGTGGATCTCAGGGTACGGGTAGGTGTGTAGGGTGTTAGAGATTTAGCAAGAGAGGGGCATTCTGCTGGTTTAAAGATGAGTTTGTGGGCTGTTGTAAGTTGTAGGTACTTTAGGTGGTTGTGGAGTTCTAGCCAGTTTAGGGTGTGTAGGGAGTGACAGTGATGGGAAGAGCTCTTAGAATTGGTTGCAAATTTGCAGATTTTGTTTAGCACGCAGTCCGAGTTGTAGGTTGGAGAATAGTGGAGCACCGTACAAGAGAGAGGAGAAAAGGAAGATAGATGCAAGGGTATGACGGGAAGATGGAGTAAGGTAGTAGTTGTGTCTGTAGAGGAGGCCAATTTTCTGGTGGGTTTTTTGATTGCTGAGAGGATATGGGAGCCGAATTTTAGGTTTTCATTGATGGTAATGCCAAGTAGTTTGGTACTAGGAACGATTTCAAGGGGGGTGTTACTGTGGCTTTTGATGGAAAATTGGACTTTGTGGAACTGGGAAGTTTTAGTGGGAGTAGATATCATTAGCTTTGTTTTGTTGGCATTTAGGGCCAAGTGTTGCGATTGCATCCATGATTTAATTTTGGAGAAGGCTGTTTGGGTATTAAGTAGAAGTTTGGAGGGGCAGGAGGCTGAGCAGATGATAATGGAGTCATCTGCGTATTGGATGACTGAGGCTTCAGGGATGGAGAGGTGAAAGTTGTTAATGAATAGGTTGAAGAGCAGAGGGCCAAGTACTGATCCTTGGGGAACTCTTGTGGGTGTAGGTAAGAAAGGGGAGGTTGACTCTTTCCATTGTACAGTTTGCTGGCGCGTGGAAAGGTAGCTGGAGAACCAGTCTAGGATAGTTAAGATATGTTAATTCAGATCATAAAGACAGATTGCAAGACAAGACAGGCTAAACAAGCATGGTGGGGGTGTGGCAATTATGTACAAAGACTCATTCAATATAGAGTGGACTGTGCAGTGGTAGCACTGTCGCCTCACAGCAAGAGGTTCGCCAGTTCGATTCTTGGCTGGGGTGCCTTCTGTGCGGAGTCTGCATGCCCTCCCTGTATTTGTGTGGGTTTTCTCTGGGTGCTCCGGTTTCCTCCCACATTACAAAGACATGCATCTGGAGCACTTCTCCCCGGACCTCCACTGAAAACTGGCTTTTTTCCAAGTCGGACCTCCTCGATCAATAAATGTTAAATAAAATTACTAAAATAAAATAAATATAAATTAGTCAGACTTAGTCCTTACATTCTTGAAATATAGTTACTTTAACTGAATTTTTACAAATTCCACAACATATGTATAAATAGAAAAAGTGTATATATCAACATGTTTATGATGTAACACAATGTAGAGACTAATGCTTTGGCTAAGCATGCAAAAAGTTGTGATAATTTTCATTTCAAGTTTTTTTTGTTTTAGAACAAGTGCAAAAAAAAATTCAAGAGGAGGAAACTGGGAGAACCTCTTGGACTGCAGAGGGTTGTTTTGGCAATTGACTTTACAAGTCAACAGATCTATAATCCAGGCTTAAATGCAGTCATTTCTATTATTCTAGTTTTAAGATTAAAAGCAGCAAAATTATAGTATGCGCATTCTTGTACATTATTTAAACATATTATTTAAGTGCTTTTAGGAGACTGGTTTTGCAAAAATGTTTATTTTTCAAGTTATTTATGTGCTTACATTTTCATGTTTTATGCTTATATTAAACATGCTGGTTTTAACAGTACTGCATCTTTAAATAAGCCTTGTTTTATTGGAAAGTTTTTTTTTATTGGTGGATTTTAAATGATCATTTAACTTGAGTGTATGTATGTATGTGTATATATATATATATATATATATATATATATATATATATATATATATAGATAGATATATGGTTTAATGGATGGGATAGTCGAACACACATAAGCGAATGCAGTAGTACATTTGCATAAGTGTATTCGACTATCTGCACGGAGATCGTGGTACAGTGGGGACTGGAAATTCAACCATATCCCCACTGTAGTGCGATCTCGGAGTTGGAACATATTAGTAGCTTGCCTCACTGCAAAAATGTGCTATGTCATATAGGAGTTTGATTTACATCAGCTCCTATACGGCTATCACGTGATTGTTTCGGTAACAATGTCGACTCAAATGTGTCGATCATTTGGGTCAACACTGTGGCCGTTTGGAATGTGTGTGTTCGGTTTCACTTTTCATTGTTTTGAACGGCAAATGTTTTGCTGTTTGAACAAGCGATAGTAATCCTCTCTCTCTCTCTATATATATATATATATATATATATATATATATATATATACACACACAAATGGAGAGCTAGCAAATGCCCATCTGACCACCTCCTTTTTAAACAATTGAGAAACAACACCAAAAGAGATACTCTTAGGGATAAAAAAAAGAGTTCTACCTAAACCTCCAACAAACTTCACAACAAACTCCACAGAAATTTTGGTCAGGTATTAAACTTCTTCAGCCAGGAAACACTACTACTCTCACCCCATTAGGTTTCAACCAAAATAATTCCAACCAAATCCCTGATGCCTTCAATAACTACTCTACAGATGCCATCCAATCCCTAGCCAACTCATTACCACCTTTAACTGCTTCTCCATCTAATTCCTCCAAGACTCTATCCCCCACCTTTCATATACACCCAGTCCCTACATCTCTTATACAAAAGCTACTTAATAAACTAAATACTACTTAATAAACTAAAACCTTGCACCCCATCTGCTGACCGTCTCCCATCTGAATACCTTCAAATTGCCGCTAAAGCCATAGCCTACCCCATATCCATCCTCATTAACAGAACCATCTCTGAAGGCAAAATTCCTACCATATGGAAAGTATCCCACATCATCCCTCTACATAAAGGTGAAACCTCAGTTGAGCTCACTAACTACTGACCAATTGCCTTACTCTCCCCATTAGCTAAGATAATGGAAAAATGTATCCACAAACAACTACTCAACCATCTTCTACAGAATAATCTACTAGCCAACTGCCAACATGGCTTTAGACCATTCCATAGCACTACTACTGCTCTTCTCTCCTTTACTGACTCTATAAACAAAAATCGTAACAATAACTCCTTTTCCTCTGCACTATTCATAGACCTGTCAAAAGCCTTTGATATGGTTAATCATACTCTTCTTCTAGAGAAACTAAAGTGCCTTTCTCTGGATTTACTAGCATTACAATGGTTCAAATGTTATCTTCAAAACAGGCAGCAAGCTGTACTCTGGGAAAACAATCTGTCTTCATTACTTCCTATAAATACTGGAGTCCCTCAAGGCTCTATCTTGGGTCCCCTACTTTTTTCCATATTTATTAATGACCTCCACATGAACATACTCCAAGCCCCCTGCATTCAATATGCAGATGACTCTACCTTAATCTGCACTGCTAAAAACATATCCTCCCTCCAGTCCCTCACCCAAACTGCTTTCCAAAATGTTGAAAACTGGTTCATGCAACACCGCCTTCTCCTCAATCCTAAAAAAACAAAACTACTGCTTTTTACTCCAACTCATAAGTCAGCCACTCCAATCTTCACTATAACTTCTAACAATGCTACTAACATTGCACCAGAAACTACCACCCATCTACTAGGTGTCACAATTGATAATCATCTTAACTATGACAACCATATTAACTTCACCATAAAGTCTGTCAACAAAAAAACTTGGTACTCTCTATAGAATTAAACCCTTCATTACCCCCTCAGCCAGAAAAACTATTGCCCAAACCCACCTGATTTCCACCCTTTTCTATGCCTCTGCTATATTTACTAACCTATCTAAAAATAACAACTCCAAACTTTCTACCTGCTACAATAGCATAGCTAGATTCGTCACATCCTCTCCCTTTAAAACTCATCCCTGCCTTAACCTTAAACAACTAGGATGGCTAGAAATACAGAACCATTTACTCTATCAACAGTTACTGATCTCCCAAAAGATCCTATACCACCCCAATGACACCCCCATCCTTACTAATCTGATTTCTCCACATAAAATCTGGCTACACTACATTCAGCAAATAAACTCCTTGTTGCCTCAATTAAATCTAACAACAAAGCTGGTGATTCACTTTTCTCAAATACTATAGGGAAAAACTGGAATCAGCTCCCTCCTGATCTACCCTAGCATCCACCTCTCAATTAAAAAAACACATTAAAGAACATCTGAAAACTCAGTGGCTCTGTCCTTGTGCTAACCCTGACTGAAACTTTTATTTCCCTCCAGCTTATACCCTTCCTCTCTCCCCCATCTTTTCCCTCCAAATCTAGTTACTTCTCTTTTGCTTTCCTCTTAGTAATACAATTTAATTTAAGGACTTTACTCTTTCTACCCCATACCCTTTTTGTTTCTTATATACTTGCTTATTTATATTTAGTTTAAATTTTAGCATAATGACTATAGTCTTCATTTTTATAACTATATTTCCTTTTTTTAGTTTATTTGACTTCATTATACATTTTTTAAATGGTGTTATTGTTTTTGCTTGGAGCTTTTCTCCCCGTGCCTCTACTGAAATTGGACATATATGCAGCTAGACTAGCCCGGTCAACAAATGTAAAATAAAATAAATAAATATATATATATATATATATATATATATATATATATATATATATATATATGTGTGTGTGTGTGTGTGTGTGTTGCACTAGAAGTTTTATGTCTTTAGTTCTGATGAAGTTCAAGGTGTTTGAACGAAAGCGCTAAACTGCTGTGATTTATTAAAGAATTTGGGATTACACCTACTGACTACTTATTTCTGCTACAAAGGCAGTGTTTCATGTTTTGGTTTTAAAAAAATGGTAAAACAGAAAGAAGTGAAGCATTTTAAACAGGAGAAACATGGTGAAACAGGAGAAGAAGCTCAGAAAGAGAATACTGGAGCCCACATAGCAAGACTACTAAGGAATATCCCTCAGGGAATACTACAAAACAGTTAAAGGAAGGGGCTGGTGGGTGGGAAGTTAAGGAAGGATGAAAATGGACAATACAGATACAGAATTATGAGTATACAGCTATAATATCTCATGTAGTCTTTCATCCGTTTAACTGATGGGACAGTGTCCCCAGCCAGAGCATCTTGGGTGATCCTCAAGGAAGGATATTCCAGAGGACAACGGAGCCAAAACTGCCCTGTTCCTGGATAAGATGTCCAGTTTGTAATAAGCTATAAAGGAATGAGCATTGGACCATGTTGTGGCTGTATAGATGTCATTGGTGGATGCTTTTGACTAAAAAGCAGATGTGCCTGTAGATCTGGTGGAGTGTGTTTTAGGATATTTGGGTAATGACAGGACTTTACCCTTGTAAAAGAAAATAATGCAATCAGTGAGCCATTTGGCTAGGGTCACTTCTGATACTGCTTTGCCCAATTTGGCCTTGGAAAAATAGATGAGTTATTCTGATTTCCTTTGGTCTTTAGTTCTGTGAATGTAGAATCTGAGCTATCTATGAATAACCAATAAATAAAGCATGTATTCTCCCTTGTTAGAAAACTTTCAAAACAAGACTGGTAATTTAATTGGTTAAGAACCGCTTTTGATACCCTTTAAGTAGGAAGGAAGAGTTGGTCTGAAGGGTCACTCTGTCCTTATGAAAAATCAGGTAAGGTGGCTGGAAAGAAGTGTCTGGAACTCAGATACCCATCTACCGGAAGCAATGGCGAACAGAAAGAGCATTTGCTAGTACAAAAACTCTAATTCTGCTATGGCTGAAGATTGGGGGGGGGGTGGAGTCAAAGCTTGGAGGATAAGCATAAAGTTCTAAAGGAAAAGGATCCTAAGTTGGATGCCAAAGCTGAAGGGTATCCTTAAGAAAGGCTTTGTACAACTTCAAAGAGGCTACAGAAGAGTGGTTTTTGCTTAGGTGAAAGTTTCAGATGGCAGCCACTTGCATCTTAGATGTTGAATAACTAGCTCCATTGTGGAAAACATTAGCCAGAAAATCAAGAATCGCTGGAATTGGCACTGAAAAATGATCTAAATGTTTGATGGAACTGGATAGAAAATCTTTTCCACTTGCTTTTACACATCTTTCTGGTAGAGGCTTTTTGGGATGACCCCATGGTTGACCCCATCAGAGAAATATAATTTCACCACTGACAGAAACTACTCATAAGGGAGTAAGACGGATCTGCTCAATTGGTCTGCTTGCATGTTGGTTCCCCAGAATATGCATTGCCAAGAGAAAGCAGCCTGAACAGATTGCCCATTGGCAAACTCTCATTGTATCTTGACATAATGGGTAGGACCAGGTTCCCTCTTGGTTGTCAATATACTACACCACAGACATGTTTGTCCATCTGAATTGCATTTATCCCTAGAGGAAGAACATCTTGAAATGCCTGCAAGGCCAATAGGACTGCTCTCATTTTTTAAGATATTGATACAAGGACTGGCCTCGGTAAGAGACCACATGCCTTGGACTGTCTTTCCCAAGTAATGTCTTCCCACCCTAGTTGGGAGGTATCCATAATCACTGTGGCCCGGGGTGCGGGAGGCCCAGATACCTACATGGACCCCAATGAACTCCAGAGTTTGCGAATGGTAGAGCTGGCACTTGGTGCAATTTATAGTAATGTCTAGATGGAGACAGAGGTGGAGCAAGTAGTCCCTGGCTTGAATCAGTAGAGGTTTGGTGGAAGCAGATAGCAGCCAGTCATCTAGATATGGAAACACCAGGAATATGTGCAGTCTCAGTTGAGCTGCAAAAACTGCAAGTGCATACCCTGGGGGCTAAGGTGAAACCAAAGGGCAGTGCTCTGAACTGGTAACTGGCTGGCTCCCAGACAGAAGCATAGGTATCTCCTGGTATGCCTCTGTATTTTGATAAGCTCCAATCATCCTTCCATAAGAATGGTAAAATGGACTGAACCATGACCATCAAGAACTTCAAGTGTTTCACAAATTGATTTAGATTGTCGAGATCCAGAACAGGTCTTAGGTTCCCAGTTTTTGGCACTAAAAAGAATCTTGAATAGGTTGGGGATCCTTGTTGATCTGGCGGGAACAGTTGGAGGACTCTTCTCCAGCAGTTTTTGTATTTATATAGCTGCCACTTTCCTCTCACTGGGTGGAACGTCAGGAATTCTTTTGTTGCATTTTGGAGGGAGAAGGGAAAATGGTATGCAATAATCTCTGGATATTACATTCTGCACCCAAGAATACTTGGTAATGGCTATCCACACTTGCAGTTGTAAGGATAAGTATCCCCTGACAGTCTCCAGAGTGCAGAAGTTGAGTAACCCTTCAGCAACGCTGGAAGGGCTTCTCTGAGAATGGAGCTCTGAAGCCCTGGTGTTGCAACCCACTTATGCCATGAAGGCAGCATCTTCCATTAGAATTCCTTCCTCTACAGTGATGGAATCTTTCTCCATAGGAGTATTGAGAAGAATCTTGTGCCTTTCTGAGCCACATTTTCCTGCCTCCTCTCTGGTTTTGAGAGAAGGTCCTTTGATGGGTAGAAAAACAGATTCCCTTGGTAAAGTATTTTCATCTTGTTCACCCTTAGAGAATGTGTCTCCTTCGCCTTAGAGCCAAATAAGGTAGAGCCATCAAAGGGACATTTATGAACAAAGACTTGAAGGGCTCCACAAAATCACAAAGGCGCATACAGGGGTGCCTTCCAACAGTTATTCCTGAACCCTCCACTCTAGCATCTCCCTCTGAGGCATGATGAATCAGTCTAATGGAAGCATTGGATGGAGACTCAAGGGTGGCCAGTTGCAAAGAAACAGTCTTGTCCTCTGCAGACAGACTCCAGGACGGTATTGGAGAATTATTTGATCAATTCTTTCAGAAATCTTGTCACGTGCCAGATAATACATAGATCTTAAGGCAAAGGTCGCTGATGCACAGACATGCTTCCCAAACCTGTTGGAACACTCTATACTCCCTATTACGGGGATCGACAGTAGAGCTCTGTTCCGTAAGTTCTTTTTTGGTGGCTGCTGCAACCACCACACCATCCACTGCGAGACACTTTTGCCAGTGAGCCCTATCCTTTGGTGCAACAAGATGTATGCCAGGGCTTTTGGTAATGGGCACTGTGACATCAGAATCCTTCCAAGCCCAGCAGAAGATGAGAGCTACCATCTCCTGCCAGGACAACTACCCAAGTTGTAGTTGAGCCAGCTCTGAAAGTCTCAATAAACAGTGACTCCTTTTGGGAAGGGGGGGGGGGGGGAACCACCTTTCTGCCTCAAAATTTCAAGTATTTCCCCAAAATGAGACATCAAGGGGTGACCTGGGGGGATTTTTTCCCTCACTGCACTCAATGCCTTTGTTTAATGACTCTTGGGGAAGAGTCCAAGTGTCTCCTCTTACACATCTGATTCTGAGGAGGCTCCATGGTGGGACTCAAAAGAGATGATTTGGAAGTGCCAGAAAAGTCCTGAATGAGGACAGTCTCAAGACTTGACCATACCATCTGTCCCAATGGGATAGGATGAAAAGATGTAGCCTCCACAAGACAGATGAACATGGGGTGGACTTGAGGGGTTCTAAGATGTCTTTTCCACTGAAGTGGAGAAAGCCATCTCCACTACTTCAAAAGCTAAAACCAGGAGGAAGCAAAGCCATGACCTCACCGGATTCGTAGAAGCCTGTGTCAGATGAACCCCCCCCCCCCCGACTCCAGCCTCAAAATCAGGGGTTGAAACAAAGCTGTCTAGCACAGATAGGGAGGTGCAGCTCCAAAAACATCAGAGTTGATCCTTGCCACCCCCCGCATCTGGCGCCAACTCAATGGCTCAGAGTCATCTGGATCCGACAAGTCAAACCGATCTGGGTCAGAGAAGATGTTGGAGTCAAACAAAGCCAAGTCTTCGGATTTGGCACAGACATACTCAGAAGTCTCTCATCCAAAATATCCAGAACCACTGGATGGAATGGAGAAAGTCAAAGGTTGGGGTTGTGCAGTAGATACGCTCACGGGTCCGATGGGAACCACAGACGAACAACACTCAACTGACTCTGGGTTCTGAAACATTTTCATTTCATTCTATCCACAACCACTTCTGCTCAGCTCCTAGACAACCCAAGGAAAGACTATGTTGAAAGTGGATAGGATATTCTTTGAGGCATGTCCCGAAGGATGGGAGAATGTCGCCTCGAAGTTACTGGTTCTGCAGAAACAGTAGTAGGAGCCTTAGATGACTTGGAATGAGCCGGATCTGTGCAAGAGGAAGGATCCAATGGTTTTGATTTGTTGCAGCCCTGGAGGTGGTTGGATCCAAAATTTTTGAAACTTTCTCAGGCAGAGCAGAGTCCAAAGAATTTAGTTTCATCTACTGCCGCCTCTCCTGAGGATTTTTTGGAAGAGGTTGTGACTAGAGAGAAATGAAGCAGAAGGAAGAAGACCTTTCAAAATTAACTTCCTCTCGACCAGTGCTCTGAGATTAAAACTAGCACAAATATCATATTGTATATTTAGATATCCTGGACCCAGACAGTAAACACCTCCAGAATGGTTGTCAGAATTTGGGATTTTGGGCCTACAGTCAGAGCACTTTTTAAAACCAGTAGGCTTTTCAGATATCTTATAAAAACAACCTGTAGAAGGAAAAACAGCAAGCCAGAATAAATACCAACGATGATAAAATGCTCATATGTGCACATATACATACACATGTATTTATGTGTGTATACATACATACACACACACACACACACACACACACACACACACACACAGACGTGTATATAACTATATAGCTGTATATATCTATACACGCACACACATAAATACATTTTTTTTTTTAACTACAAGACAAGGAGGAAGAAATTATCCTACTGAATAAGAAAAAATATTAGTTGTGTAAAATCTTACCATAACCATAGATGTCCTTTTCTTCCATGTTACAGTATTCTTACTGTGGGATCATCCGCCTCAGGCGGCCCGAACGTCTGGCTCCTATGCAAAATCTTAAATCTGGTTGCTGCCAGGTGTGTGGGACCACTTTGGGCATGAAGGAGGGATTGCTGCAAATGGTCACCCGATATTTATGGAAGATTGTGTAGGGTGGGGATGCCACGAGGGCTTGCAGTTCAGAGACCCTTCTGGCTGAAGTAAGGGCTACTAATAGGACCGTTTTCCAGGTGCATAAACCATGGCCCTTAAATATGACGTCTGCACGCACAGGCCTCAGAACTGACTTCCCAATTGGACAACAGTCTAAGGAATCCAGGAAAGATGCCATTTAGACAGGGTAAATGTAATGAAGGGGGTAGGCGGGAGGGAAGGAATACTGCAACATGGAAGAGGAGGACATCTATGATTATGGTAAGATTTTACACAACTAATCTATGTTCTTCTATTCCCATGTTGCAGTATTCTTACTGTGGGAGAATTCCACAGCTCAAGAAGAAGAGAGGGTGATGGAGGAACTGCAGTTTCCAAGAATCAATGCAGGATTGCCCTTGCAAATCCTGCCCTGGCTCTGGAGACATAGTCCAATTTGTAATGTTTGGTAAAGGTATGCACAGAGAACCATGTGGCTGTCTCAAGAATGGTGGCTTTGTAGAGGCCTTTGAGCAAGGTTCCTGACAAGGCCACTGCTCTTGTAGAATGTGCCTTAACATTTTAAGTTAAGTGTTTGCCATGGTAATAGCAGCATAAGGAAATAGTTTTTCTTATCCAGGAGGATATAGTTTGTTTGGATACAGCCTTACCTAGGGCTCTGGGCTGGAAGGACACAAAGACTGATTGGACCTTCTAATGGTTTTGGTCTTGTCCAGATAAAACGTTAATTGTCTGTGGACATCAAAGGAGTGAAGTACTCTCTTAGTGTCATTTTGAGGAGAGGGAAAGAAGGTGGGTAAATGAATGGAATGACTGAAGGACAGCTCATTGACCACTTTGGGCATGAAGGAGGGATTGCTGCAAACGGTCACCCGATCTTTATGGAAGATTGTGTAGGGTGGGGATGCCACGAGGGCTTGCAGTTCAGACACCCTTCTGGCTGAAGTAAGGGCTACTAATAGGACCGTTTTCCAGGTGCATATCTGCAGAGGAGGAGAGCTTGCTGGTTCAAAGGAGGCAATAGTGAGTTTCTCTTGCACATAGTTTAAGTCCCAAGAGGGGGAATATGTTTCTTTGGTGGTCTGACATGGAGAACCCCTTTTAGGAATAGTTTGACATCCAGCCTGGAAAGAAGAGGTGGATCCAAAGGTAAGCTGGCTGAAATGGCAGATAAGTGGACTTTCACAGAAGAGTATGAAGTTCTGAATTTATGAGTTCACACACTCACTGAAGAGTATGAAAGTTCTGATTTTATGAGTTCACACACATAGGCTAGGATTAGTAGAATATCTGCTTGGAAGGGGTCCCTTTGCCTTTGGAGACACCATCTTGAGAACCTTTTCCATTTCAAAAGATAGGATCTCCTGGTAGTGGGTTTCCTGGCCTCCTGCAGGATGGATAGCACGTCCTCTGAGTACCAGTGTCTGAAGGGGATCAAGAGTTTATCACCCACAGAGTTAAGCAGAGCATCTCCATGTGTGGATGAATGAGAGATCCCTTCTGTTGTGTGAGCAGGTCCACCTTGTGAGGCAACTTGTGATGATTGCCCTTGGCAAGAGATAGAAGGGAAAACCTATGCTGCCTTGGCCAATAGGGAGTCCCCATCATGACTTTTGGCTTGTCCTCCTGGATTTTTAGAAGGAATTGCTGAATGAGAGGGAAGGCATAAAGGAACAGTCCCTTCCATGAGATTGTGAAGGCATCCACTCTCAGGCTAGTGGGGAGGGGATCATGGAGCAGAATAGCTGCAATTGTCTGTTCTGGGGGAGGCAAACAGATCTATTTGTGGTGTGACCCACTGGTGGACAACGTCCAAGAACACATCTCTATGCAACATCCACTTGTGATAATAAGAGAATGATCTGCTAAGGGCATTCACCTGATGGTTGTCCTGGGATGGAATGTAGACTGCTTTCAGTGTAATGTTGTCCTGAGAGGCTAGCTCCTATGCCTGCATTGGAAACCTGCAAGGTAGGTAGGACCTGGTCCCTCCCGTTTGTTGATGTACCACATCACAGTTGTATTATATGTGAAGCTTTGGAGGGGGCCTGCCTGCATTAGAGGAAGGAAGGTCTGCAGGGCTAGATGGAGTGCAGCCATGATATTTTTTTTTTCTGGAGGGAAGGGTCCCACTCAGCCTGCACCTTGAGGCCATTCATAGTGGGTCACCACCCTATATCTGAGGCATGTGTGCATGCATTGCACTGGATTGGTGGGTTGCAAAGCTAGGCCTGGGTTCTGGTGAACTTGTTGGATCCACCACCTCAATTCTATTTTCAGGCAGGGTAGGAAGGGTACCTGAAAGTTCAGGGGGTGGCTGTGTTGTGACCAGACATTTTTAAGATACCACCAGAACTTCATGTGCAGCCTGGCTAGGGGTAGCATAGGGATTGTAGCTGCCATGAGGCTAGAAGATGCATTAACTGTCTGTCCGAAATGTGGGTGACCAGCAGGAGCTCATGGAAGTTGCTAGGGAGTAGACTTTGTCCTGAGGAAGGAAACCCCTCATTAAGTCTGTTCTTATCCTACAGCCCAGGAAAGTTTTGTCTTGAGCTGGGGCGAGGGATTATTTTGTCAGGTTGAGGGTGAACCCCAAGCTCTGAAGTAGGGACATAGTGAACAGTAACTGGTTCCTGAGAATGCTTTCCACTGCTGCTAGAATTAAGAAATCATCTATGTAGGGGTGAATTTGAATGCCTTTTGTTCTGCAGTAGGCTACTGCTGGAACTAGACACTTTGTGAAGACCCTTGGTGCAGTAGATAAACCAAAGGGCAAGGCAGTAAAATTGAAGTGTGAAGAGGGTCCAGCAAAACGCAAAAACTTTCTGTAGTTTGGATGAATGGGAATGTGGAGATATGCCCCCTTCAAGTCCAAAGTGGCCATGAGCGCCTTGGGAGGCAACAGTGGGAGAAGGCTTTGAAGAGATAACATTCTGAAGGAAGGGACCTTCAGAAAAATATTTAGGTATGACTAATCCAGGATGGGCCTCCAAGGGTCATCCTTTTTTAGCACTAGAAAGAGCCAGGAGTAGCAACCCCTTTTCTTCTTGGCCCGAGGGAACTCTTTCTATGGTCCCTTGGGCGAGTAGATCCTGGATGACCTGGGAAATTAGATGCAGCTGGTTTTTGGGTGGGAAGGGGATGCATTGTGGTCCTGCTAGGACATGAAATACCCTTTTTCCACTATTGCTAATACCCAGCGGTCTGAGGTGACTTTTTTCCCAGAAGGCTAAACCATGAGAGAGGCAGGAGGAGAGAGGGAGGTGGCTGAGGCAGTCACTCATTACTGTTTCTATCTGGAAAGGGCTACCTAGAGGCAGGTTGAGGAGGGGCTACCCTTGGGGAAGGTGCCTTTCTAGACCCTTTTCTCTGTCTACAGAAGGAGATTTATGGGGCTGGGGCCGTCCTGATAAAGGTGGTCATGGCAGGGTAGTTTCTGTAGAATTTGGGAATGGAAGAGACCAATAAAGGTTTGTGGTCCTGAAGTTCTTGCTTTTTTCCTGGAGGTTTCTGAACAGTTCAGCAGACTGTTTTGTCAAACAGGAATTTGTTGTCAAGTGGTGGATCTAAAATTTTGGTTTTAAAGTTCTCAGGGAGGGGCTGAAGCTTGAGCCAGGAGTACCTGCGTAGTACAGAGGCTGAAGCTGCAGACCTAGCGGAGGCCTCAGCTGCACTTAATTGAATATATGGTAACCTGTGATGCTAAAGACAGCTAGATGCTACATGAGATGTGTTTGGAGACTCAGGCATGGAGGCAAGTAAGGAGGTTGCCTGAGAAACACTAGGGCATATATGACCATATGGGTCTGATAATTAATAGCCTTGAAGGCCAGCATGGAGGATGTGTACATCTTCTTCCCCAGTCTGTCCATGACCTTGCTGTCCTTGTCTGATGGCAGAAGGGAGGTGGAAGGTATTAGTCCGGACTGCTTGTCAAGGGCCATTGCAATGACTGCAGCATCTGCAGGGACCTTGTAAAACTGGTCAGGTCTCTTGGGGGCTGTGATTCAGGGGTCTTAGAGGCTGCTGCAAATACATCCAAGTAAGCTGGAATCACAGGGGAAATTGCAGAGGGGGAGGGTGACTCTACCTGGAGTAGTTCAAAATACCTCTTTTGAACCTCAGTCATCTGACTGGCATCCCACTTAAAATACTTCCTCATTTTGGTAATTGTTTCCCCAAGAGAGAATATCTTTAGGGCGTCAGTCTCCTTCTAAGGAGTCCACATCTGGGGAATAGTAATCCAGAGGGGAAGCTAACTGGGATGTATAAGTTACAGATTCATCTGAGGAGGAAAAAGAGGCATCTTCCTCCGGAGTATGGGTTGGATGAATGGAAGCAGTGGAGGCTGGTCTGGGGGTGAGAGCAGGCAATGTAGCAGCAGGGGGAGCTGTGGGCCTAAGAGCCATAAAGACCTGAACTAAAGACTGAGAAAAAGTATGCCAGCCTTGTTGGTCTTCAGTAGAAGTAGACAGATGTTTAGATTTTTGCTTCCTCTTGACAGTAGTAGTCTTAGTGGATGGCATAGGCCTAATGTCTGGGCTCTGGCCTGTGGGAGAGGATCCCGTTTCCAGAACCATGGGCAAGTGTCTGGCGAAGCCTGGTTCCACCTCGACCTCGGCCAAAGCTGACGTCAGAGCAACTGCCAAGGACGTGCCTACCAGGGTTTCCAAGGCAGCTTCCACAAAGGTAGCTGCCGAAATCACCAGCTCTACCAGATGCCCCTCAACCCCTAGACTGGTGGCTGTCAGGGTGTCCAATGTCAAAGGGGCAGTAGTAGGCCTTACAACCTTGGCCTTCTTTTAGGAGGCTCCGCCGCGAAAGACTACTCTGGTTCTGTATATGTAGGGCTAAATGCTTCAGTCGCTGGTTTTTGAGTTAAAGTTTTAGGGCTGCCAGATGACTATGAAGGAGTTTAGGTATGACCAACTGGCAAATGCTACAGGCGGTATGGTTGTGGTCTTGCCCCAAGCAGAACAGAGTTCATGCGATTCCTTGTGTGGAATCTGGCGTCTGCACTTACCTTTCCCCTTTCTAGTGAACATTGGTTGCTTTACCCTTATTTAGCCAAAGCTCAAACAAAAGAAATTTTCCCCAATGAGGTACTTGTCTTTAGATGTCTTCTAGAGCACAGAGCAAAGCAATCGATCTGTCATTCGACTGTGGCAGAGAAGTTCTGGGGCTTGTGCGTGCAGATGTCACATTTAAAGCCCATGGTTTATGGCCCTGCATGTGACGTCCCACGCACCTGGCAGCAATGAGGCTTACGCTTTTGCATAGGAGCCGGGCATTCAGGTCACCTGAGGCGGAGGATCCCACAGTAAGAATACTGCAACATGGGAACAGAAGAACATTATCACTTATCTACCGTGACCTGCTCGAGCCAATGGTGACCATGTCTTATCACTGAAGCTGCACAAGAGATCTGAGGTAACTAAGCATAAGACAGGGGTTATGGGTAATGGGAGGAGCTTGAACTACAGAGCATAAAGTCTATCACTCTACAATAAAGCTCCTTTTTATCAGTGGTTCTTGCCTGTGGTCTTTTGTGGTTTCGTCATAAAGTCCATCAATGGGGCAGAGGATGGATCCGATGTTGGACCAGAGAACCGTCAGATGAACAGATGAAAAAGACAGATGGCAAGATAAAGAATATAAATTCAAAAACCAACACAATGCACACAGGTGAAGCCAACAACAAAAGTTGACAACAGTAAGACTCATGAAAATTTAAAAACAGGAGAAGCAAAATGCCTTTAGGGAAATTGAGTCTGAAAAGTTTGATGTAATCCATTTTCACAACTAAGGGGACCAAGGAAATAAAGTGGGGAAAAGAGATGAAGTGCTTGGTGCCTTGAATTTCAGCAAGGATTCTGAATACTGAAGGAAGGCTGGGTGGAAATCTGGATGGACAGTTGGATAAGAGAAAATTTTGTAGCTGGCATTTATAGCAGTAAATGTCATTGTAGGTTATCATCAACCCACAAGGTTTTAAGCTGCACTGGGTGATGTTCAGGGTATTTGAATTCTGTTTAATATGAAAATGAACTAGCATAAAAAAAGTATGTTATGTTGCTGTGCTATGAGGATAGAATCCCAAAAAATCAGCAATCCCATTAATTTGGCACAAGTTGGCTTGCGCTACTGTATCTATAGCACTATGCTCCATTTTGGAGTGTGTGTTATCTGAAGAAACAGAGCCTGAAGCCTATCTAATGCTGTACAAAGCAGACACAGTAAACTTAGGGAATTGTGGGAGACAGGATTTGGACTCAAGGTTTTAAGAAGACAGACAAAAGTCTACAAAGTAGAACAGAAGACTACATTCAGTGCCAGATGCAAGGCAGATGCAAGATTTTCTACTTCAGTAGCATGAAATGTAGATTAGAATATCGGAGTTCCGGCATTCCTTTCTTGTAGGATATAGGACTTCCAGATGGCTTGCAATAATTGAACAGGCAGCTTCTTAAAGGCTACTTATAAAATGAAAAAAGACTAGCCAAATATCTGTAATCTTCTCGTAGGTTCTGCATGTCTACATATAGCATCAAGCTAGAAATAGGGCTCTGTAATCCACCTCCAGCAGTGACAAACACATGCAGCACCATGGTGAACAGTTACTTCTGTAACAGATGCAAAAACAGAGGTAGTGGTTGAAGAACTAAGCCACAGAAATGAAGTTTACTGGGTAGGTGAAGGCTTCAGGCAAAGTTCACTTAGAACCACAGTTATTTTGAAAATTTCCCTCGAGTCTAAAATGTCCATCAAGGCAAACTTCAGTATCAGTTCCAGAAAAGAATGACCAGCCATGTTGATCATCTGCTTACCAAATACTGAATACTCAAGTTCTAATGTCAACAATATTCCACCTTCTTAACATCCCTTTTGTCCACAACTTCTATAAATCAATGCAGGGAAGGCAGATATCCAAAGTTATTTATATGTCAAAGCTGAGCTTGTCTTTAAGGATTAAATTTGAAAAAAAGAGTGCAAAAGCTTAAATTTTTATTGCAATAAATCACAATTTTGTCATGCACACTTATGTACTACAAAGAACAAATGCACCTCATTGCAGTAAGGTCTCACACCAGACTGAAGAACAGCATCTGCAGATAAAATCTTCCCAGTAGTACAAGAGTTAAATATCTTCAAGCATAAACATGCATTTTTCTTTTCAAACACATAGCACATTAGCAAAATAGTAAAACAGCATCCTTGCCAATATGTGATAAGTAAAGTTAGGTGTGCAGAGAAAATGCAGCTGCAAAAAATGAGCAAAAATGCAAAACCTAGGGATCAGGCATGCAGAGGGCTTCACTTCTATTAAGTTCAAATTCGTATGTGGGCATTCAGACAGACATGCCCCAACCTGCTGGCCACACTTTCACTGAAACAATGCTGCATCCGTTACAAAGAAATTCCAGATGTACTCTATCACAAATAGTAGAAAAAGTAAAATTCTATACTCATCTGGAAGGAATTCTTCTAAAAACAAACCCATCAATTCACTGTTGTTGGAATGTAGGTTTCCTGCATTACAGTACTTACACTAAGTACCCCCAAACAGGTCTATATCATATAAGCGAATCGCACAAATTGCAAACGCTCATAATATCGAATGTACCGGACCTTGAAGTGCTTTTTCCTGAGATTGCGGTACAGTGAAGAATGGGATATTCGCCCTTTCCTCACTGTAGTGCGATCTCGGAGTTGGAATATATATTTAGCTGGGGGTGTGGGGGGGGCTTAGCCCCCCACAATAGAAAGTTTGAGGTCCGATACGTTCGATATTATGAGCATTCACAATTTGTGCGATTCGCTCATATGATATAACCCCCCCCAAACAACAGAGCACCTTCACAGAAAAATTAAAATTTCTAAAGTAGAAATACATGCACAATGAACAAAGAATGAACAGAGCTGAAAATGTTTTATTTAGCAAGTAATGCAGTAGTTTTAAAATGTTATTAAAAGTAATATTATACACAGCAAAATAATTAAGTGGTAAAAAACATGCAAAACCTTCTTACCCTTAACAGAACAAAGTTCTCCTGGAAAAAATATGGAAAGAAATAGAAAATGATAAAAGAGTCACAGAGAAGGAATGTAATTATGCCTAACAAGAAGACTAGATATGCAAGGTGGCCTTGAAGAAAAATGGTTATTAAAAAGATGTTATATACTCACCATAATGTTCCATCTGTGTTGTCCATTTCCATTCCTACTCAACTAATGGGGTTTTGAATCCAATCCTCAAATCCGACTCAGCCATTACACTAGATCGTGGACACCAAAAAACTCTCCTCTACCCATAATGCACCAACCCCCAACATCTCTCAGATCCTCTTTGCTGCCTGGCAGGAAGACTATTATGATATACCATAACTAGAGCTCAACACAAAGGACAGTAATGTCCTTGAAGCCTCTCATTCTTCCAGAAGTTAATAAAAATGGTGGGGCTAGTGGGTGGGGAGTTGAAGAATGAAAATGGACAACACAGATGAATGTTATGGCGAGTACAGAATTTCTTTATCTGATATTGCCAATTTTCATTCATTCCTCAACTAATGGGACAGAGTCCTTAGCTACCTAAAATCCAAGGTAGACTCCAAGGAAAGATATTCTTGAGTACATTTGCGCCAAAGGCTGCTCTTCCCCTCAAGACCAGATCTATTTTGTTATGAGTGATAAAGATATGAGGATTTGACCAAGTGGCAGCCGCACATATATTGTCCATGGAAGCTCTGGACTGGAACACAGATGTCACCATGGATCTGCTTGAATGAGCTTTTAAAGGTTTTGGTAAGGGGACATTCAACTTGTTATAGACAAAGGAAATCCAAACGGTCAATCATCTAGCTAGAGTTAACTTTGTAAATGATTCTCCCAATTTAGTATGTGCAAAGGAGATAAATAGCTCATCTGTCTTTCTAATTTCTTTTGTTCTGTGCAAGTAAAAACATAATTGTCTATAGACAAGTGCAGCATATATTCACCTTTATTTGCAAATTTAGGAAAGAATTCTGGCAAGTTAATGGACTGATCGATGTTGGATTCTGACACCACATTAGAAAGGAAGGAAGCATTGGTAAGTAACATCACCCCTATCCTTATGAAAAATCAAATATGGAGGCTTAGAAGAGAATGCTTGAGGTTTTGAAATTCTTCTAGCAGATGTAATTGCAACTAGAAAGATAGTTTTCCAGATCAGGAATTTAAGATAATACTTAGCTGCTGGTTCAAAAGGAGAGTAAATTAAGGCTTGCAGTACCATATTTAAATCCCAAGGTGGAGTGGGATCTTTATAAGAGGGCCTTAGCAGGAGACTGCCTCTCGAGAAGGCTTTGCACAGCTTAGAGGAAGCCAGCGAAGAATTTTGAAATCTAACAAGAAAACTAGAGATTGCTGTTAGCTGGACTTTTATAGTTGATTATCTAGCACCTTCATTAAACAGACTCGCTAAAAATTCCAGAACAGATTGAATTGGAGTGGAGAAGGGGTCAGTCTGATTTTGTTCTGCCCAACAAACCTTTTCCACTTACTCCTGTAAAGTATCCTAGTAGAAGGTTTATGGGAAGATAAAAGTATGGCATGGACCAGGGAAGAGAGCACTGGTTGTCTGGCTGTTAAAGGAACTGGAGACACCACACTGTTAGTGTGAGACCCGAGATATTTGGGCAAATCATGACTGTCTGGCGAGACAGTAGGCCTGGAACTGGATCCAGAATCCAAGGTGGATACTGTAGGTGAGACCAAAGGGATGAAAACCAAATCTGCAGAGGCCAGTAAGGTACAATGAGGATGACTTTGCTCTTCAACTGAGCTGCTTTCTGGAGGAATTTGGGAAATGGGGGGGGGGGTCGAGAGGTAAGCATACAGAAGACGGGGGGGGCAATCAGAGTATAGTATCCCTCAGTGATTCCCCCAGCAGGGAGAACAGGGCAAAAAACCTGCTGCACTTGTTGTTCAGGGGAGAGACAGAAAGACCACAGCAAGGCTGGCCCCACTGACTGAAAATTCCATCAGTCACTTTGTTGTTGAGAGACCACTCGTGAGGTAGTAAGATGGACCTGCTCAGTTTGTCTGCTCTCACGTTGGACTTCCCTGAAGTATGCATTGCTACTGGAAAGCATTTGGAAGATAACACCCATTGCCACACACTGAGGGTTTCTGGACACAGGGGATAAGATCTGGTTCCCCATTATTTGTTGATGTACCAACTACTGATGTGTTGTCTGTCTGGACTGGAATTTTCTGAGAGGAAGAGAGTCTAGGAATGCTTGCCGTGCCAAAAGCACTGCTCTCAGCTTGAGAACATTGATATGCAAGAGTTTGCTTCTTTGGAGGCCCAAGTGGCTTGGACCGTTTTCCCCAGAAAATGTCCCCCCCTCCCAATCTGGGAAGTTTCCGTGGTTACTATGGCCTTGGGCTGAAGGATCATGAAAGGACGGCCTTGTAATACTTGTTGCGGCTGCATCCACCAGCAAAGGTATCTTGAGTTATCTTCATCTTTGCTGACATGGGTTGAGAAAGCATTGACCATTGTGTTGCTAAAATCCATTGTAGAATTCTCATGTGGAATCTTGCTAAAGGAACTAAAATTCTTACTGCTGATATCGATCCCAGGGCTTGCATAATCAATCGAGCAGAAATTCTGGTACTGTAAATTATTTTCTTAACCTGCATCTTTATCGTTTGCACTCTTGATACAGGAAGAGAAGCTACCATAAATACCATGTTGAACACTGCCCCTATGAATTCTGATGTCTGGGTCGGTCCTAAGTGAGACTTGTAATTTATGGTTGTTCCGAAATGTAAACAATTTAGTAGCATCTGATCTTGTGCTTCTATCAGTAGATGACTAGTCAGGGCAGTAATTAGCCAATCACCTAAATATGGAAACACTCGGAATCCCTAGAGTCTCAAGTGAGTTGCTACTACTGCCATACATTTGATGAACACCCAGGGTGCTGTGGTGAGGCCATAGGGCAGTGCTATGAACTGGTAGTGCCTCACCCCGAGCTGGAAGCGCAAGTACCTTCTGGATTGTCTGCTCATTTTTGTGAGAGAGTACACATCCTGAAAGTTTATCAAGCACATCCAGTCATCCTTGTCCAGAAAGGGCAGAATAGACTGAACCATGACCATCCAGAGCTATGCGTGTCAAACTGATTTGCTCAGTACACTGAGATCCAATATTGATCTCCAGTTCCATGTTTTCTTTGGCACTAAAAAAAAATCTTGAGTTAGTTCTGGATTCTGTTTGGTCTGATGGGACATCTTGGATGACTCTTTCTTAGCAGCTTTTGTATTTCTAGTGCTGCTGCTTTCCTCTGATTGGGTGGAACATCGGGAAATTTTCTTACCAATGGAGGAGGTAGGGAAAAGGGAATTATATAACCTCTGGAAATAATCCTCTGCATCCAAATGTCTTTTGTTATATCTAGCCAGGCTCTCTAGTGCAGAGATAAGCGACCCCCCCCAACTGCCTCAAGAAATGAGCAATGGGACTTCCTTTCAGGAGCGCTGAAAGGGTTTGTTGGAAAAAGAATTCCTAGACACCTAGTTTTGCAGGCCTCCTCTGCCATGGGGGCATCGACGTGCATTATAGCTCTCCCCTCGGCCTCTGGAAGAACTGCCTCAACGTGTGTCCTAGAATGGACCTTGGGACTAACTGAACCAAATTTTTCAACCACCCCGTTGATTCCCAGAAAAGGTCTTTTGAGGGGTCGAAAAATGCACACTCACTGCAGAGGGGGTCTTTCAGTCTCACACCTAGAGTGTGTCCTTCACTGTGGGGCCAAACAAGTGCCATTAAAAGGAGCACTGATGAACGAGGACTAGAAGGGTTCCACAAAATTACACAGACGCATCCAGGCATGCCTCCTGATGTTAATACCTGAACCCAAGGCCCTTGAGGCGCCTTTTGCAGTGTATGAGATAAGCCTCATGGACGAATTTGATACAGCTTGTAGGGTAGACAACTGAAAGACTACTGAAGTTTTAGTTCCAGAAAGAGATTTTGATAGCTCTTTAATCAAATCTCTTTGAAGTCTCACAAAATGTGCCAGATAAGTTCAATGATTTGAGTGCAAAAGTCATTGAAGTATGAATACGCTTCCCAAATCGGTCAATTATCCTAGACTCTCTATTAGGAGGTTGGGCAGTGGATCTCTGTTCAGGAAATCCTTTTTTGTAGCTGCTGCCACGACAATGGCACCTGCTAGCACCCCTTTATCCCAAAATTCTCTTTCTACAGGTGGAACCAGAATTAGGTCTGCTCTCTTGGGCAGTGGCTCATCTGAATCAGGTTCCTTCCATGCCCACCTAGAGATCAAATCAATAAGCTCATTGGTGGGTGGAGTAACCCAGGAAGGTAGACAGGCCAGCTCCAAAAGGGCTCCAGAAATATTGATTCCTCCGGAGAAGGGTCTTGGGAAGACCATACACCCCCCCCCCAGGTTAAGGATCTCCAGAATGTCTCCAAATGAAACGACATCAGGTGGTGATTTTGGGGGGCCCTCTTGTATCGAAATTAGTATCTTCAGTGATAACTCTTGAGGGAGTCCAAGTACCTCCTTTTGCACTTCCTTAGTAGGATGGTCTGGTGAAGTATCAGAAGAAATCAGAATACCCTGCTGGGTAGTCTGGAAGCTTTGAGCTGGCTGTCCTTGTGAGGTAGAACATTGAGGCTCAAGGCACAAAGACATTTGAGAAGTAGAGGGAGGATTCGAGGGGGTAGGACCCATCTGACCTGCTGGAGAAGAGAACACTGTCTTCATAACCTTGAAAGCAGATGGCTCTGGAGAGAAGGAAGACAGCAGAGCTGAGAAAGCAAGTTTCAGACACATCACTTCCCTGCACTCCAAAAACAACCCACCTGAGGCAGAAGTCGGACTCAAGCTACCCAGTGCCGAGGCTCTGCAAATCTCAGAGTAGACTCACCTCCCAGAGCCAACAGGGATGCTTCGGCTACAAGAATCATCCAGCTCAGAGGATGTATGAGCCGGTGCACGCAGCAGTTTTCAGATCTGAAGAAAGTGCTTTCTTCAGATCTGAACCAGACGGACCCAGAAGGCTCAGATCCAAAAACTCTAAAGCAGCAGGCTAAATTAGAGAAGGAGCTGTAATGGGTGAAATAGTAGAAGATCGGGCTTCCTGAGCTGGAGGGGTAGGAGCTGTAAGCACTCATCTGAATTTACGCCACAAGGAATTTCCTTATCTTTCTCTCCACATCTGTTTCAGTAAGACTCCTGGAGGAACAAGAAAATATGCCCGGGATGGAGATTTGGAGTGCCCTTCTAAAAAGGGAGAAGGCATCCTGGACAGGACTGGACCCAGATGAAGAAAATAAGTAGTCCTTGGTAGAGGCTTCATATCCAAGGGCATAGGATGACTGGATCTGACAAAGGTTGGACTGCAACCAATTTCAGATTCAGTCTTTTTTGATTCTGAGGAGGAAGAGGCTGAAGATTCAGAAGGCCTAGATCTTTTTGCAGGGACTCTAGTCTTGTGTTTGTGGGATTAATCCCCAGTAATGGCCTCAGAAAATGAAGCTGGCAGCAAGCCTTCCAAAATCAATTTCTTCTGTCAGCCACAGCTCAGGGGATTAAACCCGCAACAGATACTGCATTCTTGTTGTAAGCATTCGGAGTCCAAGGAGTATACACAAAGCTTACGGGAATCAGAAAAGGGAACTTTGTGCCCACACTTTTCTCATGTTTTAAATCCTGCTGATCCTTTTTTGAACATAATGAGGAGGAGTATACCACCACCACAACAATAAATAACTTTTTTTAACTAGAAACAAGAGAAAAGCTAATTACTAGCAATGGGATACAAATATTTGAACTAAAAGAAGAAAGTATGCCAACTATCATATTAAAGAGATACACCCATGTAAAGGGATAGGGAAGAATAGGCTAGGCTTATCAACAATGGTAGGAAAAAAGTACACTCTAAGGTGCATGGAAAGTAGAGGTCAACAGTGATAACCAAATGTAAATCTAAAGATTAAAGAGTTTTGTTTAGAAGCTAATAAGTAAAAAGGACTCATCTCCCACTCAACAACTCGAGAGCTAAAGGTAATCACGTTTAGACACAAAAGCAGCAAACAAGATCGGAGAGATGTTAGGGGTTGGTACATATTGGGTTGGGAAGGAGCTTGACAGCTTTTTAGTGGCCACGAGCTAGTGTAACGGCTGAGTCAGATTAGAACCCCCATTAGTTGAGGAATGAATGAAAATTGACATCAACTCTACCATTAGCAGAACAATAATTTTGAGAGGTAATAAAAACACATTTCTCACACTGCAGGGATGAAAAGAATAGATTCTACAGTGACTTCCAGAATGTTTTACACAAAACTTGATATAATACAAGAAACTCACTCTTGAGGCATTAGGTGAAGCACAGTTCTACATGTACTTAATGATGATATTCCACCATAAATCACACATAAGATATTATTATATTAATATTCAAATGTTCCCCATGTCAGTTTATTTTCTAAAAAGACTTTTCCACTGGGTAGACATCTGGGAGCTTTTCTAAGATGCCTATCATCTGCTAGTTAATTTTTCTGATCTTTAAGTCCTGTGCTCAGGACATGCGTTTTCTTAGCACATGCTGAGTATTAGTGCACAAAGAATTAGGAGTACACTGGCTCAAGAAAAATATGAGGGATGATAAATGTTTGAGGGTAGCAAAGTAGACAAATTAACAGAGCTTGCAAAATTTCTGCTTTTTGGTGTGGGTGGCTTTGGACCCCTACAGCTCCTCTTTAAGCAACACGTGTGTTAAACTTTAGATAAAGTTGTCACTTTGAAAGTTGCAAAATAAGAAGTTATGTACCTACCATAACGTTCCATGTTAGTTGTCTTCTCTCGCCTTCTTTCTTGCTTGATGGGTTCGGAGCCGATCCCTCGGCTCCGACTCGGCACTTGCTAAGCTCGAGAGTCTCTTTCACCAGCTCGAGGCAGCCCCATATCCCATGATGCAAGGCAGTAAATACCCAGATCTCGTTTGTTGCCAAAGGGCAATAATACCAAGCATAAATACTTCCCAAAGGAAGAGGAAACTTACAAATGGGAAAAAAAAAAGGGCCAGGTCTGAATGGTCTTTAGCATAAAAGTTTCTTATACAAGGTCTGTCCAGGCCAGGGGGAAGGAGGGAGGGTCGCAAGAAAGAAGGCGAGAAGACAACTAACATGGAACGTTATGGTAGGTACATAACTTCTTAATGTTAAGTTGTCAATCTCGCCTTCATTCTTGCTTGATGGGACCGCGTCCCTAGCACCTCTATCCTGGGTGGCTCAATGGAACAAACTCTTGAGAACTGTAGAGCCAAAACTGGCCCTGTCCCTGGAGGCCAAGTCCAATTTGTAATGGGAAACAAAAGTGTGAGGAGTGGCCCAAGTGGCGCTGCACAAATAGTGTCTAAAGGCAGTCTAGCTTGAAAAGCTGTAGAAGTAGCTAAACTCCTAGTTGAATGTGCTTTAGGTTTTGAGCACAGCTGTTTTCCCCTGATCATTATAAATTTCAGTGATGACCGAAGAAAGCCATCTGGACAAAGTCACTTTAGAAACAGGAAGGCCTTTTTATTATCCGCATAGGAAACAAAAGTTGATCAGATTTTCTAAATTTTTGTTCTGTCCAAATAATATCTGAGCTGACGGTGGGCGTCAAGATAATGTAGCTTTTGTTCAGCTCTATCTGAATAGTTAGGAAAAATACCGGAGATCAATGGATTGATTCAGATTGTTTTTGAAGCGACCTTAGGTAAAAGGATGGATTAGTTCTCAAAGATACTCTGTCTTTGTGAAAAATCAAATAGGGTCGAACCGAAAGAGCATGAAGTTCAGACACCCTCCTGGCAGATGTAATAGCCACTAGGAATAAAGTTTTCCAAGAAAGATATTTCAGGGAACAAGAAACAGCTGGCTCGAAGGGGAAGAATTAAGGATGTCAGCACTAAATTTAGATCCCACTGAGGAGGAGGATTCCTGATTGGAGGCTTTAGTAGGAAAATTCCTTTCAAGAAGGCCCTGCAGAGCCTATGGGACATAATATTATGATCTGCTATCCCGACATGAAAATTAGAAATAGCAGCCAACTGAACTCTGACTGTGGAAGAAGAGGAGCCTGCATGAAAAATCTCTGCTAAGAAGTCCAGAACTGCCTGAACAGGGGCAGTAAAAGGATCAATATTTTGGGTCTTAGCCCAATAAGAGAAACGTTTCCATTTGCTTGTGTAAATCCTCCTGGTAGAGGATTTTAGTGAAGCTACTATGATGTCTCTAACTGGGTTAGAGATCAAAGGAAGCCTGGCTAAGGAAGGAAGTGGAGCAACCATGCTGTGAGGTTGAGAGAGGGGATTGACCGGTGCAGCTGACCGGATTGGTGAATCAGTAGATCTGGCACTGGGTCCAGATGCCACGGCTGCACCAAAAGGTGAGGATGGAGGAACGGGAACCAAACTTGTCGAGGCCAGTAAGGGCAATGAGAATCAATTTGGCTCTCAAAGCGGTAGCTTTCTGGATCACCTGAGGGATCAGAGGAAATGGAGGGAAGGCACAAAGAAGTCCCTGGGGCCAATCCTGGGTCAGAGCGTCTCTGGGGGGATGGCCTGATAGAGGGAAGAGGCTGAAGAAGTCTGGACATTTGCTGTTTTGGGGAGTAGCAAAAAGATCGCAACATGGACGACCCCATTCCAGAAAAATCTCTTCCGCTATAGATTTCTTGAGAGACCACTCGTGAGGCATGAGGATAGCTCTGCTCAATCTGTCCGCTATAATATTGGTTTTCCCAGGGATATGCGTTGCTACCAGAAACCGATGAGAGGAGATCGCCCATTGCCAAAGTCTGAGCGCTTCTCGACACAAGGGGTAGGACTTGGTTCCGCCCTGTTTGTTGATATACCAAACTACAGACATGTTGTCTGTGTGGACTGCAATTGTCCCTACGGGAAGAAAGTCGTTGAGGGCTTGCAACGTTAAAAGCACTGCTCTCATCTCCAGGACATTTATGTGCAGATGGTACTCGAGCGGTTGCCACGTCCCATGAACCATCCTGCCCTGATAATGACCCCCACCCGATCAGGGAGGCATCCGTGGTGACAGTGGCTATCGGGACGGAGGTACAAAGCACCTGCCTTGGTGAGCCTGCGGCGATGTGCTCCACCAAGCAAGATGCTCTTTGCATGTCTGTGTCACCAGAATCTGGTGACGCATTGGAAGTTGCTGGTATGACCACTGTGTGAACAGCATCCACTGAAGAAGGCGCATGTAGAATCGAGCCAGGGAAGAAGAGTAATGGCTGCAGCCATGAGACCTAATACCTTCAGAACCATTCTGGCCTGTATTTTCTTGCTGGCCAGAATGATCCTGACATGAGTCTGAATGTCTGAAACTCTTTGATCTGTAAGGGTAGCTGACATCCGAACAGTGTTTAAGTTTGCCTATGAAGGTAATAGACTGGCAGGGCGATAAGGATGACTTTTCGAGTTGATTGAGATGCCCAAATGAGAACAAAGGTCTATTGTGTAATCCCTGGCTTGTATAAGCTGATGCCTGGTGGTGGCTGACAGGAGCCAGTCGTCGAGACACGGAAACACCTGGAATCCCTGACGTCTCAGGTGAGCCGTGACCACTGCCATGCATTTGGTGAACACTCTGGGGCTGTAGTGAGACCAAAGGGCAGGGCTCTGAACTGGAAGTGACTGGACCCCAGCCGAAGCGGAGAAATCTCCTGGAGCGTCTGTGAATTTTGATGTGATAGTACGCGTCCTGAAGATCTATTGAGCACATCCAGTTGTCCTTCTGTAAGAAGGGCAGAATTGACTGAAGAGTGACCATTCGAATCTTGTCTTCCTGACAGACTTGTTGAATCTGCTGAGATCAATATTGGTCTCCAGTCTCCCGTCTTTTGGGGACCAAAAGAACCTTGAGTAGATTCCGGGCTCTGAATGGTCTATTGTAACTGGCTGAATGGCTCTTTTTTGCAGTAGTTTTGCGATTTCCAACTCTGCAATGTCCCTTAGACCGGGTGGTACATCTGGAAGGGAACTTGAGGGGAAGGGACTTTCCTCGAAAGGAATTATGTAACCCTTGGATATGATCGACTGTACCCATCTGTCTTGAGTGAGGGAATGCCAGGCTTCTGGGTACAGTGATAATCTTCCCCCGAATGCCTCCAAAGGAGGGACAGCCGGGCAACACCTCAGGGATGCTGAAAGGGCTTATCAGAGAGAGGCTCCCTGTTTCCCTGTTTCTTCGGACCCCCTCTGCCTCTAGGCGTCTGTTGTTGTTACCCCTCTGCCTCTAGGGGTAAACTGACCACGTGAATCCGGCGTGACTCCTTGGGATTTACGGAACCACATCTTCCCACCCTTCTGTCCTTTGGGATAAGGCCTAGAAGGGGTGGAAAAACGGACTCCAACAGCAAGAAGAGTCTTGCCGTCCTGCTCGCACCTGGTCAAGGTTTCCTTCACCTGAGGGCCAAACAAAGCTGACCCATCAAAGGGAGAATTTGTGAAGGGCGCCTTAAAGGGATCCAAAATCACATAGCCACATCCAGGCTTGGCGTCTAAGAGCCACACCTGTGCCTGCGGCTCTACTCGCTCCATCCGCAGCATAAGATATCAGCATGGAGGAGTTTGCAATGGAATTGAGGGTTCCTAGCTGAGAAGCAATTTTTCTTGAGCCCCTGCAGCTGTAGGATCCTGAACTACTTCCCCAGCTCCTTCAGGATATCCCTTTGGAGTCTGGTGAAGTGACATAGGTAATTCAGCGAGCATAGCAAAGGTCGCTGATGAAAACATCCGCTTACCATACCTATCCATGGTCCTAGAGTCCTTATTAGGAGGATGGACGGCACGGAAGGATCTGCAAGTTCCTTTTGGTGGCCGCAGCCACCACCATGGCATCAGCGGGACACCCTTAGTAAGGAATTGTTTGTCGCGGGCGGTGATAAATTTTGAAGGCCTCCTAGGGACTGGCTCTACAGAGTCAGGAGCTGCCCACGTCTTCGTGCAATCACCTGCATAAGGGGTCGAAGGCGGAGATACCCAGGAGGTGGAGGGCCGAGATCCAAACGCCTCTAGGTATACTGACTCATCCTCAGAGGGATTGCTGGTGGGCCAGTTTCCCCTCTGTTTCAGAAGTTCTAGGATGTCTGAGAAGGAGACATCCTCAGAGGGGGATCTAGGGGATCCCTCTGACTCATCAAAGTCAGTATCCAGTGACAGACTCGGGAGTCTACATGCTTCCTCTTACAAGTCCTCTTCCTAGGAGGATCTCCGAAACATCAGGAGAATCCTCGGAAGAGGTGGAAATTCCCAATGGGGAAACCTGAGGCGGAGGATCTCTGGGTCCTGTAGCAAGAGAAGTGGCAGAGATGTCAACAGGTACAATAGAGGGAGGAGCTACGGGAACAGACTGCTGACTGATACCAGTGGCCAGTACACTCTTCATCACCTCGAATGCTCCCCTCCCAGGCAGGTCCGAGAGAACCCGCTCCGAAGAGCTAGGAACTCCAGGGGCCACCGAAAGGGAAGTCTCCGAGGCAGATGTCGGAGCCGAGCTCACCAAGGCCGAGGCTCCAAGGGGAAGAGTGGGCTCGGACAAGGGTCCGATGCCACTCACCCCCTCGGAGGAGACCATGGAAGCCCGACCACCGAATCCCTCTAAGGAAGAGGAGATAAGAGTAGAGGCTGAAGGAACAGAAGGGGTATCCGTCCTCCAGCCGTAGCAGTAACCATTCCCGAAGACTCCAACTCCAAACTCTGTGGTAGAGTTGAAGGAGGAACAGTAACGGGGTGTGGGCCAACAGTCGTCTGTTGAGACGGACTGTGTAACATTTGGGCCAGTACCTGTGACTTGAGTAATCTACTGACCACTCTCTCTAGGTCATGGTCTGATAACCTGGATGACCTTGAAGATTGGCTCCGATGGCTCCGTTCCGATAGAAGAGGTGAAGCGGCGCCGAGAGTATCGGCTCCAAGGAAGGAGACCTCGACCTCTTCCTGGAATGAGCCATCGGAGCCGATACAATAGATCCTGTCGGAGCCGACTTCTCGGAGCCGACAGGAAGCCTCGATGTATCGGCTCCAGCCGGAGCCGATACAGCCACCAAAGTAACGGTGCCGGAGCCGATCGGAGCCGACACCGATGCCTGTGCCACATGGGTGTCGGAACCGATCGAAGTGGTCAAAACAGATTCGGCACCGATAGCCATCAGCGCCGAAAGCTTTGTCGATCCAGAATCGGCTCCAGCCGGAGCCGATCTCGACTCAATACGAGTCGGAGCTGAGGCCGCAGGCTTAGAAACAGAAGCCTGGGCCTTGGCGGGTTTAGTTGATTTTGGTGGAGCCGACTTAGCCGGAGAGCCCTCCGGCTTAAGAAGGCCCCTAAGAATCAACTTATTACGTCTCTCCTGCAGGACTCTCTGGCTGAAGGAGTGACAAATAGCACAGGAGTCCTGCAGGTGAAGAGGGCCCAGACAATACAGGCAAGAAGTGTGACCGTCTGTCAGAGACATCTTCTGACAGCACGAGTCACACTTCTTAAAACCCGAGACCCTCTCCTTAGACATAGTGTTGAGAACACAACACACACACACACAACACCAGTCTAAATTAACTTACACAAATACCAAAAAGGTATTCTATAAAATCCAACACACACACACCCTAACAGGGGGGGGGGATGGGATAGGGAAAAATTGACTAACAAAAAATTAAAGGAGACAGGAAAATTCTGTCAGAAAGGGTAGAATATAACTTAAACTATCAATAAAAGAGTTTTTTGACTAAAAAAAGGGGCTTAAATCACAAAAGTGAACAACTTACCAGGAGCTGGTAAAAGAAGACCTCCTAAGCGGGCGACAAACGAGATCTGGGTATTTACTGCCTTGCATCATGGGATATGGGGCTGCCTCGAGCTGGTGAAAGAGACTCTCGAGCTTAGCAAGTGCCGAGTCAGAGCCGAGGGATCGGCTCCGAACCCATCAAGCAAGAATGAAGGCGAGATTGACAACTTAACATAGGTCCTTTCAATCTGCTCTGATAAGTGTCTTTGATTAACCTGTCACCACTCAGGTGACTGAATGCCCAGTTCTCAGTTCCCACCGAACATAGAAAATACTTAAAAGCAAACACGAGGGAGGATTAGGACATACTAAAAGTAGAATCTTTTTGTCACACAGTGCATCTGAACAGCCTTCCCATAAATAAAAGGGTAAGAACTAGTAAGGCTTAGTTACAGTAGATGATGATCAGTAAAATATGAAAAATGTTTTCCACATCACTTATGCCATGCTTAAAGAAGCACACTGCACTGTAAGGTCACCAGAGTAAAACTCCAAGCAGTATTCAAAACCTCTCAAGGTGGAGGCAGTTACAAGGACAAACTCAAAGGAGAGCCATGAAGCACAGAACTACCACCAGGTTTCATATGGAGGACTGTGGGCCAATTTGTAGCCCTTAATGAAACATGGGCAAAGAGGAGCAAGGAACCAAGGTGCACAGGTTTGCTAGTAGTGCAAGCAGCAACCTCAGTGGGGGAATGACCTTTAAACAGTATTAACGGAAGGGCCCCATTAGCTTTTTGCCAGGAAAACCAAGGTAGCTGGCAAACAATTTCAATATGGTCTATATAAAAATTGCCCCCCTTAATCTGTAGTAAAGAAGAAAAAAAAATCTAGTCTTGAATTTGTACAATTTACAGCTGTAGGTGCCACAAAGTACATCTATGTAAGGTACTGCATGTTACAGTACAAAATAGTCTGGTCAGTCACCGTAGTAGAGTCCAGGTACATGAAAAAGCCAATATGGGCAGGCAAATCAACACATATTAACTACTGCAATTTCTTCTTAAAAGCACGCAGGCTTAACTCATTTTCATTGACCGCTTTCAAGAAGAAAAAAGGCTATTCCTGATTGGTGGTTTGTTTTACCTATTTGAGCATCACTCGTGCTAATGTGGTATTGCTTCCTCTGGTACTGCTATCCAGGCATTCACTCAGCTGCTTTCTTTGGACAGTCAGAGTCCCACGTAATGTGAAACACCGAGGGAAGTATTTTATCTGGGCAGTACCTGGAATTGTTCAGTTATGACCACTGTACTACTCTGGTAAGTAAACATACCAGAAAAACAAAAATAAAAAATATGAATGTGTCAGCAGAGGAATTGAAAGCAGAAGGGGCATATTGCATATACTTTTGCATCTCCTACATTAGAATACTTCTACTAATTTACTGTGAAGTATATTCAATGAACTCTAGCAACATCTTTGCAATCTAAGTGTGTAAACATAGCTTTTGTAACATTTAAAAACAGTACAGTCTATGTAAGCATTACATGTTGCGCAAGTACCTCAATATTGATATTTCCCAATTTCTGTTTAAGTAATGTAGCAACTTTTTTCCTTCTGTGGACAGAAACCAAGTATTTCAAAACGCCTATAATGAGAGAACACATCTGTGACAGTTTTCACTGGGAATATTCGTTATCGTGCAAAAAGCCTGTGGTCATTACATCCATACCTGACTCAAAGTGCAGGAGCTCTGCAACAAAGTCCATCTCTGTGAAAGTTTTCACTGAGAATATCTGTCATTGTGTAACATAAGCAAGTTCGCACCAAACCCATTTATGACGCCCCTCACCCTTTGCCCCAAATACAGACTGATCATTTTAACTCAAACTGAAATAAAATTGAGTTAAAGGGGGGGAAATACTGTCAAAAAAGAAGAATTAATAACACCTCCTAGGAGGGAACATTCACCCTAATCTTGTCCCCACCTATCATAACAATCATAAAGACAATTCTCTTCCACACACTAATCAAACCTCAAAATGGTCAACCTCCCAACAAGTAATCTAACTTTTGCTGCTAAAAATAGTGAGAGAGACAAGAAATAAAACTAATGAATAACATATCTGGAACTTGGCTTAAACCCAGCATAAATGATTCCGGAAGTACACCCTCTGGTTTTAATATCATGCGCAATGACTATATAAAGAGGAAAGGTGGTAGTATTGCTTTAATATTTCCCAACAATTACCACATTTCTTCCTACAAAAAAAAAAAACAATACCAAAATTCAGTTTAGTGGAGCTTCTTTTTACTTTCCTGAAAATAAACAGATATTATCGAATATGTACTGCTGTCTTTTACATCCCTCTTGGAGACAACACTGCTCCACTGGAAGATATATCCTGCACTGGATATCCATAACACCTCCGCAAGAAAAAATACTGTTAGGTGATATCAATATCAACTGGTTGGATGCAACTTATAACTCCCTAACATCCAGCATGAACTTACATGGTTTCACACAACTAATTAATAGTCCCACACATTATAGCAAGACACCAAACTCCTTATCAGACTGGACGGTACTATTAGACCACCACAGGTACAATGAATGTCAGAGTCTCTCAGTAACCATCGCCCAATGTATATAACCAGACATCTCACACATCCACTTAAATAGCATGTTTATAAAATATGCAACCTGTCCAAGTTTAACAGAGAAATATTCATTTCTTTCCAATCATCTATTAACTGGAACATACTAAAAATCCTCCTCATAGATGATGCTATAAATGAATTCGACACACCTTTCCTAAATATCCTAACTAGTCTTGCACCTCCTCCTAGAAAGAAGAGGCTAAAACAAGTAATGCAGTTTCAAAATGGTCCACAGCCATATTAAAAAACAAAAAATGAAGACAAAAATTACACTATAACATGCAGAATAGTAAACAGCTCTAAAAATTCAGGTCAGCCATTAAAGAAATCTTACATCCCGGCCAAAAATTCAACCCTAACCCCTCATCCAATAACTCATCACTGGAAATTGCAATAGAATTCAACTCTTATTTCATACATAGCATCTTTAACCAAGGACCCCCCAAAATCTAATCCTAACCCTGCTCAACAGCCATGTATCACCATATATCCACTTTCAACTTCAACCCTCTGCCCGCATCATATATAAAACTGCTCAGACTCGAACCATGTTCTACATCAGCAGTTGACCTTCACAAGTACTTTAAAATAACAGTCAACAGCATTGCCTATCCGATCACAATCCTTATAAAAAGGTTAATTCAGGAATACCAACTTTCTTCTCTCTGTGGGGAAAAATATCAATCCTTATCCCTCTACACAACTATCTCCACGAAAATGGAACAGAACAGAACAGAACAGAACAATGTAAAAATCCAAAAACGAACGGTCTGGTAATGATAGCTCCACACAAAATGCTGCACGGCTCGAACAGGTGACAAAAGATTTATTATCAATAACAGAAAGAATGAATTGAGCCTCAGTTAAGCGCTTTCATCTGAATAAAACAGACTTCATCAGAACACTGTAAACATGACCCTCCATCCTTAAAAAGCACTTTTAGGAGCCAAAAAGTAATTTAAAATTTAAAAAGACAGTGCCAAAAATTCACAACTGCTAACATATTTAGAACCTTTGTATAGCTGTCTGAACATCTCTAATAATTGTCCTTATTGCATAAACACTATAATAAATAATGTTTAATAATAAATAATAATGTAATGAATAATGTATAATGTATAACATATAACCCAACAATGTGGTTAAATGAAAATAAAATATACATCAATAAAACATATGTAAAACCTGTATAAACTATCGAACATATCTAATAATGACCTATTACAATAAACACTATAAACTTATTGCATATGAACTAAATAAAAATAATGACTTAAATGAAAATATGTGCTACAATAAAACATAATATGCTACATACAGCACATATAACATAAAAAATCAGAATAAAGATATTAAATGCTGTAAAATGTAATGCAAAAAGCAATATTTACAATATGTGTATAATAGGTATTTTTGGTCATGGCATAACGTTGTGTATATTGTGACATTATGGTAGGGTTCTACCTATTATACACATATTGTAAATATTGCTTTTTGCATTACATTTTACAGCATTTAATACCTTTATTCTGATTTTTTGTTATATGTGCTGTACGTAGCATATTATGTTTTATTGTAGCACATATTTTCATTCAAGTCATTATTTTTATTTAGTTCATATACAATAAGTTTATAGTGTTTATTGTAATAGGTCATTATTAGATATGTTCGATAGTTTATACAGGTTTTACACATGTTTTATTGATGTATATTTTATTTTCATTTAACCACATTGTTGGGTTATACATTATACATAATTACATTATTATTTATTATTAAACATTAATTATAGTGTTTATGCAATAAGGACAATTATTAGAGATGTTCAGACAGCTATACAAAGGTTCTACATATGTTAGCAGTTGTGAATTTTTGGCACTGTCTTTTTAAATTTTAAATTACTTTTTGGCGCCTAAAAGTGCTTTTAAGGATGGAGGGTCAAGTTTACAGTGTTCTGATGAAGTCTGTTTTATTCAGATGAAAGCGCTTAACTGAGGTTCAGTTCATTCATTCTGTTATTGATAATAAATCTTTTGTCACCTGTTCGAGCCATGCAGCATTTTGTGTGGAGCTATCATTACCAGACCGTTCGTTTTTGGATTTTTACATTGTTGTTATCCCTCTACATAGAGGAAATTCAACAGATACTAACTGTAGACCTATAGCAATTTTACCCCCTTCTCCAAAAGTACTTGAAAAATGTATTCTAAAACAATTGCTAAACTATCACCTGCAGGATGAACTCCTATCCCCTATATAACAGAACTTCCATTCCTCCCATAGTACTAACACTGTACTTCTAACTTTATAGATACTGTCAGTAAAGCTAGAGATAATGGCAAACTAGTCTCCTCCTTATTTCTAGATTTGTCTAAAGCCTTCCACACAAGTTTGTCATAGCAAACTTCTTCAAAATAAATTTCCTCACCAAGTCTATCTTGGTCCACACTTATATGGTTCAAAAGCTATTTGTCAAATTTGTGTCAGTCGATACAATGCCACGCCACCCTCTCTCCATACCTCCCAGTCAGGTCCCCTCCTCTTTAATACCCTCCACATATCCACACAACAGGTTTCCCTAATACAATACAATATGCAGATGACTCCATACTCATATGCATATCAGACAACATGGCACATCTCCAAAACATTACTCCGGAAGCTTCAACTTTCACTGAAACATGGCTTTGTAACTCAGTTCATGCTCAACCCTACAAAAAAAAATACTATTTTTTCCTCCAAATCTCTCGTGAGAAAATAAAATTTAAAATCCTCTCTTAATAATATAACCTTTGAAGTCATTTCTCATAGCAAATTAGGATGATAGTGGATGATCATCTTAAATTCAACCTGCATATGCAAAATTAAACTCAAAAGACACCACAAACTAGGGATGCTTTATAAAGCTAAAAATTCTCACACCAATGCAACTAAAACTATAATTGCCACTACTTTATGTCACTCCCATCCATACTAACCTTCAGCCATCACAAAAAGCAAAACTTTAATACTGTAATACAGTAGCTAGATTTGCAGCAAATGTACCTTTCAGAACCCACCAATATATAGTACGAAAAAGCCTAAAATTGGTTAGAAGTATTCCATTAACTGACATACACACAGCTTTTTAACCACCTATAAAATTGCCCCGCACTAAATATAATTCTGTACAACTATGTTCCCACTCTGTTATTACGATTCAATGACTAAAAACTCCTTTGTCCACAAACTTATCAAATCTGCTGAGCATGGTCTGTTCTCATACCACATTGCTAAAGCCTGAATTCCTTACCTGTATCTATTAGGTTAATAACCTGCCTCCTGTCCTTAAAAAACATTCTGAAAGTCTTCCCAACCAAAATCTGTCTCTGGTTTTGTTCAAACCTAGTATAAACTCTATCCTTAAATATGAACAACTACTTATTCATACCGTACACCTCCTTATTCCCCCTTATTCACTCTCTATAATCAGTTTATCTCCCCACTCTGTCAAAAAATTACCATGACCCTGTTTTTCCCCATCACTTTATATTGCGTTTCTTGTTTGTATTTATACTAGCCTACCTTTAATTTTTCTAAACTGGCTAAACATTCTATAATATTAAATCACTGGCATACAAGTTATATCTATTTTTAATCAGTGCTGGCAATCAGCTATATCAAACTAGACAAACTGTGGATGTTATTGTATTATTTTTGTAGATTGTAAAATTGTTGTTCTTAAAATGTTTTTGTTATACTTTGGAGCTTTCTGGAGGCCTCTGTTGAAAATGGGCACCTAGCCAGTCAGATTTTCCAAGAAATCAAATGTCAACGAATAAATGTATTATATTACTTCTAATGCAATGTAATGGTTTTAAGAAAATAAAATAATCCAAAGTGCAATTAAGGACTGTAATAATGAAACCTCTTTATCAAATACCAAACAAATAGCATGGTATTTCTTCTGTTTACTAAAGATATCCTTTAGTGCTTTGGATTTCTGAAGCTATTTGTCCAAGACTTTAATGGACATTTCACCCAGGACTGATGGTGATTAAAAGCCTAGCTATCAAATTAGCAATATAAATGCTGCCCATCATAAAAACTATGAGATTTATGAACTGAATTGATCATTTCCATTTCAAAATGAGATGTCAACTTTATTATATTTTATTCTTAAGTGATAGGTTGTAATGGAGATTTTTTCAGCTGAGGCTTTAACAAATTAAATGCTTCGGATTTTCCTCTTTTTTCAAGTCTACAAAGAAATACAGATGCCAAGGAAAGCAAAAGACCGATTTAATCCAATAATTTAACACCATTATTAACTTAACACATTACACAGTGACAAGTGTGCACATACATTTATAAAGAGAAAATAATTGCAAAATGTTTTTCTTTTCATGCATTATACATATATAGTTTCTTTTCTTGATCATTTTTTTCAATTTAAAATTACATGGAGGGCTCAAGTCCTTTATTCCCTGCTGTTTTTTTCCTGAGCATTGTGCATGCATTGTTCCAACAGATTCCATTTATTTCTAACATTACAATTAGTAGGGACTTAACTTTGCCTAGGAAGTTCAATTCCTGTATCTCATCTGAAAAAGAATCGTTCTTATTTACAATAATTTGCACATCCAACATACTGTAAAAGGAAATTTTTAACATCCACCAATTCTTTGCATTCCCAAAAAACATGTTCCCAAATATCTCCCCTTTTCCCCATCTCACCTCCCAAAAATTATCTACCTGTGGAATAAATAAGTCTACCCATGGTATAAAATATGTATGCAAACACTTCTTAGCAAAAAAAAAAAAATCTAAACCTTCTAGATTTTGTTGCAGACTTGGAAACCATGAAAATATTCTCCCATTGTTTTTTTATATATCGCTTCTCTATTTTCATTTCCAATTTGTTTCTAACCACTCCTGATTCTTATAGTTATTGTGCATTATTTCATATGCCCTGCTAATTATCTGTAACTATAGCTTGTGTTCCACATTTAACTATACGTTCAACCAGAGTTGGTATTTAATTTAACAATCCCTTATCCATTTCACTTTGCCTATACTTTGTTATCAGTCTGCAGTAGGGAAGGCCATCTACAACCTACAATCCAAACTTCTGCTTGGCCTAATCCCACTCTTTGACCTTTTCCTCCATTTTTAATTGCTCCCAATACCTTGATTCTTTTGCAGTTTTCTCCAATAAACTCCAGTGCCCTCTTGCCTATTTTTCTATGTCCCTGCTTGCACATCCTGAATAGCAAATTCTCCATTTTCCATTCTGGTGTTAGCTTACTTTTTAAAATACTTTATTCGGCACTGTAAATAAAATATTCTGTACAGTTGTTATTGTTCTGCTTAAGGGCTAGCATCCAATACCTACTCTATCCTTATTTTGTGATCTCTCCCCCCAAACTTTCAATATAATTTATTTTCACTTTGCAGTTTTTCTGCACATGTTATGTATATAAGCCTTAAATGTGTAGCTCTAATGCAGCCCTTCAAATACCTGATAATCTTAAACCACCTTGTTCTGTGGTTAGAAAAAAGAAGTTACGTCTTACCATAATGTTCCATGTGAGTTGTTGATCTTCTTCCAGTCATCACTGATGGGTTCAGTTACAAGCCCTCGGAACCAAGTCGGCCTAATACCAAGCTCGCGTACACCAAAAACTCTTGAACTAAGCTGCTACCCACGATGCCCTTCTCCCAGTTACCTCAGATCGAGTTTGCATACAATATATAGAAGAAAACAGAAAAACAGAAAAACAGAGGCCATTTCTGCGCAAAATCCCTGAAACACCACAAAGACCCAGAAGATCCACCAGGACCCTTTGGCGGGGGTCGGAGGGAGTGTGTGATGACTGGAAGATCAACTCAGTAGGAATGTTATAGTAAGACATAACTTCTTTATCTGAAGTTGTTAATCTTCCTATTCATCACTGATGGGACAGAATCCCAAGCTACTTGCTGAACCGGGGTGGCACTTATGGAAGAACATTCCTGAGAACCATTGAGCCGAAGGCCGCTCTTCCCCTGGAGACCAAATCCAATTTGTAATGTTTGATGAAGGTATGAGGTTTAGCCCAAATGGCTGCTGCACAAATGTCATCAATGGAAGCCCTGGAGTGAAAGGCAACCGAAGCTGCGATGGCCCTAGTTGAATGAGCTTTGATTTGAACAGGTTTAGATTCATTCGCAAGGGAGTATGAAAAAGTAATGCAATCTCTGAGCCATTTTGCTAAAGTAACTTTTGATACAGCACATCCCATTCTTGGGCCATAAAAGGAAATGAAAAGTTGGTCTGACTTGCAGAAGGACTTAGTCCTGTTCAAGTAGAAAAGTAGTCGTCTATGTACATCCAATGAATGTAGGCAGTATTCTCCCTTCTTGGAATAATTTGGGAAAAACACAGGGAGCTCAATGGACTGGTTAATAGAGAAGTCGGAAATCACTTTGGGGAGAAAGAATGGGTTAGTACGAAGGGATACTCTGTCCTTATGGAAGATTAGATACGGGCCCTTGATGCATAAGGCTTTGTAACTCGGATATCCGTCTGGCTGATGTGACCACTACCAAAAACAAAGATTTCCATGACAGGAATTTTAGATCACATGTCGCAGCAGGCTCAAAGGGGGGTAGAGAGAGAGAGAGAGACTGTAGAACCCAAGAGAGATTCCATGTCTCTACAGGTTGCCTGATAGGAGGTCTGCTATGGAAAACTTCCTTGAGAAAGGTCTTGCAAAGTCGGGTGGAGATAAGAAGGACGCCATCTGAACCGTTGTGGAAATTGGAAATAGCTGCTAAATGGACTAATAGTAGAAGCTGATGCCCCATTGGCAAACAACTCAGAAAGATACTGGAGTAGAGCAGTTGTAGGAGTTGAAAAAGGATCTAGCATCCGATTATTAGACCAGATAGCGAATCTTTTCCACTTGTCTCTGTAGAGTTTTCTGGTGGAAGGTTTATGGGAGGCCACAATAATATCGCGAACAGGTGAGGAGAGGGTTTCCTGCCTGGCGACTAACAGAAGTGGAGAAACCAAGCTGTCAGCTTGAGAGTGGACAAATTTGGGAGAGTCAGCCCTTGTGGGTGAGATATCAGGTCCCGATGAGTGTCCAGGATCCAAGGAGGTTGTAATAGGTGTGGTCGGAGGAAGGAAAACCGCACTTGTTGAGGCCAAAAAGGGGCAATGAAGAAGATTACCTTGCAACTCAACCGAATTGCTTTCTTTAGAAATAGGGGTATCAAAGGTATCGGAGGATAAGCATAAAGGAGACCCGCAGGCCAATCGTGAGTCAACGCATCGCTCAGTGATTCCCCGTCTGGGGGAAAGAGGGCAAAGTGGTTGCTCATTTTTTGTTTGAAGGGGAAGCAAAAAGATCCCAGCAAGGCTGGCCCCAACGGCTGAAGATTTCTGCCACCATGTTTGGGTTGACAGACCACTTGTGTGGACGGAGGATGCATCTGCTCAGCCTGTACGCAATCACATTGGAGCTCCCCGGGATGTGTGTTGCAATAAGAAAGCGGTTGGAAGCCATTGAGACACAGGGGGTAGGATTTGGTCCCTACCTGTTTATGTACCAGACGACAGACATATTGTCCAACTGGATTGCAATCGTCCCAGATGGAAGGAGCGGATGAAGTGCCTGCAACGCTAACAGCACCGCTCTTAACTCCAGGACGTCGATATGCAAGTTGACTTCCAAGCTGGACCACGTGCCTTGGACTGTCTTTCCCTGGAAGTGCCCCCCCGCCCTATCAGAGAAGCATCCGTGGTCACCGTGGCATTGGGTTGGGGAGTCTGGAAGGGGCGGCACCAAAGATTTTCGTCTGTTCTCATCCACCAGAGGAGATCTTGTTTGCAGGAACTGGTGATGAGGATCTATGAGTTTAGAGGATGGAGACTGGATATCCACTGGAACAAAAGGAGCCATTGTAATAGTCTCATATGCAATCTTGCCAGGGGGACAATCAGGATGGCTGCCGCCATAGACCTCAGAGCCTGTAGAACTTCCCTTGCAGACACCTTCCTTCGACAAAGTATCACTTGTACTTGTAATCTTAATCTCTGAAGTCTGTGAGGAGGAAGAGAGACTTGGCTTGTTTGAGTATTGAATACTGCTCCTATAAATTCCAAATGTTGGGTAGGATGAAGGTTGGATTTTTCCCAGTGTATTGTGATGCCTAGAAACTTCGCCAGTGCCAGAGTGCAGAGAGGGACATGACCAGTAGGCGCTTGGTGGGGGCGGAGAGGAGCCAATGGTCTAGAAATGGAAACACCTGGAATCCCTAAAGTCTCAGATGAGCTGTTACCACTGCTAGGCATTTCGTGAGCACTCTGGGGGCCGTCAAGACACCGAATGGCAGGGCTCTGAATTGGCAATGCTTGGCTCCCAACCAGAAGTGAAGGAAACACCTGGAGCGCTTGTCCATTTTGATGTGGTAATACGCATCCCCAAGATCTATCGAGCACATCCCCACAACCTCCTGAAGAACTGGGAGAATGGATTGTATTGTGACCATGAGGAATTTGGTATGAACTACTGATTTGTTTAGTTGGCCGAGATCTAAAATGGGTCTCCAGTCCCCGGTCTTTTTTGGCACCAACAAGAATCTTGAGTAGAAACCGGATCCACACTGGTCTGGGGGGGGACTTATTGGATGACTCATTTTTGACACCGCTTTCCTATTTCTGAAGCTGCTTCTTCCGTTTGACTGGGTGGAACATTGGGAAGGCATTTTGGAGGTCTTGGGTAAGAGATTAGAGGGATGAAATAACCTCTGGAAATTATTCTCTGTACCCACTGATAGTTTGAAATAGAGTGTCAGGCAGCTTGGTGCAGAGAAAAACGAGCCCTGACTGCTTCCAGAGGAAAGCAATCAGGCAGCGCTTCAGGAGGGCTGATAAGGTCATCCTGAGAAAGAATCTCTGGAGTCCTGATTTCGGGGGACCCTCTCTGCCCCTAAAAGGAGCATCTTCCATTACTGGAACACCCTCTGCCTCTGGGGGAATCCTCACCACGTGCACTATGGAAAGGGCCTTGAGATTTTTTGTGCCAATATCTTTCCACTCCTCTGGTACTTGGAGAAAGAGCGCTGAGGTTTGGAAAGGTGTAGGCCAATGGCAGACAAGGTTTTTCCATCCTGCTCTCACCTGGCTAATGTGTCCTTCACTTTAGAACCAAACAAAGCTCACGGTTCAATAGGGGGCGTTCAAGAAGGAAGACTTGAAGGAGTCTGCCAGGTCACATACGCATTCAGGCGTGGTGTCTCATAACTACACCTGCACCCACAGCTCTAGCCGCCCCCTTCGGTTGTGTGGGACAGCAACCTCATGGACGACTTGGAGATCAACTCTAGAGTAGCAAGCTGAGAAGCAACTATCGCGTGCCCCATCAGAAACTTGACCCGCGAGGGTTCCAGAGAGTTCAGAGATGAGATCTCTTTGGAGCGTCGTAAAATGTGCCAAATAATTCAGAGACCTGACAGCAAAGGCCACTGAAGCAAAACCTCGCTTCCCTAATCTGTCCACCACCCGGGACTCTCGGTTGGGTGGATAACCAGTAGGACTTTTATCCTCAAGGTCCTTTTTTGTGGCAGCCACCACCACCATAGTGTCTACTGGTAAACCACTAGACCAATGGGGCTGTTCCTCTGGAGGGGAAAGTATCTTGTCTGGTCGCCGGGGAATGGCCTCAATGCTATCAGGGTTCTTCCACGCCTGCTGCACGATGAGCTGGACTAACTCATCAGCACAGGGGGGGGGGGGGATCACCCAAGAAGTAGAGGGCCGAGAGTAGAAGGCCTGCAGGAATACGGATTCCTCCAAGGAAGGGTTGGAGGGCTTCCAGTCACCCCTCTACTTCAAAATTTCCAGGATGTCTCCAAAGGAGACATAGTCAGGGGGTGACCGTCGGGACCCTTCTCCATCATTGTAGTCCGTATCCTCAGTGCGGGACTCCTCTGGGGAGTCCATGTGTTTCCTCTTACACATCCATTTCCAAGGTGGGTCTTCAGTGGGAGCATCTGAAGAAGACTCAGAAAGGAGGTTACTCTGCACAGGGGTTTTCTGAGGCTTGCGCTCTTGGTGGCCTAAGGAGGTAGCCTGTGATAGCTGCAGCTCAAAAGGAGGAGGGGAAGGTCCGACGTAGGAGCGGTTGCTGAAGCAAGCACCCTCTCCATCACCCAGAAGGCAGGCCCGCCCGAAGAGGAATGGGAGCAGGAACCAAGGAAGACAATCTGGGGGCCACACCCCGCTCCAAGCGGCCCGCTCTCGGGGACAGAGCCTCAAGCAAAATCGGGGTGGATGTCACCCCCAGATCCGAAGACGGAACTGATGGAGCAACTGGAACCGTACCTGGAGCCGGGGGTTCCACCCCCCAAGCATGAGATTGAGGAAGGGGTGGTTCCGAAGGAACCAAAACCCAAAGGCGCCTTGAAGCCCCAGAGAAGGGCACTGTCAGCGCCGAGGAGAGGATTCCCCCAAAGACATCGCAGCTATGGGCCTCGGAACTGAAGGGTCCAAGGGAGGAGAAGACGTGGGAGTCGAGGGGGCAATGGACCCAAAACCCGGAGTGGGATGGGTTTTAGGAAAATTTGTAATCCCTCTGGCTGTCAGCAGCTGATCAAACAGGTGCACCACATCCAATTCAGATAGACTCCTGGTGGACCTTACCGACACTTCTGAGGGGGAGTCAGGTCAGTCCAAAAAGGGGCTAAAGGCCTGTCCTGAAAACAGATCCAAAGACGTGAAGTACTGGGTCCGTGGTGTAGGAAAAGTTGGCACCGAGGATTCCAGTTTTGAAACAGGCAAAAGGGGGACTATCGGTGCTGAAATAGGGCTCGGAGCTGAGGGAAAAGCTGGAGTGGAAGTCATTATCGGCTCAGAAGAAGTTGTCGGTACAGATGTCGGAACGAAGATGGATATTGGTGCCGAGGTAATAGCAGGCAATAAGGCTGCAGTCAAAATCACACTTGGAACCGTAGCAGTTGGTGGGCGAGGGTGGCGCCGATGTGGAAGTCATCGAGATATCTGCAGAGGCCACTGGACCAGAACTTGGAACTGAGGTGGTTGGAGCCGAGGAGGCGATCTTGTGCTCCGTGGAAGACTTGTGGGCCTTATGCTTATGAGGCTTGCCCTTATCACCAGCCGGTGAAGAGAGGTCAGAATGAGAACATTTTTTGTCCTTTGATGGAGGCGTTGAGACCTCCGATGCAGAAAGAGCCTCAAAAAAGGGTAAAGAAAACAGGCCTTTCAAAATAAATTTATTTTTCCTTTCATTCAGCATCCGCTGACTGAAACTGACACAAATCTGACAGGGAGGTTTCACAGATAAGTGGGAAACCCCTAGACAATAATACACAATCATCATGCAGGTCGCTAATGGGGAGTTCATCATTGCAGTAAGTGCAATGCTTAAACCCCAAAGTCCCTTTCTTTTCAGACATACTAAGTATATTGATGCAACAATCCAAAAAAAGGATAGAGAAAGGAAGGAAAAAAAGAGAAAAATACCAACAATGGTATTAATAATACCACAAGGGTAAAGAAGGGCATTTACCAACAATGTTAAGAAGAGGATACCAGTGGGTAGAGCTGGTTGAGATAATAAGATATAGAAGAGTGTTTAAGAGAAAGCAAGCTTACAAAATTCAGTACATTTTGAAAAAATACAACACTTAGCTGGAGAGCTCGTTGAAACGCTGCTATATGACTGCACAGCAAACGAGATCTAGGGTAACTGGGAGAAGGGCATTGTGGGTAGCAGCTGAGCTCGAGAGTTTTTGGTGTACGTGAGCTTGGTATTAGGCAACTCAATTCCGAGGGCTCGGAACCGAACCAATCAGTGATGAACAGGAAAAAGATCAACAACTTCAGATGTACTCACCATAAAGGTGCATCTGTGTTGTCAGTTTTCGTCATTCCTCAACAGATAGGTCTCAGATCTAGCTTCAGCCAATTCAATATACTTTGGCTCCATAGTTTGAGCTCCTCCCCTTACCCATAATCATGTCTCAAGACTGGATTACCTCAGATTGAGTTTACTGCCTGGTTAGCCTACCACCCTGCACTAAAACAAAATACCTTATCAAAAACACAGTCCAAATTAAACCACATTCTAATTTGAACAGACAGAAGGAATAGAATGACTAGAGCTCATTAGACAAGGCAGGCAGGAATCACACCTCAGGACAGAACAGGAGACCAAACGAAAATCTTCCAAAGCTGGAAGGGGGCTAAAGGGTGGGAGGTTAAGGAAGGATGAAAACAGACAATACAGATGTACTGCTATGGTGAGTACATACATTTTGTATCTGATGTTGTCTTTTTCGTCCATTCCTCAAACGACTATATAGAGTCCCCAGCTAGAGAAAACACCAAGTAGTCTTCAAAGAAGGATAGTCTGGAGTACAGCAGAGCCAAATGCTGCTCTCACTCTCTCTAGATATGGCAATTTGCAGTGAACAATAAAGGTATGAGCACTGGACCAAGTGGCAGCTGCACAAATGTAATCTATGGAAGCCCTAGACCAGAAAGCAGAGGAAGTGGCCATAAATTTGGTGGAATGAGCTTTAGGAGGTTTAGGTGAAGTCAACCCTTTATTCTTATAAACAAAGAAAATGCAGCCAGTAAGCCATCTGGCTACAGTTGCATTTGATTCTGCCTTACCCAATTGAGACTTGGAAAAAGATACAAGTGATCTGATTTCCTGAAATCATTAGTTCTATGCAGAATAAATCTAAGTGGTCTGTGAACACCCAACAGGAGCAGCATGTATTCTCCCTTGCTGGCAAACCTTGGAAAGAAAACAGGTAGTTTGATGGAGCTGGTTGATTGCTGCCTCCAATGCCACCTTAGGTAGGAAAGGAGGCTTAGTCTGAAAGGAGAGCCTATCCTAATGAAAACAAAGCTATGTACGTACCATAACATTCTATATGTGTTGTCCATCTTCATTTTATCCTTGACATATGGGTTCGGTTCTGAATATTGGAACTGACTCTGCTGTTATTACAGCCCACGAGAACCAAAAACTCTTGAGCTTAAATCCTACCCAGAATGCTCCTATCCAATTTACCTCAGATCAAGGTTGCAGATAGGATTCTAATAACACCTTTATAGAGACCATATCTGGTGTCATATATGAAAAATGTATAACTAGGCCCATAATTCTTTCCACCAAGAGGTCTGAATAAAAGGGGGGATGAAAGGTGGGGAGTTAAGGATAAAATGAAGATGGACAACACAGATGGAACGCAATGGTAAGTACATAACTTCTTTATCTGATGCTGTCAATCTTCATTTAATCCTTGACATATGGGACAGAGTCTCCAGCTACCTTAGATCTTGGACAGACTCACTGAAGGATATTCCTGAGCACCATAGAACCAAATGACACTCTTTCCCTACAGATCAAATCCAATTTGTAATGAGTAACAAAGGTATGTGGAGTAGCCCATATTAATGCTGCACAAATTTCATCCATGGATGCCTTAGAATGAAAACCTGCATAAGTAGTTATGGCTGTAGTAGAGTGCGCCCTAACAGGCCCAGGTAACTACACTTTCCTCTTGTTGTATATGAAGGATATACAATCTTTTAGCCATCTAGATAAGGTGACCTTGGATACTGGCTTACCTATTCTGGTAGTTGAAAAGGAAACAAACAGTTGGACAGATTTTCTTATGTCTTTTGTTCTATGGAGATAGAACCACAATTGTCAATGAACATCCAATAAATGCAAATAGCATTCACCTTTGTGAAATTGGGAAATAATACTGGTAAACTGATTGTCTGATTGATATTTGTTTCTAACACCACTTTTGGTAAAAGGGAAGGGTTCGTTGTCAAGGAGACCCTTCCTTTGTGAAATATCAAATATGGTGGTTTGCAAGATAAGGCTGGAATTTCTGAAATTCTTCTGGCAGAAGTAATTACTACCAGAAAAATAGTTTTCCAAGTTAAGAATGTCAGGTCACAGTTGGCAGCAGGCTCAAAGGGGGGCAGACACTAGTCTGTAACACTAAGTTTAGATCCCAAGGTGCAAATGGTTCCTTATACAGTGGCTTTAACATCAAGGTGTCTTTTAAGAATGCTTTGCAATGTTTGAGAAATTCATGAATATTTTTTGAAACCATTATGAAAATTTGAAATAGCCGCTAGTTGAATCCATGATAGTAGAGGATGAGACTCATTCAGAGAGCAAAGCTAAAAATTCTAAGACTTTGTCGATAGGAGCGGCGAAGGGGTCAATGTTATCACGAGCCCAGTAGGAAAATATCATCCTTTTACTATTGGCAAAGTTTTCTGGTGGAGGTTTGTGGGAGGCCAACAGAATCCTACGAAATGGAGAATAAAGATTATTACACCTGGCAATCAATGGAACTAGAGAAGCCAACCTGTGAGTTTGAAGTTTTAAAGGTTAGGGTGAACTAATCCCTCTGAATGGGATAGGAGATCTGGATCCAGAGTCCACAGTCACTGAATCAGACAAGGCCAAAAGAGAGAACCAAATCTGTCGAGGCCAGAAGGGAGCAATGAGGATTACCTTGCTCTTTGACCGGATTGCTTTCTTTAGAAACTGAGGAATTAATGGAAATAGGGGAAAGCATACAGAAGTCCGGCGGGCCCAACTGTGCAGTACAGCATCTCTCGGGGACTCCCCTGGAGGGGGAACCAGGGCAAAGTAGCTGCTGCACTTACTCAAGCGTGATGCAAATAAGTCGGAGCAAGGTTGGCTCCAGCGACGAAAATTTTTTCCGCCACTTTGAGATTGAGAGACCACTCGTGAGGCAGGAGAATCCATCTGCTCAGTTTGTCTGCTATTACACTGGAACTACTCAGAATATGCATTGCAATCAGAAAGCAGTTGAAAGAGATCACCCACTGCCAAATTCTGAGAGCTTCTTGACAAAAGGGCAAAGACTTAGTTTCTCCCTGCTTCTTGAGGTACCAAACTACCCACACAGTCTGTTTGAATCGCAACTGTTCACAAGGGGAGAGCAGTTTGAAAGGCCTGCAATGCTAAAAGCACTTTCCTCAGCTCCAGGACACGGATATGCAAGCTGGAATCCATGGATGATCAAGCACCTTGGACCACCTTGCCCAGATAATGCCCCTCACCCCATCTGGGAGGCATCTGTGGTCACTATGGCTTAGGGTTGACACTGGATAAAGGGCAGCCCAAGAGAATTTCCTCTGACTGAATCCACCAAGCTACGTCTTTCTTGCAACAGTTGGTAATCAAAATCTGATCTGACATTGGCTGATACAATGACCACTGAGATACTAGAAACCACTGTAGAATTCTCATGTGAAATCTTGCTAGGGGACTAACGTAATAGCCGCCATCAAACTTAAGGCTTGTAAGACTATTCATGCAGCTACTCTCTTGTTTTGGACAATCTTTTGCAAGCGGGCCTTGAACTTTTGCAATCTTAGATAAGGTAGGGAGGTTATGCCAGTATTAGTGTTTTAGTACCACGCTTATGAACTCTAAAGTTTGTGTTCTATTGTGATTTTTCATAAGTTACAGTAATTCCCAAGTTGGCGCAGGTCTGGAGAACATGGTCTCTTGCTTATTCTAGTAGATGCCTGGTGGGATCGGTAATGAGCCAGTCATCCAAGTATGAAAACACATGGAATCTGTGCAGTCTCAAGTGAGATGCTACCACTGCCATGCATTTGGTGAACACCCTGGGGCTATGGTGAGACCAAAGGGCAGAGCAGAGTTCTGAACAGATAATGACTGGTTCCCAGCCAGAAGCAGCAAAATCTTCAGGAGCTTTTGTCCATTTTTATGTGGTAAAACATGTCCTGGAGATCTATCAAGCACATCCAATCATATTTCCCTAGAAACAAGAGAATAGACTGAACCATCACCATCCAGAATTTTGTGTTTTGAATGGACTTTTTGAAAACACTTACCAAAACTGGTCTCCAGTCTCATTCTATCTGGTCTGGAAAGACCTCTTTGATAACTCTCTTTTCTAGCAGTTTTTGAATTTCTAGAACTGGAGGTTCCCCTCTGACTGGGTGAAACATTGGGGATTTTGTCGGAGTTGTGTGGAATAGAAAGGAAGTGTATGGTGTATCATCTGGTTATAATTCTTTGCACTCAAACATCCGAAGTTATCCGGAGGCAGGTGTGTTTTTGCAAGGATAAACACCCCCAGACTGCTTCCAGAGGAAAGCAATCAGGCCTCCTTTCAGGAGCGCTGGTAAGATTTTCCAGGAAAGGTGTTCCTGGAGCCCTGATTTTGTGGGACACCTCTGCTGCGTGGACGGCGTCTTCCATTAAAGCTCTCCCCTCTGCCCCTGGGGGAGCCAATGCCACGCGTGTGCCCTGGAAAAGGCCCTTGGGACTTTTTGAACCACGTTTTCCCACTCCTTTGGTTCCTGGAATAGGACTGTTGAGACGCAGAAAAATGTACACCCACTGCAGAAAGGGTCCTTCCATCTTTTTCACATCTGGACAAAGTTTACTGAACTTTAGGGATAAAAAGGGATGATCCATCAAAGGGGGGAATGATAAATGAGGACATGAATGGCTTCGCAAATTCACACAAGCACATCCAGAAGTGCCTCCTTATGGCTACTCCCAATCCTGCTGCTCTAATCATCCCTTCGGCTGCATGTGCTATGAGCCTTGTGGATGAATTTGAAATGGACTCTAAGGTGGGCAACTGAGAAGCAACCTTACCTTGGACCTCATCAAATATGTCTCCTGTCAGGCTATGATAACTCTTTAATCAGTTCCCTTTGACGTCTGGTGAAATGTGCCATAAAGTTCAAAGACCATAACGCAAAGGTGGATGAAATGTAAAACCGCTTGCCAAACCTGTCCATCGCCCATTACTCTCTATTAGGAGGATAGATAGTGGAACTTTGCTCTGCCAGTTCTTGTTTTGTAGCTACCACCACCACCACCAAAGCATCTACTGCCAATCCCTTTGCCCAAAACTAATGATCTTTGGGAGCAGTTAGAATTTTGTCTGGTCTCTTGGGGATGGGTTCTACAATGTCACTTCCATGCCCCACTGCAAGATCAGCTCGTCAACAGTGGGAGTTACCCAAGAGGCAGTTGGGTTGGGCCCCAAACACTTGCAAGTACACTGATTCCTCAGAGGAGGGCTGATGGGATGTCCAGTCACCCCTCTGCTTAAGAATTTCAAGGATGTCCCCGAAGGAGACATCTTCCAGGGGTGACCATGGGGAACCATCCCTTTCACCGTAATCAGTGTCCTCTGTGATGGATTCCTCTGAGGAATCCAGGTGTTTCCAATTACACTTCTTCTGAGGAACCTCTTCATTGGGATGATCTGAAGAGGTGTCAGAATAGGCTAAAACCTGTACAAGTAACTCCTGCAGCTTTGGTGCTCTTTGTCCTGGTGCTGGAGTTGGTAGAAGCTCTGGAAGAAGGGCAAAACCAGGAATTTGCTCTGACAATTGTGGAGCCAACTGAAAGCCCAAGGAGGACAGGGCCCTATCCATGGCCTGGAAAGCTGGTCCCCCCAAAAAGAGAAGAGAGCCCCGACTAGAGAAGGACTGCCTCAGAAATGTGGTCTCCTCCCACTCCGAAGAGACAGCCCCTGAAGCTGGAGTTGAGCTAATGCATGTTGAAGCCCCAAGGTGCAGAGACAGCTGCGAAAAAATTGGAGTAGAGTCTCGCCCCTTGGAACAGACAGCATAGCCCCGACCCAGAGAGGTCTCAGGATCAGAAAAAGCCAAAAAACTCAGGGTAGGAATCAAAATGGAAAATGGAGATTTAGCCAGAACTGAAGCGGCTGGCACCAGGAAGGTCAGAAGAAAAAAGTGCAAAAATAAAAAAAAATTCACTTACCTCGAGAGCTATTGGATACATAGTAGAAGGGGATCTTGTATGTTTCAAAACAGAACTAGGTAAGTGACCTGCAAAAGGGTCAATGAATGGGGAATATCTGGTCCTAGAATGGTCTAGAAATGAAAATTCAACACTTTCCATAAGGCACTGTACATGTCTGTACCAGAGAAACAGACTATACCAAGACTATCAGTTCTGTGGATTTGCTTCAAGTCAGTGCCACCAACTTTGGCACCCGTGAGTGAGAAACTGTTGGCACCGAGGGTGGTACCGAAATATCCTTTAATGTCTGTACAGGTTCCATACTAACAGGGGGAACCGATGTTTTAAGTCTCTTGGTAGTAGAATTTGTGGGAATAGCTGGCACTGATAGACTCCTTTTCTTGGGCTTGTCAATTTTCAAAGCAGAAGAGGAGGAATGGGATGAAACATCGATTTTACTTTTCTTCTCCTGACCAGAAATGGCCTCTGCCACAGGAAGTGTCACTCAAGATCTGAGGTAAATAGGAGAGGACCATTCTAGGTAGGACTTAAGCTCAAGAGTTTTTGATTCTCGCAGGCTGTAGTAATGACAGAATCAGTTCCGATATTCAGAACTGAACCCATAAGTCAAGGCTTAAATGAAGATTGACAACATCAGGTAAACCAGTTATGGCAACTGGAAGATAGTGCCGAGAGATCTGATACTACTCTAGCAGACATAATTTCAACCACAAAAATGGTTTTCAAAGACAAAAACTAAGTCCACCTTGGCAAAGGGTTCAAAGGGAGACTGTGTCAAAGCCTGAAGTACTGTTGAATCTCGTGGGGGAGTAAGATCCTTAATAAGGGATCAAAGTGAAAAAGTATCTTTGAGAAAGACCTTATTTAACTCTTTACATCAGAATGACGCCTCCAAGTGCATCTGCAGTTAACTCCTACTGATGCTGGTACGCATCAAATATTGCTTGTTTATATTTGCATCAATAAATTCTAAAACCATGCTATATACATTTTAAAAGATTTTATCTTGAATCTTACACAATAGGAAACTCAACTGAATTAATATTCAAACTGTCTAGTTCTGGTAACTAGATATTAACTGTTTTTATTATATTAATTTATATAGATATAATTTTCACATCTTTCAAAATGTCTCAACAACCAAGTAACACAGAACTCCTTAGCCTCATATGAAAGCTCTCAGTTAGATGAATAAAATGCTGCTGACAGTATGTGCGCAACTTGAGTGGTTGCGGAGATGTAATATTTTGTAAACAATTTAAAAAAAAGGTAATGGTTACTATGTTTACTGTGACTTATAAAATTTGGTTTTAGACCTAGAACCTAAAGAATACCACCACTACAAAAATTGTTAGTGCTGAACACTTTGCCACTTATACTTCTTTCATAATTCCATTTTTTTCCAGAGATATTCATATTTGTTTGAAACATGAGGACATATTTTGATTCTGTCAAAATGCTTAGGCTCCACCCATTAGAAGTTTCAGTAAAAACTTCCTGAGCTCCACTGGAGTGAATGAGGTAATCTCAGTGGCACCAAGGAAGAATGGTTTTCTCCTATGTGAAAAATAGAAATGGCAGCAAGTTGGAGCTTAACTGTAGAATAATTAGCTCTACTATTGAAAAGCGATTCCCCTTCTGGAAGGATCAGGGTGAAGTACCTGCTGCACTTATAAAGGGGAGAAGTGAAGAGGTCACAACATTCTTGGCTCCACTGGTGAAAAATCCTTTCCACCACTGACATTGATAGGCCATGTGTGAGGGAGTATGACAGACGTGCTCAGTTTGTCTGCTAGCATGTTGGACTTTCCCAGAATATTTGTTGCCAACAAAAAGTGGCTGGAAGAGATGACCCAATGCCATACAATAAATGCTTCTTGACATAAGGGATAGGATCAGGGTCCCCAATGTTGATGTACCAGACCACTGACATGCTGTCCATCTGAACAGCAACCATCCCTGCAGGCAGAACATCTTGAAATGCATGCTACACTAAAAGGACTGCTCTCATTCCCAGGACACCAATATGAAGATTCACCCACAACTAAGACCAAGTGCCTCAAACTGTCTTTCCCAAGTAATGCCTACCTACCCAAGATGGGAGGCATCTGTAGTCACTGTAGCCTTTGGTACAAGACAGATAAAAAGGTGGCCCCAAAAGATGTCTTCTGCATGGATATACCAGGATGATAACATTTTTCAGAACCCAGATTCAGTTGGCAGTCATTCCAGCTCTGACACCCATTGGACCTTTGAGCCTATCCCCAGCCCAGTCCCAATTTTTGACTCCTACTCCAATTCAGACCTGAGAATTCCGAGTTTGTGTCTGATCCTATTGCCTGGCCTTCATTGACTTGGACACATTCTCTGATCCAGAATTAATCTGTTGCAGCAGGCGGGATCTCGGAGTAGACTGCCAACCCAATCTAGGTTCTGAAAAATTCTCATCATCCTGTCCACATCTGTTTCTGTCAGGCTCCTAAGTTGATCTGAAGGATGAAGAGGTTGAGGGTGATCTAGAAGCCAATCAAGGTGTCTCCTATAAGAATGGTGAATGGAGCCTTGAGGGAAGAGGCTTTGGAGAGAAGTTCTGTGACCTATGAGGAAGAGATTTTGATTTGGATTAAGTTGGATCCAAGGGAGCAGTGGGATTAGAGGATTTTGATTTGGATCAAGTTGGATTCAAGGGAGCAGTGGGATTAGAGAATTTTGATTTGGATCAAGTGGAAGCTGTCAGATCCGATGATTCTGCAATTTGTCCGGGTGGAGCCGAGCTTCCTTGAATCCTTTACTTTAGCAGCAGAATCCCATTTAAATGTCTGCAATGATTTTTTGGAGGAGAGGGGAAGCTCCAGATGATGAATGTGGGAGTAGGCCTTTCAACATTAGCTTGTTTCTGTGCTCGACGAGTACTTGGAGATTAAACCCAGCACAAACCCCACATTCAATGTTAAGGTGTCTTGCTCCAAGGTGATAGACACACATACAGAGTGGGCTTCTGAACTGGGAATCTTATGTCCAACAAGATGAACATTTTTTAAAACCATTTGATTTATTCAACATCCTGAACTAGCAACATCAGATGTACATACAGTCACAATACAGAAGAAGACCAAAAGAAAAGACTACCAAAGATGGTAAAAGCAGAAATACCAACAATGGTAACAAACAGATGTACCTAACTCCTAGGCAGCAACAGAACTAGAAAATGTTAACCAGAACACTAAAGAATCAGCGAGACAAGGGGCATGAGGCCCAATGAGTTGTAGAACAAAAAATATTATATGCAACTTTTTTAATGCATCTCTACAAGAAAAGAGAAGAAAAGGGACTAGAAGAAAAAAATTACCCACTAAAGGGAAAAAGAAAACAATGACTTATCTTGTTCCAAACCACTTGAGCTACAAGTGACCACATCCAATCACGGAAGTGGCAAACAAGATCTGGGACAATCAAGGCTTAGGAGAGGATTATGGGTGTGGGAGGAACTTGAGCTATGAAGCCAAAGTCTGTTGAAGTGGCTGAAGCCAGATCTGAGGTCAGATCAGCAACCCACTGTTAGAGAAACAGACAAAAAGGCATCAAATCAATGTATCTCACTTAATTCTTGGCCTCTTTCCCTCACAAATAAATTCCTAATAACAACTACACTTTTCCTTGTCCCTTTAAAGAATTAAAGTAAACTTACCATAACAGTAGATGTCCAAATGATCACGGCTGTAGTAGCCTTAGCTATATGGGTTAAATCCTGCTAAGGATACAACAACCGGCCAGATTCCAAAGCTTTTGGGCATCTTTCAAGCAACCAAACTGTCTGGCAGCTTGAGCTGAGCTGACTAAAAGACAAGCTTGGGCTCTAAGCCCTTCAGAGCTTTCCTGCCAACAGGGAGGGAGGTTGAGCCCTGAAAAAACAATGCTAGGAACACCACAAAATAAATAACCACTCCCTGGCATAAGCAATACATTAAAAAAACATTGGAGCGATAACTGCAGGAGCGAGCCTTCCAACATCTATTGTTACAGTAAGTTTAGTTACAGAACTATACTATGTTCCATCATATTGATTACTGCTGCAGTAGTCTTAGCTACATGGGTAGATTACCTTAACTTACTACATTTGGGAGGTGGAAGGAGCACCTGGAGAATGGTCCTTGCAAAGCCTGATTTAGATCTAGAGAAGGGACCAAGCTTATAGTGCTTTGTAAATGTATAGAGGACCAAGTAAGCAGCTTTTGCAATACATTTAGACTCAAACCCTTTCCAAAAACATAGATGAAGCCAAGGTCCTAGAAGAGTAGGCCTTGACCCTGCCTGGAATCATTTTGTTGTGGTGAGTATAACAAAATTTAACAGCCTTAGACAACCATTTGGAAATGTTCTGTTTGGACATAGGTTGTCTTCATCCTATCATTACAAGAAATGAACTACTGATCTAATGCTCTGAAAGATATAGCTCTCCTTCCTCCCTCATTTTTGAGTTCAGGAAGAAAACAGGGAGATGGATAGTTTGGCTTAAAGTAAACTCGGTTACCAGTTTAGGCATAAAAGACCTAGTTCTCAAAGAAATCCTTTCCCTGTGGAAAATGTGATCAGTATTACCTACCATAAGAGCTTGCAGCTCAGACGCCTTTCTTGCAGAAGTCACAGCACTCAGTAAAACTGTTTTCCATGTTAAGAATTTGAAGTCAGCCAGGTTAGCGGGTTCAAACGGAGAAAGTGTTAGCTTGCCTAACACAAAATTAAGATCCTAAAGAGGGCCCCCTGGTTTGCTTGGAGGCCTCTTATGCAAAAGGTTTACTACTGAAATTTTGAAAACTTTCCCTCAACTAATTACTTACTAGAAAAAAATTTTCATAAAATACAACAGTGAACACTCAGAATTATGACACATGCAAAATGTTGACAATCCGAATTAGATATTTTCTCAACTTACCTCAACATCCGGTGATTTTCTACACGTGTTTTGCATGGGGCAAGCCCCCCTGCACCCCACACCCTAGCTAATTATGTATTACAATTCCGAGATCGGACTACAGTGAGGAAAAGGATAAATTTCCCAATCCCCACTATAGTGCATCTCCAATCAGAATGTCGATCTCTCAACAGCAAATGCACACTAGCATTTTTTTGAATTGCTGTTACGATAACTTTGAAAACTGACTTTTGGTAATCACAGTTCACATAATGGCCTTCAATATTTTTAATGTAAACCTATGCAAAACCCCTTTCAAAACTATTTTGACATGAGAATGCTTTGAAAGAGGAGGATCCATGGCCAGACAGGCTGAAATGGCCAACAAATGAACCTTGATAGATTAAGAAAGGTCAGAAGATAGTAACCCACACAAATATTGTAGACTGAGAAAGTACAGTTGTGTAAAATCTTACCATAACAATAGATGTCCTTCTCTTCAGTGTTGAAGTATTTCTTACATCAGGGATTCCCTGCCAAGGCTAGCTTGATGTCCGGCCAGTATACCAAAACCTTATGTTGTAATAGGGACAGTGTACGTCACACATATGCTACCCGTGCATGCCATAGGCCATAAAGATGATGTATGGATGTACCTTCCTCAGAAATGAAAAGCCTCAGGAGGAACCACAGTCCAAGTAAGAGGAACATGTGCATCTATAAACAGAAAGGAAAAGGGGGAGGAAGGAGGGAGTGAATACTGCAACACTGAAGGGAAGACATCCACTGTTATGGTAAGATTTTACACAACTCTACCATATCCTTCCATATCGCTGTTGCAGTATCCCTTACATTAGGGAGAGTACAAAATCTCAGGAGGAAAGATGGGAGGAGAAAGGTCCAGAACTGTCCTCAAGAAAGCCATGCAGGATAGACTGGGCAAATCCATTTCTAGCCCTGGAAACTACATCCAACTTATAATGAATGGTAAAAGTATGCATAGAAGACCAAGTAGCTGTCTCAAGGATGGAGTTGGTACCCGATCCTTTGAAAAAGGCACCAGAAGAAGCCACAGTCCTGGTAGTGTGTGCCTTAACAGAAGAAGAAAAACGTATCCCATTAAGAGAGTAAAAAAAGGATATGGCCTTAGAATTCTAGGAAGAAAGAGTTTGCTTAGAAACAGCTAAACCTAAAGATCCAGAATGAAAGGAAACAAAAAAGTTGCTCAACTTTATGAATGGCTTTAGTTTTATCTAAATATCCCAGTTGTCTATGGAAATATAAGGTGTGAAGAACCTTCTCAATATTAGAATCCAAAGAAGGAAAAAAGGTGGGCAAATGAATAGACTAATTCAGAGATAACTCAGTAACCACCTTGGGCATAAAAAGGAGGATTCGTATGAAATGACGCCCCGTCCCTATGAAAAACTAAAAAAAAAAAAGTAGTGACAGCCATAAGGGCCTGAAGCTCAGACACCCTTCTAGCTGAAATAAGGGCCAAAAGAAGAACAGTCTTCCAAGTACAATGCTGTAGGGAAGGGGAAGCTGAAGCTGCAGGCTCAAAAGCAGCCAGAGTCAATTTTTCCAGGACAAAATTAAAGTCGCAGGAAATAGGAATAGGCTTCCTGGAAGTCCTAACATAAAAGACACTTTCAAGGAATTCTTTGACCTCAAATCTAAAAGCTAAAGGAGGGGTCAAAGGCAGACAGGTAGAAACAGCTCATAGGCACGCTTTAACAGAACTGTATGCCAATCCAGTATTGAGCAATTCACACAAGTAAGACTGAATCAATGGAACTTCCACAGAAAGTGGATCCAGGTTATGAGCAAAACACCAAACAGAAAATCTTTTCCATTTGGACAAAGATTTTCTGGTACTGGGTTTTCTGGCCTCCTGCAGAACCGAGGCACATCCTCAGAAAAAAGGTGCCTAAAAGGAATCAAAACTGACTGTCAGTTTAAGACTGGGTAGGCGGGAATGGATGAAGAGACTCTTTTGTCTTGTGTGAGTATGTCTATCCTGTGAAGTAACATGTGATAATTGCCCTTAGTTAAAAGCAGAATAAGAAGTTATGTTCTTACCATAACGTTCCATGTTAGTTGCCTTCTTCTCGCCTTCTTTCTTGCTGGATGGGTTCGGAGCCGAACCTCGGCTCCGACTCGGCCGAATACTAAAGCTCGAGAGCTATTTTTACCAGCTCGAGGCCATCCTATGTCCCATAATGCTAGGCGAAATATACCCAGATCTCGTTTGATAGCTAACACTATGGACAGACATGTCCCACCACTAGAAAAAGATAAAACTAAGAGCTATGTAGAACTATAAACCCTACAGCCTGTTTGTCACCAGGGCTACCAAAGGGAAAGAAGAGCTCTAGCTGAAGGGATAATCCTGGAGACAAGGAAAATCTCACCAAATACTCTAGGTCTTTTCCAGGCTAGGGGGATGGAGGGTGGGATGCAAGAAAGAAGGCGAGAAGAAGACAACTAACATGGAACGTTATGGTAAGAACATAACTTCTTAATGTTAAGTTGTCAATCTCGCCTTCATTCTTGCTGGATGGGACAGCGTCCCTAGCACCTTAGTCCTGGGTGGCTCAATGGAACAGACTCTTGAGTACAATGGAACCAAAATCAGCCCTATTTCTGGAGGCAATATCCAGTTTGTAATGAGAGATGAAGGTATGAGGAGAGGCCCATGTGGCCGCTGCACAAATAGAATCCATAGGTAATCTCGCTTGAAATGCAACTGAGGAAGCTAATGCTCTAGTTGAGTGAGCTCTAGGCTTGGTAGGGAGTTAATTATGCCTCAATTAATAGGTTAGAGATAAGAGAGGTCAACCATCTTGACAAGGTCACTTTAGAAACCGGAAGGCCCTGATTCCCTTCGGCGTAAGATAAGAGGAGTTGCTCTGATTTTCTCGTTGGCTTGGTTCTATCCAGATAGAAACATAGTTGCCTATGGACATCCAAATAATGTAATCTTCTCTCAGCTCTATCAGTGTAATCTGGAAAGAAAACCGGGAGATCAATGGTCTGATTCAGATTTTTTTCTGAGAGTACCTTAGGTAAGAAGGATGGATTTGTCCTAAGAGCCACTCTATCTTTGTGAAAAACAAGATAAGGGCGACGCACAGAAAGTGCTTGTAGTTCCGAAACCCTTCTGGCTGAGGTAATAGCTACCAAGAAAAGTGTTTTCCATGAGAGCAGTTTTAACGAGCAGGAGGCAGCAGGCACAAAAGGAGGTAGAATTAAAGACGACAGTACCAAATTTAGATCCCACGGTGGAGGAGGGTCTTTGACTGGGGGCCCTAAGTAATAGGGTACCCTTCAGAAAGGCTTTGCAGAGCTTGTGGGACATAATACTAGACTCTGACAAGCCAACATGGAAATTTGCAATAGCCGCCAACTGGACTTTGATAGTGGCTGAACAGGAACCTTTTTGAAAGAGTTCCACTAGAAAATCTAGAACTGTTTGGACAGGGGCATTAAAGGGATCAACTTGGTTCTTTTCTGCCCAAATAGAGAAACGTTTCCATTTACTATCGTACATCTTTCTGGTGTTAGACTTGTGAGAGGCAAGGATAATCTGACGTACTGACGGAGAGATTAAGGGAAGTCTGGCTAGGGTTGGAAGTGGAGCAACCAAGCTGTGAGGCTGAGAAATTACAGGGATTGGTGCAGCCTGCCTGATTGATGGGACAGAAGGTCTGGCACAGGGTCCAGATGCCAGGGCTGCTCCAGTAGATGACGTTGTAGGAACGGAAACCAGACTTGTCGAGGCCAATAAGGGGCAATGAGGATCATCCTGGATCTCATGGCAGTTGCTTTCTGGACTAACAGAGTGATTAAGGGAAAGGGGGGGGGAAGCATAAAGGAGACCCCTGGGCCAATCGTGGACTAGAGCGTCCCTGGGAGAGAGGCCCGGAAGAGGGAAGAGGGTGAAGAAGTCTTGACACTTGCTGTTTTGAGGGGTTGCGAAAAGGTTGCAGCAAGGCTGACCCCACTTTCTGAAGATTTGGTCCACTACTAGTTGGTTGAGAGACCACTCGTAGGGAATGAGAATTTCCCTGCTCAGCCTGTCTGCTATGACACTGGACTTCCTGGGAATGTGTTTTGCTACCAGAAACCACTGAGAAGAGAAGAGATCTCCCATTGCCAGAGTCTGAGCGCTTCCCAACAAAGAAGGTAGGACCTGGTTCCGCCCCGTTTGTTGATGTACCATACTACAGACATATTGTCTGTCTGTATTGCAATTGTCCCGGTGGGAAGAGAGTTCTGGAGAGCCTGCAACACCAACAGCACCGCTCATCTCCAGGACATTGATGTGCAAGTGGCACTCGAAGGGTTGCCATGTGCCCTGGACTGTCCTGCCCTGAAAATGCCCCCCCCACCCGATCAGGGAGGCATCCGTTGTCACAGTGGCAACCGGAGGGGGGAGAACAACCGGTCTGCCTTGAAGCACCTGGGGGTGAGTCCATCCACCAAGATAGGTGTCGTTTGCAAGACTGAGTGATGAGAATCTTGTGTGACATGGGAAGCTGCTGAAAGGACCACTGGGAAAAAAGCATCTACTGTAGTATCCGCATATGAAAATGAGCTAGGGGGAGCAAGGTGATTGTTGCAGCCATCAGACCAAGCGTTTTCAGTACAAACCTGGCTTGGACCCTGTCCTCTTGTGGCAGGACTTGAACATGACTGCGAATGTCGTATACTCTTTGCGTAGGAAGTTTTGCTGACAACTCTACCGTGTTTAGCACGGCGTCTATGAAGGTAATATGCTGACAAGGCAGATTTTTCAAAATTTATAGAGATGCCTAGCGCTTTGCAGGTTTGTACAGCGTAATCCCTGGCTTGAAGAAGCTGATGCCTGGTGGTGGCAGTAAGGAGCCAGTCGTCCAAATATGGAAACACCTGGAATCCTCGACGTCTCAAGTGAACCGCAACCACTGCCATGCATTTGGTAAACACTCTGGGGGCTGTGGTGAGGCCAAAGGGCAGGGCTCTGAATTGGTAGTGACTGGCTCCCAGCCGGAAGCGGATAAACCTCCTGTAGCGCCTGTTCATTTTGATATGGTAGTACGCATCCTGAAGGTCTATAGAGCACATCCAATTGTCCTGACCCAGAAAGGGAAGAATGGACTGTAGCGTGACCATCCGGAATTTTGTTCTTTGAACTGATTTGTTCAGTCTGCTGAGATCCAAAATAGGTCTCCAGTCCCCTGTCTTTTTTGGTACCAAAAAGAATTTGGAGTAGATTCCGGATCCTTGTTGGTCTGCCGGGACTGGTTGGATGGCTCTTTTTAAAAGCAGCTTTGAAATTTCTAGTGCTGCTTGGCCTCTCAGACCGGGTCTGGAAGAGGCCCTTTTGATTGATGTGGGGTGTGGATAAATGGGATTTTGTAGCCCTCGGATATGATCGACTGTACCCATCTGTCCTGCGTAAGGGAGAACCAGGCTTCTGGGTACAGCGAAAGTCTTCCCCCGACTGCCTCCGAAGGTGGACAGTCGGGCAGCTCCTCAGGGGTGCTGAAAGGGTTTGTCAGAGAAAGATTCTCTGCTACCCTGATTCTGCGGACCCCCCCCCCCTGCCCCTAGGCCGGCGTCTGTTATTGTTCCCTCCTCTGCCTCTAGAGGGAAGCTCACCACGTGCGTCCAGCAGAACTTCCTGGGGTTTGCGGAACCACATTTTCCTGCCCTTTTGACCCTTAAGATACGGTCTAGAAGGGGTGGAAAAACGGACTCCCACGGCAGAGAGAGTCTTGCCTTCTTGTTCGCACCTGGTTAAGGTATCCTTCACTTGAGGTCCAAAAAGAGCAGAACCATCAAAGGGGGTGTTAGTGAAAGACACCTTGAAGGGGTCAGCAAAATTGCAGAGCCGCATCCAGGCATGTCTCCTTAGAGCAACACCCGTACCTGCGGCTCTACTCGCTCCATCAGCTGCATAAGAGATGAGCCACATGGAAGAGTTGACGATAGAGTTCAGGGTCCCTAGCTGGGAGTTGATCTTATCCTGAGACCCCACAGCTGTTGGGTCCTGCAATGTTTCATCCAGTTCCTTGAGAAGGCCCCTCTAAAGTCGGGTGAAATGGCATAAATAATTCAGCGACCGCATAGCAAAGGTCGCGGAGAAAAACATCCGCTTGCCATACCTATCCATCGTCCTAGATTCCTTATTAGGAGGATGGACAGGTACTGAAGGGTCAGCCAACTCCTTCTTAGTGGCTGCCACCACCACCATGGCATCCACAGGGACACCCTTGGAAAGAAACTGCTTATCTGAGGGAGCAGTAATAAATTTTGTGGGCCTCCGGGGAGTTGGTTCCATAGTATCCGGAGCCGTCCACGCCTTTCGAGCCACTACTTCCATAAGTGGGTCGAAAGGCGGGGACACCCAGGAGGTGGAAGGGCGAGAACCGAAGGCATCCAGGTACACCGACTCGTCCTCGGATGGGTTGAGGGCAGACCAGTCCCCCCTCTGTTTGAGGATTTCTAAGATGTCAGAGAAGGAGACATCCTCAGAGGTGGACCTTGGGGAGCCTTCCGAATCATCCAGGTCGGTGTCGGATGTCACTGACTCAGGAGAGTCAACATGTTTCCTCTTACATGTCCTCTTCTGAGGGGGCTCCCCTGCAGGGTCAGGGGAGGCCTCGGAAGAGGAAGAAATGCCCAATGGGGCAGCCTGGAGTGTCGGTTCTCCTCGCTTGGGGTCAGGAGGGTAGGCAGGGGCCAAAACAGGCACCGTGGAGGGAGGGGCCGAGGAGGCTGACCGTGGTGCCGGTATAGGAGCCAGCACGCTCCTCATCACCTCTAAGGCACCCCTGTCAGGCAGGGAAGAAGGACCCAACTCCGAGGAGATGAGAACTCCCCCCGGCACCGAGAGGGACGGCTCCGAGGCCGATGTCGTGGCCGAACTCACCTGCGCCGAAGCTCCGAGAGGCAGAGCAGGGTCGGACAAGGGTCCGATGCCACTCGCCCCCTCGGAGCCAACAAGGGAGTCTCGGCACCCGGATCCCTCCAAGGATGGAGCCAAGGACGGGATAGGAGCCGACGAAGGAACCAACAGGGGGATCGGTTCCGACGCCCCCACAGTACTAACCTCGACGACCTCCAGCTCCGAACTCAGCAGGGTAGTCGGAGGAGGAACTTGAGCGGGTGTAGGGATAGCCCCTGTCTGTTGAGATGGGCTATGTAGCAACTGGGCCAGTGCGTGCGACTTTAAAAGCCGGCTGACTACCCTCTCGAGGTCATGGTCCGAAAGCCTGGAAGACCTAGAGGAATGAGATCTATGGCTCCGCTCCGACAAAAGTGGAGACTTCAGAGCCGATCTAACCGACTCGAGAGACGGAGACCTAGACCGCTTTCTGCTCGGGGACGGCTCCGACACTAAAGTCGGAGTCGTCTGAGATCTAGATGCCTCAGTTCCGGCTGGAACCGACGAGGCAGCAAGAGCACCGCTCGGCGCCAGCTCTGAACATGGAGCCGACAATTTGGCGGACTTTGAAGCTTTCCCAGCCGTGGTCTTAGCCGGGGAATCTTCAGGCTTTAACAAGCCTCTAAGTATGAGTTTGTTTCTGCGCTCCTGCAGGACTCTTAGGACTAAAAGCGTGGCAGATGGAACAAGAGTCCTGCAGGTGCAGAGGGCCCAAACAATACACACAAGAAGTGTGACCGTCTGTCAGAGACATCTTCTGACAGCACGAGTCGCACTTCTTGAAACTCGATACCTTAGTATCCTTAGACATACTGCAAAAACAAACACACAATACTCTAAATTATAATAACAATTACTATAAAAGAGTAACTACACTAAGTAGAGGGACAGAATTCCACACACACACATAGAACAACTAGGGGAAAACTGTACTACAAGGGGAGGGTCAGAGGCCCAACCACCTTAAGGGTGGAGAAAAAAGGGGGATTAGCAACTAAAGGAAGGGGAAACGGCTAGTCGCTAACTATACTAATACTAAAGAGACAAAAAAGGATAAAAGACTGACTAAAAACTACCTCAAAAGTTAATAAAAATATACGACCTGGAGCCGGTGAAAACGCAACCTCGTTGCTAAGCGGCAAACGAGATCTGGGTATATTTCGCCTAGCATTATGGGACATAGGATGGCCTCGAGCCGGTAAAAATAGCTCTCGAGCTTTAGTATTCAGCAGAGTCGGAGCCAAGGTTCGGCTCTGAACCCATCCGGCAAGAATGAAGGCGAGATTGACAACTTAACATCTAATGCTGTCTGGGCCAAAAGGGAGTCACCAACAAGATTTTGGGAGAATCCTATTCTATATTGAACAGGACCCTTGGTATAACAGGAAGGAGAGGGAAGGCGGAAAGAAATCCCCTCCCATGAAAAAGAGAATGCGTCCACCTTCCAAGCTAAAAGACATGGGACTATGGTGTAAGAGAGAGTAAGATGTCTGTTTAGAGGGGAGGCAAAAAGATCTACCCGAGTAGTACCCTACTGGTGGACAATATCCAAAAACGCATCTCTGTGAAGCAGCCACTCAAGAATCTGTGAAATGGGCCTGCTCAGAGAGCCCTTCACAATGTTCTGATCTGAAGGAATATAAACAGCCTGAAAAGTCACCAGATACTGGATAGCTAGATCCCAAACCTGTAGAACTAGTCTGCACAAGAGGTAAGACTGTGTCTTCCCTTGCTTGTTGATGTATCACATCACTGTGGTATTGTCTGTGAAGATTTTGAGAGGCCCTGGAAGGAATAAAGAAAGAAGACCTGAAGAGCCAGAAGAGCTCTCATCTCTTTGATATTGACACGGTCCTTCTTCTGACAAAGAGATCAAAGGCCCTGAAGCTTGACAGGGCCAAAGGATGCTCCCCCACCCCACATTTCAGGCATCTGAACAGAGTTCCTGAGCAGGGACTGGAGACTGAAATAGAAGCCCTGGGTTGAAGGACAGTTGTTAAATCCACCACTGAAGCTGTAGCCTAAGGCATGGGAGAAGAGGAATGGGAAAGTCCAAAGGATGCAAATGTTGAAACCAGACTGACTTTAAGAACCACTGTAGCTTTCTCATATAAAGTCTGGTCAAAGGACACACAGGAATGGTGTAAGTTATGTATACCAGGGCCCTTAGAAATTGTTTGACTGTAAAGGAGGCCAGGGGAAGAAGGGATTGAAAGAATGCAATTGGATTTAAAGCCCTGGGAGGAGGCAGAGATGCCAGCACTGGAATGGTCTGGACCCTGCATCTGACAAAACATGATCCTGGGGAGGAGTAAGGAAGGATTTTTTGAAATTCATTGTAAACCTTAGGGTTTGCAGGAGACAAACATCATAGTGAAGATGCTGAAGCAAAGTCTCTGGAGAGGAAGCATGAATGAGCAGGTCATCCAGATAAGGAAAGCTCTGCATTTCCTCTCATCCTGCAGAAAACAATCAAAAGAGTGAGGCATTTGGTGAAGACCCTTGGGACAGTACAGAGATTAAAGGCAAAGCAGAGAACTGACTTGCAAACTTGGCAAAAGGAGTTCTTCTAGTACCCTTTTTACCCTTGGGAGGAGGGCCAGTCTACAGACAAAGGTTTGGCAGAATAATTCCTTTGAAATTTGGGAACAAGGGAAACAAAAATATGTTTTAATTCCTGCATAGTATTTCCCCTTTTCCTGAACAGACTTAAAAAGCTCAGAAGCTGCAGAACCAAAGATTTTTATTTTCAAGAGGACCATTCTTCAGCTTGGCCTTAATATCATCAGGCAGAGGCTGAAGGCGAAGTCAGGAATACCTCTTCAACACAGAACCAAAGGCAGCAGATATAGAAGGGGCATCAGCAAAGTCATAACTACATTTACTGTAATGGCTAGCCACTTGAGAAGAGGGCCCCAACAAACAGAGGGCTGGAGCCTTCCCCTCAGAATCAGGAAGGTCAGAAATAATGTAAAAAGCATGAAAGAGAAGGGTCAAAATATACCTGGTCATATGGGTCTGGCAATCTGCAGCCCTAAATGCCAGAGTAGCAGCGGTGTACACCTTCTTAACCAATCTCTCCATGGTTCTGCTGTCCTTGTCAGAGGGAAGCAGCTTAGTAGAAGGTAAAAGCTTGGATGGTTTATCAGAAATAACAGAAGGATCAGCAGAGGAACACGTGTAAAGAAATTTACAATCATCAGGCACCTTATAAAACCTATCGGTTTTTTAGGAGCATGGGGCTGGAAATCGGAAGCCCAAGAAGCTGCAGAAAGTGTCCAACAGCAGCACAAGGCTTGGGAGACTCCATTTGAAGTTTATAATACCGCTTCTGAACATCAGAAACCTGGGCAAACTCCCACTTAAAAGAAACTCCATTATACGGGAAACAGTATCCCCAAAGGAAATCTCCTCAAAGGGGGAATCTGGCCTAATAGAATCCTCTTCCTCAGAACCATAATACAAGGGAGAGGGAATCTGGGAGGAATAGGCCAAGGATTCCTCATCAGAGTCTACATTCTCACCAGAAGAATCTTGCTCCCTAGGCCTCTTAACGAGAGTAAAAGACCAAGGGGGAGGCAGGAGCAGAGACCCCCCCCCCTCCCAAAGGGAACTTCAAAGCTATAAAAGCATTAAACAAGCCTTGTACGAAATCCTGCCATTCACTCTAAGGATCTTTAGGAACAGAGGTGCTTAATCTTCTGCTTCTTTTTCAAAGGGACGTCAACCCTAAACATCTTAGGCAGCTCGGACTCCTGCCTACACTCTATGTAGTGGGAATCTCCTCCCTAACAAGGATTTGCGGAACATGCCTAGGCCCTTCAGATATAATCAGCCACTGTTCCCCGGAACATCTAAAATGGACATCTGCAGAGCTTCTGCGGATGTAAGAGAAGACAGGTCCATGCCAGCCTCTGAAGCAGTCACGGCACAGAAATCTCACTGAAAAAATGGGAAATCTTCCAGGCTTTCACCAACCTTCAGAGAGCCATCCAGGGAAGGAGGCATAGCAGAAGAATCCGACTGAAATCTTGATGATTCCACCATAACAACCTGAGCCAACAATTTAAGATGTTGGTTCTCTAGGTAAATAGTTAAAAAGGAGACATGACTACTCAAAGTTTTAGGGATAAGTAGGACAAGACGTGTGATCATGAGAAGTACCTAAGCAAAAGAAACGCTGCTCCTAATGGTCCTTATGGGAAATATGCCTCCCACACTGGCATTTCCCCTTCCTGAATGACATGTAAACAACCAACCACAAATAAAATAACATAAGAAAACATCACAATGGGGTACTTGTCAGAAAATGCCTTGGCAACCAGCAGATGAAAGAGCGTTCAGACCGCCGATCAGAGATGGAGTTCTGACAGGAGGCAAAGTAATTCAGAGGAAGGTACGTCAGTAAATCACCTTTATGCTCTACGCCATGTGCAGGGAGCATACATGTGACATAAAGAGTCCCTATTACAACCTAAGGTTTTGGCATACTGGCTGGACGTTGGGCTACCTTTGGCAGGGAATCCCTAATGTAATGGTATGGAAGGACACCAACTAGTCCTGAATGGGTGCTGGTTATGTTGGTACCAACTAGAAAACCTTTTCCATTTGTTAATATACGATTTTCTAGTAGCAGGTTTTCTTGATTCCATAGTACCTGCTGCATGTCCTCATTAAACAGGTGCCTAAAGGGAATTAAGACATTTTAATCCAGGCAGTGAAATGATGCATCCTGACACCAATCAATTTTAAACACCCCTGTTCTTGTGGAAATAAATCATGTCTGTGAGGAATTGAGCGAGAAGATCCAGTCTGCGAGGAAGCTTGGGTTAAATGTCCCTAGCCATTTCCAAAAGGGAGAACCAAAGTTGCCTGGTCCAAAAGTGAGTCACAAGAATCATCTTGGGAATTCTTTCCAAATCTTCATAAGGAGCCTGGATATTAATGGAAAGGGTGGAAAAGCATACAGACACATTCCTGTCCAAGGAAAAGAAAAAGCATCCATCTTCCAGGCCTTCCTAAATATAGTCCTAGAGAAGAATCATGTCAGCCGACTGTTCAGAGAGGAAGTACAAAGGCCTGCTTGAGGAACTCCCTACAGATCGATCAAATCTTGGAAGACCCCCCTGAACTAGTTTCCATTTCCGAGGGTCTGCCCCTGACCTATTCAGCTTCTCTGCCACACTGTTTTGCTCTGATGGAATTCAGGAAGCCCGTACAGTGAGATTTTGCTTTGAAGCTATATTCCAAACTACCATGACTAGTCTGCAGAGGGGTACGACCTGGATCCCCTAGCTTGTTGATGTACTACAATGATGGTATTGTCTAACCACTTAAAGAGGTCCTGGGGAACAAAGATGATTCAGGAAATTGACTGCCTTGATCAGGGCAAGCATCTCTTTTATATTTATATGCTTGCATCTGTCCTTGGTGTACCACACATCTTGCACTTTTATCCCTCTTGAAACTACTCCCCAAGCAAAGTCAGAGGTGTCTGTGGTGACTGACTGCTTTGGAACAAGGTGGGAGAAAGGGAGATCTTGATTTTAGGATATCTGTTGCTGCCACCAAGTGATTTCAGTTCTGAAAACCCCCAGCACTGGAAACTGAAGAGACAAGGGGAATAAGTGCTAGGACCAAAGAGACTTCAGATACCACTATCTTTCTCACATGGAGTATCATGTGAATCATATAAGCCATGAGACTCAAAATCCTGAGGTATTCCCTCACAGCGACTGAAGTCCAAGTAGAAAACTAGAAATAGATCTAGATACAGATCTATTTTTGACTGTGGAAGAAAAATTCTGAACTGCAGTATCTAGCTAACATCCCAAGAAACACAATCCTGTGAGGAGGAGTCAAGAAAGACTTTTACACAAGCTGGGATTGCAAGACAGCCTTCAAGAGATTTCGCACACATTGAAAAAGACTCTGAAAAGATAAGCAAGTAGTCTAAATATGGAAAAATGTGGATGAGAAATAACTGGAGCTAGACAGTTTGTGAATCGTTTTGGTGCAGTGGATAGTGCACAGGGAAAGGCAGAGAACTGATAATGTGATCCAGACATATAGAACCTTAAACACCTGAAATCTAGATGGCTACAAATGTGATAAGCATTTTTTAAAAGCTAATGTTACATGGAAACTTGAATGAGGAAGAGGAAGTAACAGGTTGTGAACTGCCACCATTTTGAATTTGGGCACGATCACGAACAGGTTTAGGAAAAAAAGATTTAGAATCGGTATCAGTATTTTTTGACTCTAAAAACATACTTGAATAAAAGCCCTTTCCCACCTGAGAAGGGGGACAGCATGTGATGAAGGATAGGTGGAAAGAAAAGAATATGATCTGGAGGATGAGGAATTTCTGCTGAGAAAGGAGAAGTTCCTCTCATTGCCATCTGTAATCTTAATGAACGTCTTCAGAACCCATTTGTCTGAAACTACCTGAAAGTGGAGATTCAGACTTTCTTGAAGAAAATCAGGGCTTGTAAATGTGTGATTGGGGAACAAGACGTTTAGGCATTCTGACTTACTGGACTGTCTTTGCTTTTGGTTGTTTCCAGAATTCTTCTTGGAACCCCCTTGCCATTTCTTCTTAAACATTTGTTTACCTGTATTTTGTTGAGGTAGTTTAGTTTCTTACCAAAACTGGATGAGGAGTTGGGGAATCCCTTGGAAGACTTGGAAAGGAGGGCTGTAACATTTTGGAGAATCCCTGTATCAGTTTACCCAGTTCATCACATTTTTTGATCACCTCTGCAGCAAAGGGACCAAAAGCTAAATCCCTTTCCAAAAGAGAATTTAAAATCTAATTTTTTTTCAACTAGGAGGTTCTGACAATGCAGCCATGCAAACCTCCTCAAAATAGTACCAGTGGTCATAGCCCTGGAAGTATCGAAGTCATACACACACTGTATACAATGAGTACTGACATTAACAATAGAGGAAATCAAATTAGAGCTTTTCTCAAGACAAAACTGCAGATAAAGCATTCCTCAATTTCACAATTAGTCAGAACAAAGCTTAACATGTGAGCCTGACAATTTAAAATTTTGAAAATCAAAGTCATAGAAGTATACACTTTACTTACCGATAATCTTCCCATCCTTATCAGAAAGAGTAGGATTAACCAAGTACTTAGCAGCAGAGGGATTAACAAAAGCTATAGCTGCTGATCAGGAGTTTATGAAAAAAAAATCAACTTTTGCACTCATCACAACTTTCCATCTGTGTTGTCCATTTTCATTCTTCCTCAACTGATGGGTTCAGAGCCGATGCTCAGACAAGTCTCGGACGTTGCTAAAGCTCCTGGCAACTTAAAACCCTCTAGCTTCCCCTTACCCGTAATGCACCAACCTAAGTTACCTCAGATCTTGTTTACTGATTTTACTAGAAAAGACCATATCTGCTATGCAGCAAATAAAAGAGGTGTAAAAATTGCATGTACTCAATTTAGAAAGAGTACATCTGGAAATCTGGAACTCGGTATAAAAGACAGTGATGTTCCTCTAAGAACTTGTTCTTCCAGAATATATAAAAAAATGGACGGGGGGGGGGGTTGGTGGAGAGGAAGTTGAGGAAGAATGAAAATGGAAAACACAGATGGAACGTTATGGTAAGTATATAACTTCTTTATCTGATGTCAATTTTCATTCTCTCAACTGATGGGACAGTCTGCCCAGCTACCTAAATTCCAGGGTGGACTGTAAGAAAGGATATTCCTGAGCACAGCTGAGCCAAATGTTCTATCCCTGAAGTAGTCTAATTTGCAATGAGTAACAAAGGTAATGGGGAGTTTCCCAAGTTGCTGTTGAACATATGTCATCCACGGGCACTCTGGAGAAGAAAACTGTAGAAGTTGTCATTGATCTAATTGAATGAGCCCTTACCTGTTGTGGTAAGGCAATGTCCATTTTTTTTTTTTTTTTTTTTTTTTTTTTTTTTAATAAATAAATGAAATGCAATCAGTTATCTATCTGGTTAAAGTTACTTTGGCAACTGGTTTACCCAATTTCAAGTCTGCAAAGGAAACAAATAACTGGTCTGTTTTTCTTATGTCTTTTGTTCTATGCAAGTAGAAATGTACTTGTCTGTGAACATCTAATAAATGTAGCATATATTTTCCTTTGTTAGTAACTTTGGGGAAGAAAACTGACAAATGAATAGACTGACTGATATTCGATTCTGACACCACCTTGGGAAGAAAGGATGCACTGGTTCGTAACTAGTGAAAAATCAAGTAAGGAGGTTTTGAAGATAATGCTTGAATTCCTGAAATTCGTCTGGCAGATGTAATGGCTACTAGACAAAAATTGTTTTCCAAGTTAGAAATTTAAGGCCACACACAGCTGCTGGTTCAAAGGGGAAATGTATAAATTCCTGCACTATTAGATTGAGGTCCCATGGGGGAGTGGGGTCATTAAATGCAGGCCTTAAAAGTAGGGTGCCTCACATGAAAGCTCTGCACAAACTTATGAGAGGCTACTGATGAACTCTCAAAAAAACATGGAATTTTGATATCACTGCAAGCTAAACTTCAATGGTTGAGGAACTAGCTCCTTCTTTAAAACGTAGGGCCAAAGTCTCAAGTATGTCATGCATAGGAGCTGGAAAAGGTTCAACAGGATTTCGATGAGCCCAGAACACAAATGTTTTCCAGTTATTGGAATAGAATTTATGTGTTGAAGGCTTGTGAGAAGATAAAAGTATATGCCAGCAAGATGAAGAAAGCATAGGTAGTCTGGCTATCAATGGAACCGGAAAAGCCAGGCTGCCAGCCTGAGGCTTGATATGTCTGGATGGATCATACCTGTTGGGTGAGACAGGAGGTCTGGAGTTGGATCCAGAATCCAAGGTTGAAGTAAGTGAGGCTAATGGTAGGGGAACAAGTCTGTTGAGGCCAGTATGGTGCAATGAGAATGAATTGCTCTTCAATATGACAGCTTTCTGCAGGAATTTCAGAATTAGCAGGAATGGTGGATAAGCATGTAGTAGACTGGGGGGGGGGCAATCACGACATACAGCATCCCTCAGCAATTCCCCCGTGGGGGGCATTAGGGCAAAGTAGCTGCTGCATTTCTTGTTTAGGGGAGAAGCAAAAAGGTCACAGCAAGGCTGGTGCCATTGGCGAAATATCATCCTTGTTACTTTCTTGTTGAGAGACCATTCGTGAGGTGAGAGAATGCGCCTGCTCCTTTTGTCTGCCACGAGATAGGACTTCTCTTATAGCAACGCACATTCTGGGAAAGTGGTTGGAGATCACCCATTGCCATACTCCGAGGGCTACTTAACACAAGGAAAAAGATCCAATTCCTCCTTATTTGTTGATGTACCAAACTACTGACATATTGTCCTGCTGCACTGCAATTGTCCCCAAAGGGGGAGCATCTTGGATGTCCTGTATTGCTAATAACACTGCTTTCATCTCCAGAACATTGATATGCAAGCAGGCCTCTTAGGATGACCAAGTTCCTTGGACCGTTTTCCCAGGAAATGCACCCTCACACAAACTGTGAAATTTCTGTGGTCACTATGGTCTCAGGCTGAGGAGAAATGAATGGATGGCGTTACAGAATTTGATCTGACTGAATCCAGCAGAAGAGTTCTCTTTTGCATATCTGAGTGACTCAAATTAGAATTGACAAAGGTTGGTAAAGTACTGACTTTTGTGATGCCAAAACACTGTAGAAACCTCATGTAAAATAGGGGTACAAGTACTAGTGTTATAACAGCTAACACTGACCTTAGATTTTGAAGGACAAAGCACGCTGAAATATTTTTACTGCAAATTATATTTCTGACCGATCATCTTATAGATTGGACTCTCGAAGGGGGGTATGAAGCTATCAGAGTTTGTCTTGAATAGTCCTCCTATGATTTCCAAATTGTGAGCTGGTAGCAGTTGAGACTAGCCGATGTTTATGGTTATCCCCAGAAAGAATAAGTCTGGAGAACCTGACCACTTGGCCCTTAACAGAACAATAATGAGCTAGTTGTCCAGGTTCGGAAACACCTGGAAACCTTATAGTCTCATGTGATATGCTACCACTGCCATGCTTATGGTGAACACTCTGGGGGTTGTAGTGAGACTAAAGGTCAGAGGACTGAACTGGCAGTGACTGGTTCCTAGCCAAAAGCATAAAAAAGAAGTTATGTTCTTACCATAACATTCCATGTGGAGTGTTCATCTCGACTTTGTTCTTACACATGGGCGTCGGAGCCGATCCTCGGCTCCGAGTCGGCCGCCTAGCAAAGCTCTGCATCCAGAAGAAGCTTGAGACCAACCTATCTCCCACAATTCCCTCTGTCTTTACCTCAGATCTAGTTTGCAAAACACCAGATCCAGCAACAATAATGTAAACATCCAATATATACATATACACAAAGAGCGTAACTCAAACCAGTAGCACCACAGACAGAGATCAGCAGCGGAAGATAAGCAGACCAGACCTCTAAACTGGACGTTCTTCCTGACCTGAGGGTGGGAATGTAAGAACAAAGGCGAGATGAACACTCCACATGGAACGTTATGGTAAGAACATAACTTCTTTATGTGAGAGTGTTCAATCTCGCCGTTTGTTCTTACACATGGGTAGCGTCCCTAGCTCCGTGATCCTGAGAGACTCACGGAAGAACGTTCCTGAGCACAGTGGAACCAAAGGTTGCTCTGTCCCTGGAAATTCTATCCACCTTATAATGAGTGATGAACGTATGTAGTTTAGACCAAGTGGCGGCCGCACAAATAGTGTCCAAAGGGAGGCGGGCCGCATGAGCCAAAGATGTAGAAACTGATCTAGTAGAATGTCCTTTTGGTTTGGTGGGCAAACTCTGACTAGAAGCAGCATAAACAAAGGTAATACAATCAGTCAGCCATTTGGAGAGAGTACGACTTTGTTGTCCGCAAAGGCTATAAAGAGTTGGTCTGCTTTCCTATGACCTTTCGTTCTATCCAGATAGAATCTGAGTTGTCTATGAACATCCAACTTGTGCAACATATACTCCAGCTTATTGGAATGATTTTTAAAAAATGTGGGAAGCTCAATGAATTGATTAATGTTGTTAACTGAACAAACCTTGGGGAGGAACGAAGGGTTGGGGCGTAAAGATACCCTGTCCGGATGAAATATTAAATATGGTTGTTTAATGGAAAGAGCCTGAAGTTCCGACACTCGTCTGGCTGAGGTGATAGCTACCAGAAAGAGAGTTTTCCAGGACAAGAACTTTAAGGAGCAGGAAGAAGCTGGTTCAAAAGGTGGTAACATTAGCTGGGATAGAAGAAGATTTAGATTCCACGGAGCTGTAGGAAACCTGACTGGTGGTCTAAGATGAAAGGATCCTTTCAAAAAGGCTTTACAAAGCCTATGAGCCATAATAGGTGCTCCATTCTCTCCTACATGAAAGTTGGAAATAGCAGCCAAGTGAACCCTTAATGTGGCAGTAGAGGCTCCCTGGTGAAACAGCATGGACAGGAACTCTAAAACTTTGTTTAGTGGAACTGTTAAGGGATCAAATGCTGTGTAGTAGCCCAGTATACAAAACGTTTCCACTTACTAGCGTAAATTTTTGTAGTGGAAGCCTTATGAGAGGCTACCAGAATGTGTTGAACCGCCGGAGAAAGAAGATCAGACCTGGCTAAGAAGGGAAGCGGAGCAGCCAAGCTGCTAATTTGAGGGACAGGAGCGACGGGTGGGGAGCTCCTGACGAATGGGTCAGTAGGTCTGGCACCGGGTCCAGAATCCAGGGCTCCCGTATTTGGTGTGCTTGAAGAAAGGGGAACCAAATCTGACGAGGCCAGAATGGGGCAATGAGAATTACTGTCCTTTCTAGATCCTTGGCTTTCTGGAGAAATCTGTATCAGAGGTATAGGGGGAACGCGTACAGGAGACCCGGGGGCCAATCGTGAATCAGAGCGTCCCTGGGGACATCCCCTGGAGGGGGTAACAGGGCAAAGTAGCTTCTGCATTTGGCGTTCATTGGAGACGCAAAGAGATCGCAGCAAGGCTGGCCCCACTTGCAGAATATCATTTCCGCTATTGTCTGGTTGAGGGACCACTCATGAGGTAATAGGATGGCTCTGCTCAACCTGTCCGCTATAACGTTGGATAACCCCGGGATGTGCGTTGCTATCAGAAAGCGACCCGTGGACTCTGCCCATTGCCAAATTCTCATGGCCTCTCTGCACAACTGGTAAGACTTGGTTCCTCCTTGTTTGTTTATGTACCAAACTACGGACATGTTGTCCGTTTGAACTGCAATAGTCCCTAGAGGTAGAAGGGAGGAGAAGTGGAGAAGTGTTGCAATGCTAGGAACACTGCCCTCATCTCCAGGACATTGATGTGCAGGTTGTACTCTAGATTGGTCCATTCGCCTTGGACTGTCTGTCCCTGAAAGATGCCCCCCCACCCTATCAGGGAAGCGTCCGTGGTCACTGTGGCTATTGGTGTGGGTAACACAAACGGTCGGCCGCCGATGAGATTGCGATTCTGTAGCCACCAAGATAGGTGTGCTTTGCAGGGGTTTGTAATGTGAATTTCGTGTGTCAGCGGTAACTGGTGGAACGACCATTGTGCGAATAGCAGCCATTGGAGAACTCTCATGTGTAGTCTTCCCATGGGAACTGCAATGAGGGAAGCTGACATGAGTCCCAAGACTTTCAGAACTAGTTTGGCTGGGGATTTTTTGGACAACAGAAGAAGAGATATGTGTTTTTGTAGGGAAGTTATTCTTGGAGGAGTCTTAGAAGCAAGGAACGGGTATCCAAATCTGCCCCTATAAATGAAATATGCTGTGATGGCTGTAAGGCAGATTTTTCGAAATTTATCGAAATCCCTAGGTGAACACAAAGGCTGAGGTGTGTAGTCCCTGGCCTGTATCAGTCGACGCTCGGTGGTGGCAGTAAGGAGCCAGTCGTCCAGATATGGAAACACCTGGAATCCTAGGCGTCTCAAGTGAGACGCTACCACTGCCATGCATTTGGTGAAAACCCTGGGGGCTGAGGTTAGACCAAAGGGCAGGGCCCGAAACTGAAAGTGGCTGGCTCTGGATGCTCTGGCCATTTTGATGTGGTAGTATGCGTCCTTGAGATCTATTGAGCACATCCAGTCGTCCTTCTACAAGAAAGGAAGGATCAATTGAAGCGTGACCATCCGGAACTTTTCTTTCTTCACATAGGTATTGAGATTGCTTAGGTCCAGAATTGGCCTCCAGTCCCCTGCCTTTTTTGGAACTAAAAAGAACCTTGAGTAAGTTCCGGATGCTATTTGGTCCGCTGGGACTGGTTGGATGACTCTTTTTCAAGCAGCTTTGAGATTTCTATAGCTGCAGGTTCTCGCAGATGGGGTGGTACATCTGGGAATCTTTTCTGTGGTAAGGGGGGGAAGTAGAAATGGAATTTTGTAACCTCTGGTAATAATGCTTTTTACCCAATTGTCTGAAGTAAGACTTTGCCAGGCCTGAGGGTATAAAGCTAAGCGACCCCCGACTGCCTCCAGAGCAGGACAGTCGGGCCTCCTCTCAGGAGTGCTGGAAAGGCTTCCCAGGGATAGTATTCCCTGTCGCCTTGGTTCTGCGGACCCCCTCTGCCGCCAAGGCGACGTCTTCCACTTCTGCCCCCCCCCCAGCCTCTGGAGGGGGCATCACCCTGTGTGCTCGGAAAAGAACCCTGGGGTTTACGAAACCACATTTTCCCACCTCGTTGCCCTTTGGGGTACGGTCTAGATGGGGTGGAAAAACGGACTCCGACAGCAGACAGAGTCTTTCCTTCTTGCTCACACCGGGTCAGGGTCTCCTTTACTTTGGGGCCAAAAAGAGTGGCACCATCAAATGGGGCGTTAGTAAAGGAAGACTTGAAGGCTTCCGCAAAGGAGCATAGGCGCATCCAGGATTGTCTACGAAGAGCAATCGCTGAAGCCGCAGCCCTACTCGATCCTTCGGCTGCATACAAGATGAGCCTCATGGACGAGTTTACAATAGATGTAAGGGTATTGAGCTGTGCTGTAACCTTATCCGAGACAGCAGCATCTGTAGTACCCTGGAGGGTATCTCCCTCTGTAAGCGTGTGAAATGTGTCAAATAGTTCAGCGATCGCATGGAAAAAGTCGCTGAACTGAAAATGCGCTTCCCATATCTGTCCATGGTCCTAGAATCTCTGTTAGGAGGATGGACAGACGAGGAAGATTCGGACATCTCCTTTTTCGTGGCAGCTGCCACCACCATAGCGTCCACTGGAACTCCCTTTGTGAGGTAGGTCTTATCCTGAGGGGCCGTAATATATTTATTAGGCTTTCTGGGAACTGGCTCCACTGTGTCAGGTGTCTCCCACGCCCTTCGAGCAATTAATTCCATTAACTCGAAGGGCGGAGTGACCCAGGAGGAAGAAGGGCGAGCACCGAATGCCTTCAGCAAAACTGACTCATCCTCAGAAGGGGGTAGGGCTTGCCAATCACCTCTCTGTTTTAGGATCTCCAGGATGTCAGAGAAGGAGACATCCTCCGAGGGTGATTTTGGGGACCCTTCTGACTCATCTAAGTCAGTGTCTGATGTTAAGGACTCTTGTGGAGAATCCAAGTGCCTCCTCTTGCACAATCTTTTCCTCGGGACGTCATTGGGGGGGGGGGGCATCCAATGAAGCCTCGGAGGAAGAGGGGGCTCCCTCTGGGAGCGGCTGAGACACTGGTGCTCGACGCTTTGAGTAGCCGTGGGTGCAGAAGAGGACAACGGGCCTTTATGGGAGGGAGACGTTGCTTCTGCTGAAGTAGTTGTCTGGGAAGACAATACCTTCCTCATAAGGTCGAAGGCCCCCGGACCCCGAGCCGAGGAATCCCCTGGTTCCGAAGAACGCGGAGGAATCTCCGACGTGGAAGCCAAGGGCACCGACCCCGAGGACGGAGCCGAGGTGATCCGTGCCGAGGCGCCGAGAGGGAGAGTCGGAACCAAAACATCGGTTCGGCTCTCAGTCCCGGAACCAAGGATAGACTGTCGGCTCCGCGAGTCCGGTAGTGGTTCCGACGGAGTCGAGGTCAATGGTGCCGACCAAGAAAGAGATGGTTCCGGCACCAAGGGCTCCACTATCAGCAGATCAACGTCTTGCGGCTCCGAGGGCTGAGTAGGCCTCGGAGGAGGACCAGATGGAGACAAGGGAAGGCCTTTGAGTCTCGACACCAACTGAGAGGAGACTGCAATGAGTTTGGACAGGGCCGTGTTGTCCATCAGCTTCTGCACCACACGATCTACGTCGGTGTCGGAGAGGGGCCTGGAAGACCGTGTCGAAGGAATCGAGGACGGTGCCAACCTCAAAAGAGCAGGAGGTGGCAGTTCCCTCACCGGTTCCAAGACCCGAGGCTCGGTGACAGACAATAGCTCGACACTCGGTCCCGAGGTCTGTGGAACCGGTGAACGAACTTTAAAAGAAGTACTTGGAGCCGATGACTTGGGCTCCGAAGTCCTCGATTCCTTCGAGGATTTAGAAGTCTGGTCTGACTTATCTAAAGCCTCTTGGAAGGCAGGCTTTAAAAGACCTCTGTCCATAAGCTTCCTGCGCCTATCTGTCATGACCCTTCCACTAAAGGAATGACATATGGAGCAGTCCTCCTGAAGATGGAGAGGGCCAAGACAGACACAGGAGCTATGGTTGTCGGTGACAGACATCTTCTGTACGCACTGACATCTTTTAAAGCCTGACTTAACCTTTTCTGACATAATCAGTGTAGAAAACTTGTCAAATACAGTCAAAAAATAAGTAATTACTACACTTAAACTTAGCCAAAGGGCTGAGATGATATTAGGTAGTATTAATATTTAAGTCAAATCCGGTATTTAGTAGGTGGGGTGGGCCTTAGGAATCCTAACTAATTATAAATGTCTTAAAACACTATAATTTAGTAGACGGAACCACCAGACCATACACACACACACACGCACTATACAAGTCCAATAATTCTAAGAATTTAGAAGAAAATCCTGTTAGAAAAAAAGCTACATCTTATCTGTTAGTTGGCTCAGAGCTCTCCAACGATGCGATCAGTTGCAGCGGCAAACTAGATCTGAGGTAAAGACAGAGGGAATTGTGGGAGATAGGTTGGTCTCGAGCTTCTTCTGGATGCAGAGCTTTGCTAAGCGGCCGACTCGGAGCCGAGGATCGGCTCCGACACCCATGTGTAAGAACAAACGGCGAGATTGAACACTCTCGCATTATCTCCTGGTTCATCTGTTTATCTTTATGTGATAGCATGTATCCTAAAGATCTATGGAGCTCATCTAGTAATCCTTGGCCCAGAAAAGAAAAAGGGGGAATGGACTGAACTGTGGCCATCTGAATCTTGGTGTCAAACTTACTGTTCAAGTTGCTGAGATCCAGAATTGGTCTCCAGTTCCCTGGTTTCTTTGGCACTAAAAGGAAACTTGAGTAGACTCAGAATTCTATCAGGTCTGGCGGAGCCTCTTAGATGATTCATTTTTCTAGCACCTTCATATTTGTATAGCTGCTTTTTCCGACTGACAGGGTGGAACATCACATTTTTTTTTTTTTTTGAAGACCACAGGTCGAAAGGAAAAAGGTGTATAATATAACCTCTGGAAAATATCCTCTGTACCAAAATATACTCAGTTAAGTCTAGCCCAGCTCTTTGGTGCAGGGATAATTGACCTCTGTCTGCCTCCAGAGCAGAGCAATTGGGCCTCAAAACAGGGGGTGCTTATAAGGTCTAAGAAAATCTCTGGAGACCTGGTTTGCAGGCCACCTCTACCACACAGGTGTTGTCGTCCATTAGAGTTCTCCCTTCTGCCCCTGAGGGAGTTTCCTCCATGTGTCATGGAAGGGACCTTGGGATTTCTTGAACCACAACTTCTGACCACCCCACAGATTCCTATAAATGGACATCTGCGGGGTGGAAAAAACATACGCCTACAGCATTCAGGGTCTTTCCATCTTCTCACAACCGGATAACGTACCCATCTCTTTGGAGGGAAACAAAGACGTGCCGTCAAAGAGAGAACTGACGAACAAAGAGTTGAAGGGATCTACAAAAATCACATAAGCACATCCAGGTATGTCTTCATATGGAGAAGTTTGAACTCACCACCCCCGAGGTTCCTTCGGCTATATGCGGAATGAGCCTCAAGGAGGAATTCGAAATAGATTGACTGGTAGCCATCTGAGAAGCTACGGATGGATTGGACTTCTGCAGAAAAAGATTCTGAGAGGGTGTCTGATAGTTCCTTAATCAAATCTCTCTGAAAATTTTTAAAATGTGCCAAATAATTTTGCAACCTTAAAGCAAAGGTGGCTGAAGCATAAACACACTTCCCAAACCTGTTCATCACTCTAGACTACTTGTTAAAGGGATGAACAGTACAAGCAAGTTCCTTTTTGGTGTCCGCCATGCCCATGGTATCAACAGGTACTCCCTCCCAAAAAAAAACTGTTCATCCAAAGGAGGTGTCACAATCCTATATAGTGTACTAGGTATGGGCTCAACTGAGTCGAGATCCTTATATGTCCGCTGACAGACCAATTCAATAAGCTTATCAGCGGACTCACCCAAGAAGTAGATGGGCCAGTAATACAGACTTCTCGGATGAATGTTAACTGGGTGTCCAACCACCTCTGAGAATTTCTATAATGTCTCTAAAGGAGAAGTCTTCAGGATGTGGTCGTGGGTACCTTTCACCATCATCATAGTCCATATCCTGTGTGACTAACTCTTCTGCAGTGTCCAAGCATTTCCTCTTACACTTCTTCCTAGGAACCTCCTCAGTGGAATGTTCTGGGGAGTACTGAAAAAATAGAAATACCTTGTTAGAAAGTCTGGGGTTGTCGTACTGGCTGTCTCCATGTCAAACAATGTAAACACATTAGGGTTGTAGATAGAAGCACCAAGGGGGAACCCTCTCTTCTGTAAGGCAAATTAGTCTTCATAGCTACAAAGAAAAATTGCCCCAGAGAAAGAGAATCTCTCAGATCCGAATGAACCAACTTTTGGATTGTTGTCCCTCTTCTCTTTGAAAGCAATCCCCTAGGGATGAAAGCCAGAATGGAGGTAAACAAAGCAGAGGCTTCTAGGCGCAGTCATGGTTCCAATAACTTCATAGCTGCCTCCAACACCTTGGATCAGACAAGTAAGCTTCAGATCCAAGAGTTCTTCAGAATGGACAGAATCAGAGTACTTAAGGCAATCCTCAGAGACGAAGAAAAGCAACCTTTGGATCTCATAGGTTAATAGGTTGATACTAGGCTATCTGCCCTAGGGCATTTATAAGCCTAGCCAGAGTTTGTTTGGCTTTCTCCAACCTTTTAGATTAGTTGACTGTGCATCTAAATAGTAGGTCACAGAAGTTAGTCATTTTAAGGTTTGCTTACTGTACACCTCTGTCAAGCAGTGACACAGAAGAGATCCCAGGGGTAAACTTACGATCTCCCATCCATTCGTCAAGATTTCTCTTGAAGAGGGTCAGTGAGGGGCTCTGCCTGACATGGATTGGGATTTTGTTCCAGAGTAAGGGGAGCCTCTGGGATATGAATCTGTCCCTCCAGCATGTCCTATTTATTTCTGTGCTGAGGTTCAAGTCCCTGGAGCGTGTAGCTCTAAGGGATTTAGATTTCCCGAGGTGAAGCATGTCCATTAATTCTGGATTGGACATGGCTTTGTACGTCAGACACAGATCGCCTCTGAGTAGGCGGTACGCAATTGAGTAGAACTGGAGTTTCTTTAGCCGAAATGCATAGGGCATCTGTTTGAGCCCCTTGATCCTCTTGGTGAGATACTTTTGGGTTCTTTCCAGTTGCTGAAGGTGTCGGGTAAGGTACATCCCAAACGGGGCACTGTACTCAATTATGGGCCTGATAAGTGATGAGTAGAGGGGCACAATGACCTCTCTTGATCTAGATGTGAACCCTTTCATGATGAGGAGGGCTATATAGAAGGTCTTTCTAACCACTTTGGCAACATGATTGTCAAAGGAGAGATTGCTATCTACTTGGGTACCCAAGTCCCTAATTACTTCTTCCGTACTTAATGGATTACCACCTATGTAGTAATTTGTGGGCACTTTGTTTTTTCCAAAGGGGATGACTTATGCACTTTTTGGCATTTAGCTTTAGGCCATGGCTCTGGCACCAGTTATCCGTCTCTGTGAGACCCTTTTGGAGGATGTTTGTGTCAGTCGGAGAGTCGATTATAGCACCCAGTTTGCAGTCATCTGCGAATTTGGTCAGCCATAGTCCACCCGTGTTAGCCTGTACCTCGGAGAAATATATACCGAATAAGAGAGGTCCCAGGACTGAGCCTTGTGGGACACCACTTGTAACTGGTTTAGAGTCTGACATGGCACCTGCTATTCTGACCCTGTGGGTTCTATCCCTGAGCCAGTTTGCAACCCATCCTGTGACACAGGGGTTGATATTTAAGCTGGTGAGCTTATTTATGATGCCCGAGTGGGGTATTGTGTCAAAGGCCTTTGCGAGGTCCAGGTAGGCTGCGTGGACTACCTCCCCCTTCATCTATGGCTTTGGTAACTGTTTCAAAGAAGTCGACCAGGTTCAGGAGGCAAGATCTGCCCTTAATGAAGCCGAATTGGGTAGGATCCAGTGTCTGGAGGTTCCCAATGTCTTTGTTTATGATTTCCATGATAATATGCTCCATAGCTTTGCAGACCAGGCTAGTCAGGCTTATGGGGTCTGTTGTGGCACCACCTTTGTTGAGTGGGACCACTGTTGCTGTATGCCATTCCTTGGGAACATATCCTGTAGTAAAGGCTGAGATTGAACAGTGACTTTATATGAGGGTTTAGTTCTTCTTGGAGCTCGTGTAAGACGCAGCCCGGGACACCGTCTGGTCCCATTGATGCTGTTTTTAGCTTTGGAGAGGGCAGCTCTCACCTGTGCATCTGTGATCTCAGGAAGGCTACACACTGTTGGGATAGACATTTGCTCTTTTGGAGGGGAAGGGGGGAGAAATTTGCACTGAACCTTTCTAACAGGATGTTGGCAATGTCTGTGGTTCAGTGAATTTTTTGTCATTTTGCACCAACTCAGAGCATATCTGGGAGTTGTCTCCCAGGTTTCTGACATAACTAAAGAAGGCCTTGTGATTATCTTTAGTGTCTTGTGCAATGTTTCTTTCAAAGCTGGCCTAGAAGATTTTATGAGGGATCGTAGTTTCTTGCTAGTACTGATCAGTGACGCCTTCCCTTTTTGGGATTTTGCTCTGTCATGTAGTAGCTTTCTCCTTCTGTTGTATAGCTTATTTATGGCTGGGGTCCACCAGACAGGTCTCCTGCCTTTGGAGGAGTGAGTCTTGGTTTTATTTGGGATAGCATGCTCCATGCATTCCTGCAGGTGTCCAGAGAATGCTTTTGTAAAGGATTCTGCATTTTGGGCCGTATTGTCCACTGGCCCGGGGGCTTTGAAGGATTCCACCTCAGTTTTGAGAAGTGTGAAGTTTGCTTTTGAGAAGTTCTTCACCGTGGTTTCCTTGGCTAGGGGTGGGGACGGAATATGGATGTCCAGTGAGATTTGTTTATGGTCTGATCTTACCAATGAGGGGTATACCTCTGGTGTGGAACAGAGACCCCATGTTGGTGATAACCAGATCCAGTAGGTTATCCCCTCTTGTGGGAGTGGTGACCAGTTGTTCCATAGCATTTGAGTTTATAAATTCTAGGAACCGTTGGGCGAGGGTGTTTGGGCTTGAGTAGTTTTTCCAATCGATGTTTGGGTAGTTGAAGTCACCCAAAATAATAGTGTTTGGAGAGACCTTCATATTCTCCAGTGTTCTCAGGAAAGCGGAGTGAGGTTCTTGTGGTTGGGAGAGTGGTCTGTAGCAGGCTACAAACGGAAAGGCAGTTTTGCCCACTGTTAGTTGCACATGGAAGGTCTCCGAAGCTTCATGCAGTGCCACTAGCCTGGAGGTGTGGGTATCTTTGATAAATATGGATACTCCCCCTCCTTTTGTGGTTCGGTCTGAGTTTTGGGGCCGGAAAGCATGGTATGAAGTATAGCCTGGTAGTGCTGGGGTGCTCTCAGGAGCCTTGAACCAGGTTTCTGTTACTGCACAGATATCGATATTCTCCATACTGAGGAGAGTCTCGAGTGCGTTCATCTTGAGGTTTAGACTTCTGGCATTGAGCAGCATTACCCTTAGTTTTTTTTTCTTTGTGTTGTCTATGGGGGTGGGTTTGTCTTTTGAGCCTTGCCTAAAAAAGGCACTATGGGGGAGGCAAGAGTCTTAGCCAGTATTCGAAAACCCAGGAGTGACAGGTGCAAGCCGTCCCTAGTGAAGCAACATGGCTTGTCGAGCATGTCATCCCATGCTGACAGACACTGGATCCCCTTTGAATGACACCAATACTTTAGCCAATTGTTAAAATTGATCATTTTGTCTTTATACCGTGGCATCATTCTTGGTGAGGTTAAGATGCTACTCAAGGTCAGGGTCATACCGGCTAGGGCTACATGATCAAAGAGCTCCTGTACGTCTTTTTTCATGCAGTCCAGGGAGGTATGTCTCAGGTCATTCACACCAGCATGGACAACGACGGAGTCATACTTGCACTTGCTTTGGAGTGGCCAGAGTGCTTGTGTTATGTGGCAGATCCTGGCACCAGACAGGCAGCTTACAGTGACCTTCTCCTTGTTCAGCCTGGTGAGTGGGACGTCAGTTTGTCTGACAATAGAGTCACCTATTACAAGTGTATGAGGTGTGTTGTTTAGCCTTAAGGGCTGTGACTGTGTGGCACACTGACTTTGTGAGCTATGTGCTATGTGGGTATTGTTTCGTGGTAGGGGTTGCTTGGATGTCTGCTTTGGAGGTCTCTGCTGCTTAGGCAGATTTTTATTTAGAGCATCCGAGTATGTTTTTGTGCGTTTATGTGTTTGGTTTGCTGATGCGATAGGTCTGTGTGAGACTGGATTTGTGGTGTGTGTGGTTACCTTCTCCTCCTGACAGGCTGTGCCAGTACTGGGTTGAGAGAGCTTAGCCTCCAGTTTGGCTATATAGTTGCATCTCTCACATATATTTGAGCTTGTTGGGAGGAGTAGAGGGTGGTCTGTATACATAAGGCAGTTGTAACATTGCCTCAAGATTCCCAGATTCACCAGCTGGACTGGAGAGTAAACTCAAAATTGACCTTTGGACATGCCTGAATAATATAGGGAACTACTTATTGACGGATTAGAAAGAACCAATAGGGAGCAAGTGCTTTGAAGGAGTATAAGAGGGTGTACTGCTTTACTTTGAGTTTACTGATGAGATTACTTATATGAGCAAGTGCAGGGCTTTAGAATGAGAATAGAGTGCTTAATTTGAGATTTAGAGCAGTTCTAAGGGAAAAAGTAAAGAGTAGACTTTGTGGAGCCGGGAATAGTTTATGCTTGTTAAAGCGGCGCTGCCCGACGCTGCTCTGTGCGCAAGACCGCGCTAAAAGAGGGTTGCAGGGTTTTAAGAGATAGAGATCAAGGAGTTTAGAATTGACCCAAAATGGCCAATAAAACTACAGCTTCTAGGCAGTAACCACTCCTACAGGGACAGGCAGGCTGTTCAGTGTTAACCACTGCCACTGGTGAACACAGAGACTTCCCTTTAGTCCAAGCAAGCAATGGCCTCCAAGAAACTTACAAACAGTTCAGAACAACAAATCTGTACCTGAACTTTCTTAAATTTCAGAAAGTGGGAAAAAAGCAAGATTTTTTTTCTTTTTTGTTTTAGTTTAAAGGTAGCAGAGATACACAAGTAGCAAAATAATCACAACAGTGCAATAAATGACCCCACACTTGAGTGCTAGGCCAAAGTCAGGAAAATGCAGTTTTAAGGGAAAAAAAACTATTTTAAATTAAGTGCAACACAGGAAATGCAGTAAACAGGCTCTAGATGTGTTCTAAATACTGTTTCTAATACAGATATAAACTTTAGCAAGCTGGAAAACGCCGAAAAGTAGGCGGCAAAGCAGTAATTCTTAACAAAAAAGCAGAAGAAAATACTTAAAATCTCAAAAGTGGCTCCCTTTCTCCTCTCAGCTTTTTCTCCCCTTGGTAGGTGCTTCAGCAACAACTAACAAGCCTGGAAAGCTGAGGCAGGCAGAGTCAGATGGCCCGGATCCAAGGGCCTTGTAACAATTGAAAATAGTCTGATCCGGTACCTTTTTTTTTTTTTTTTTAATTGGATCCAAGAAGGCTGGATCAGTGATTTTACTTTTTTCTGTTTTGAACCCAAGGGTCAGATCAGATCCAGCTTAGGATCTTTCTCTTTATTAAAGATCCAAGAGTGATGTCAGATCTGAATTAGATCTTTTTTTCTAGTATTTGTTCTATCCAAAGGTGAGGATGGATGAGACTGAGGTCTTTTCTTAGATGTTGGATCAGAGGTTGAGGTCGGATCTTATTTAGATCTCTTCCAAGATTAGTCATAGACCAAGAGGATGAAGTGACTGGCAAGCCTTTCAATATCAATTTGTTTTCTTTTTTGTTATTTAACTAAAGCCCTGTGGTTAAAAAGCCAGGGCAGCCATCACAGACTTCCTGTAAAAGTAACTGTCCAAGCCAGGAAACAAAGTATGGCTATCAAAACCAGAAATTAATGCCCATCCTCAACACACTTTTTTTTAAGAATCCATAAACAAATAAGCAAGCTAACACCAGGAAGGAGATCACCACAACCAGTTTTGTTCAACCAAAACACTCAACTTTAACAAAAATGGAGAAAACCATAAATGTACAACTGAAATCACCGCATTTTCGTCTTTCCTTCACCAAAGACTTCTTCAGATGCATTAAAACACAACAATGCCCTCCTTTAAATACTGTAAATGATTTAACAAAATAAAAGCTATTTGGAATTAATTAAAACTAATCAACATGATTTGTCATCACCACAGCAACCATTGTAGCATGACTAAATAGTCATACAGCATAAATAAGAAATAAATAAACATACCCTTCATTGAGGAAGTAAAGAATGATACAAGAGGGGGGACTATGGGAGGTAAGAACTGAATACAGAGAATTGTGATGGTAACTCACAATACACGCTAATATTCCTCCTAGGTTGAATGAAAACATTTCTATAGCCCCCCTCTTAAAAATGAGAGCAGCTAAATTATAAACAACAATACAAAAATGAATTTTAGCACACTAACTTGCTATACTGGTCTATGCTTTTGAAATTCCTGCTTAGCAGATCAATATTAGACACATTCTCAATAATGTGCCTATAACATTTTAACTTCATCCAACACATTTATTAATATATTTTTTAACATATTTTTCAATTCATATGTTTCAATAATTTCATGATTAGTTATGTGAGATTTTATGAGGTAAAGGTTTTAGGCTGTGTTCATTATTACTTTTACCAGCAGATGGAGATCTCGCGCTATACAACACAAGAATACACACATTATCTATCTATCTATATATTATATATCTATATATATATATATATATATATATATATATATATATATATGTATATATATGTATATATATATATATATAAATAAAAAAAAGAGATAGAGATATACACACAAACATTTTAACGTACTTTTATATATATATATATATATATATATATATATATATATATATACACACATACATATATATATATATATATATATATATATATATATATATATATATATTCATATTATATGTTTTTCTATTAGTTTAGCTTAACAGATTATGCCAGCGTTGACAGGGGAGGGTAGGTTTATTTATTTCTTATTTATGCTATACCATTGTTTATTCATGCTGCAATGGTTGTTGGGGTGATAAGAAAACATATTAATTAGTTTTAGTTAATTCCAAACAGCTTTTATTTTGTTAAATCATTTACAATATTTAAAGAAGGGTATTGTGTTTTAATGCATCTGAAGAAGTCTTTGGTGAAGAAAGACAAAAATGCGGATTTCAGTTAGGAGTTTATGGTTTTTGCTATTTTTATTAAAGTTGAGTGTTTTGGTTGAACAAACTGGTTTTGGTGATCTCTTTCTTGGTGCTCATTTGTTTGTGTATTTATTGGTTCTTTTTTGAGCACTGCCTCTACGAGTAATTGGGATTTTTTTAAGAAGACAATAAAGGAATACCAGCAAAAATAGATAAAAGTATATTAAGTGTAGATAACCACTCGTACTTTAAAGATATTTCACGAGAAAAAATATTTGATTGAATTTCAAGGAGAGAGAGAAAAAGGAATAAACGGTTTTACAAAGTCACTAAGTCAGCGACAGGTTAAGGGACAAGAAATGTTTAAATAAAAATCAACAGACTTATCTTTTAACTGCTCAAGAGCAAAGGAGAACCATGTCTTTTGCATAAAGCAGCAAACAAGATCTGAGAAAACTTAGGGATGGTGCATTATTAGTGTGATGTCCCCCCTTCTGGGCCAGTAATTGAGGAGCCTGAGTCCCCACCACTGATACCGGTGAGGGACATTCACTTGGAACAAAGATAGATACACACAATATTTCCAGATGCAGCTCTCTGCACCAAGCATAATTTCCTTTAAGAGCACCCAGGGAACCCACTCAGTCCTAGGGCTGGGTCTTCCTCCCTCTCTCTCTCCAGGCTCCCAATAAGACTCCCCAGTAGCACAGCTATAGAGTTGAGTCCTCAGCAGAGTTCCCCAGGCCAAGTCCTCCACCACCCTCTCTCTGAAATTACCGCTTTGTGTCCTTGCTCCAAGCAGTTCACACACACACACACACACACACACACACACACACACACACACACACACACACACACACACACACACACACACCTGGGAAAGACTGGTACAGATTTACTAGCTATGCCCCTCTGCCCAGATTCTGAGGTAGATACTGCCAACAGGACACTCCAAAGTCAGCTACTCTAAGGCTCTTCCAATGGTACCCAATTATACTGAGTAAAATTAATACTAATATAAATGGTAGTGTTTGACCAATGCAGTGGAGCAATGCAATAGATCGGCCACAGTGTCACCAAAAAAAAAATAAACAAGTACTCTCAAAAGGTAAAATATTCTCTAAAAGACAGCCATGATGAAAAGTTTAAATATATTTAATAATAAATTATAAAAGAACATGAAAATACTAAATATCTATTTACAACAAACAGCAGAGTTTAAATCACAAGAAATATTAAAATAACACAGATGAATATATTCACAAACATACAGAAAAACAGTTAACTAATTTCACTATATTTTCCTGACTGATCTAAAGACAGAATAGTTGTGTAAAAGCTTACCATAACCATAGGTGTCCTTCTCTTCTATATGTTGCAGTATTCATAACATGAGGGAGTCCGCCACCAGGTGACTCGTACGTCTGGTCAGTATACAAAGTTTTAAAGCTACTGTAGGGTACGTGTGATGTTGCACATAGATCTAGTCCTACGTCAGTCAAAGTGACGTTGGGTATAAAGAGGACACACACACACCAAACCTCAGAACTGAATGCCCCAGGAAGAGCACCAGCCTGAAAAAGGAGAGGAAACACACAACCAGCATACAGGCAAGCATCAGAGGGAAGGCGGTGGGGGATACTGCAACATACAGAAGAGAAGGACATCCACAGTTATGGTAAGATTTTACACAACTATTCTATGTCCTTCTATTTTGTATGTTACAGTATTCATAACATGAGAGAGAATACCAACGCTCATGCAGAAGAACTGGGAGGAGGGGCAGTAGCAATCTCTACAAACCCCTGCAAAATAGCCTTTGCAAAACCAGTTCTAGACCTAGAAATGCCATCCAACTTATGTTTTGCGAAAGTGTGCACAGAAGACCAGGTAGCTGCTTCTAAGCTAGAGGGAGTGTCCAGACGTTTGAAGAAAGCACCAGAAGATGACAGCTCTACTGGAATGTTCCTTTACTGAGTAAGCAAGATTTTCCCCGAGATACGCATACCAAAAGGAAATGGTTTTGGAAATCCAAGTGGAGATGGTCTGCTTGGAAACAGACCTGCCCAGGACCCTAGGATGATAGGAAATAAAAAGGGCCTTAGGATGATAGGAAATAAAAAGACCAGATTTCCTAATAGGCTTGTGTTTCTTTAAATAAAATCTGAGTTGTCTATGCACATCCAAGGTTTGTAAAATCCTCCCACTAGAGGATTGCGGAGATGGGAAAAATGTGGGCAGATTAATATACTAAGTGAGGACTCATTCACTACCTTGGGCATAAAGAAGGGATTAGTGCACAAGGAGACCCTATCTCTGTGGGAAACAGTAAAGGGGGAAAAGGCCATCAGGGTCTGAAGTTTTGAGACCTTTCTGACCGAGGTGATGGCCACAAGAACAACTGCTTCCCAGGTGCAATGCTTAAGAGAAGAACTTGCTGGCTCAAAAGGGGCCAGGCTAAGTTTTTCTACAACAAAGTTTAGATCCCAAGGAGGAGGAACTGGTTTCCTTGGTGGTCTGATATGAAGGATGCCTTTCAGGAAAAGTTTAACCCAGCCTTGAAGCCAAGGGAGGAATCATAAGCAGACACACAGAGACTGTTGAAAGATGAGCTTTTACTGAAAAGCTGACAATCCACTCTTTAATAATTCACACAGGTAAGACAGAACCACTGGAACATCCACCAGCAGTGGTTGCAGGTCATAGAAAGACACCAGAAGGAAAACCTTTTCCATTTGGAATATAGGATTTCCTAGTATTGTGTTTTCTGGCCTCCTGCACAGCTTGCAGCACGTCTTCAGAGATAACGTGTCTGAAAGAGATCAAAACCCTATCACCCACAGAGTCAATTGCAGGGTTCATAGGCTCATACTAGGCTATCTGCCCTAGGGCATTTATAAGCCTAACCAGAGTGTGTTTGGCTTTCGCCACCCATTTTAAATTAATTTTGCTATGCCCTTTTTCAAGGTTAGTATACTGTGCCTCTGTCGAACAGTGACACAGAAGTGATACCCGGGGTAAACCTATGATCTCCCATCCACTCATCAAGATTCCTCTTGAAGAGAGTCAATGAGGGACTCTGCCTAACCTGGACTGGGATTTTATTCCAGAGTGAAGGGAGCCTTTGGGTTATGAATCTGTCCCTCCAGCATGTCATATTTATTTCAGTGCTGAGGTTCAAGTCTCTCGAGCGCGTAGCTCGATGGGATTTGGATTTTCTGAGGTGCAGCATGTCCATTAATTCCGGGTTGGACATGGCTTTATAAGTCAGGCACAGATCGCCTCTGAGCAGGCGGTATGCCACTGAGTAGAGCTGGAGTTTCTTTAACCGGGCAGCATATGGCATCTGTTTGAGCCCTTTGATCCTCTTGGTGAGGTACTTTTGGGGTCTTTCCAGTTGCTGCAGGTGTCTGGTAAGGTACATCCCAAAAGGGGCATCGTACTCAATTATGGGCCTGATGAGGGATGAGTAAAGAGGCACGATGACCTCCCCTGATCTAGATGTGAATCCCTTCATGATTAGGTGGGCTATATAAAATGTTTTTCTAACCACTTTGGCCACTTGGTTGTCAAATGAGAGATTGCTATCAACTTGGGTCCCCAGGTCCCTAATTACTACTTCTGTACTTAATTGGATTACCACCTATGTGGTAATTTGTGGGCACTTTGTTTTTGCCAAAGGGGATAACTATACACTTTTTGGCGTTTAGCTTGAGGCCATGGCTCTGGCACCAGTTGTCTGTTTCTATGAGGCCCTTTTGGAGGATGCTTGTGTCAGCTGGAGAGTCGATTATGGCGCCCAGTTTGCAGTCATCTGCGAACTTGGTCAGCCACAGTCCTTCCGTGTTGGCCTGTACCTCCAAGAAATATATACCGAACAAGAGAGGTCCTAGGACTGAGCCTTGTGGGACGCCACTTGTAACTGGTTTGGAGTCTGACAACCATTCTTTCATAAACTGCAACACTAGACCGTGTGACAGGCATATATGTACTTTTCCTTTTAAGTATTTCATTTCCTACATATTTATTATTGTTATTCCTAAACTAAATAGCTAAATTAATCTCCTCAAAAATAATTTAATCTCTTCCAGTCTATGATATGGAAGCCTGAGTTAAGAATATATTTCATCCCTCTGAAAAAAAGCTTAAAATGCTCATTTTTTACAACCAAATAAGTATAGTTGTAAATCTTGACACCATCTAAACAATTAATTATTCCTTCATAAAACGGAGTATCAAGTTCCTTTTCTACAACATATTCAATACCTACCACTGATTGTCTATCCCCCATCCATTGTTCCTTTGTTGCTCCTGTCCCCAATGGGGTTTGTCCTGCTTCCATTTCCAATCCTTCCTCCAATTCTTGTGATGATATTATTTCCACCCCCCTGAAAATTGTAATTGTGTCTTCTTCGTTTGTAATTAGACTCCTCAACATTCTGATCATATTCACCTTCTTTATCCCTGTAATTAGTGTAATTCTGACTATTCCTTGTCATTTTTGAAATGTTCCACATCTCTTCCAATTTTCTTACATTTCTTACTAAAAATAGTATGTGCCTTTTTATCAGCAATATCAAATTGTTTTAAATGCAATTTATCCCATCGACTGTATAATAAATTGTGAGTAATAGCATTATTTATTTTTTCTGCTTCATCCATTAGTACACAGACGTTCATCATTTTTCTTCATTAAAAGTTTCATAAAATCAAAACCAAACTGATGAAATAAAAAGTTAAATTCACTACAACCAGCTTCATTTAATTCAATACCCATAGGCATCTTAAAAAAACGCAAACCCACTGGTATCATTTTCAATGTAAGACATTGGTTAAGATATGCATTATCTATTTTTAAACCTTTAATCATACCCAGTTTTTTTACCAAACAAATATATAAGGTCTTTAAGTGAACCATTGGTCACAAAACCATCCTCATTTACATTAGATATAGATGTTCGGTTAAAGTTTTTTAAATCATATTCTCTCTTAAAAAATTCATTCAAATGGGTGCTACTCAGCCCATTTCTAGTTAATTCTTTGGCATTTGCTCTGGGACTAGAGCTTTGCCTTACAGTACCTTGATTTGCTTTTAATGCATCCACGTGGGCAGTAGAATAAATTTTAAATGGAGCATTCTGTTTAGGTTTAGTCCCGGTTCTTCTGTTCCTCATCCACATTATAAAGAGAAAAATCAAATGTATTCCTTTTCCGTAATCCTACTATTGTTGCCCTTCATATTCATGTGCAGATCAAGACCATCCATAGCCGTTAATCCGCCGATGCCATTACACTGGCCGTTAGGCACTTCAAAACAGGCTCGACTTCCTGCTATACACGCTGCCGATTGCAGCATTTGATGTGTACCATTTTCCTTGTTCTCCGATTGGGTAAACAGTTCTAGCAACCAGGTGACCTCCTCCTTCAATGTGGGGACTTCGGACTGAAGCCTCTTTATATCATCTTGCCTCACCGGAGAAGCATTCAAAGGCAAGCTTTCAGTAGAATCCATACCATGACTAAGTAAATCACACACACTGAGCGTGGAAACAACCAATTAAGTCCAAAATGAAACAAATAACACGCCCGAACAGAAGAAGATTCCCTGAAAAAATGCACCCTTCAAAACAGTAGCCTTTTGCTAAATTCTTTAATTCACCAACACAAGATTAAGCGCTTTCATCCACAAGGATGTGGACTTCAGAATATCAATTAACAGTTAATTACTTATTCACACATCTTATATTACCAATTAAATAATAAAACTATTGGGTACTAAAGTTCATTCACACAAGAAGTTTGAAACCTGATTAAAAGTCCTAACACACTATTTATGAAGGAATAATTAATTGTTTAGATGGTTTCAAGATTTACAACTATACTAATATGGTTGTAAAAAATGAGCATTTTAAGCTTTTTTCCAGAGGGATGAAATATATTACTAACTCAGGCTTCCATATCACAGACTGTTTGGAAGAGATTAAATTATTTTTGAGGAAGATTAATTTAGCTATTTAGTTTAGGAATAACAATACTAAATATGAAGGAAATGAAATACTTAAAGAAAAGTACATATATGCCTGTCACACAGTCTAGTGTTGCAGTTTATAAAAGAATGGTTGTAAAAGAAATATATGGTTTATATAATGATTTGAAACATCAGCAAATGAATTATAACCTTACCCATAGTGAGGCTGCTGTTTTGAGACAACTTAAGAATGACCAGAACATAAGGATTATGAAACCCGACAAGGGTGGGGGTGTAGTGATTTATGGAACCTTGGAATATGTTGCCAAGATATTTGAGATTTTACAAACATCAGGAAATTATGAAATTGTTTCTGTTAATGAAATACAGGTTGCATACAAACGTATTGACATGTATATAGAAGAATATTTGTTGGACAATCATATTACCAATGAGGTGTACCATTTTTGAAGGTAGAACATCCGGTTATGGCCACCATAGTTGGCATACCTAAAATACATAAGACTATCAACAACCTCCTTTTTGGCCGATCATATCAGGTACCCGTTCTAAAACATTCCCACTAGGAGTGGCCATAGATAAATGGTTAAAGAATATATATGGTAGCATTCCACACATGGCAAAGGACTCGTGGGGTTTCCTTAGTAGTTTGACTCCTGCAGTATGGAAAGAAGGGTTGTATTGTATCACCATTGATGTAGATCTATTTTCATGTATTCCCAAACAAATTGATTTAGATGGGTTCTGCAACAGCATTAGGCAGAACACGAATTTAGATTGGAATTTTGTATCTCTTATTATGAAAATTATGTTGATAGTACTTGACAATAACTTTATATATTTTGACGGAGAGTACTACAGGCAGACGAGGGGTGTGACAATGGGGGCAGCATGTGCCCCCATGTTTGCCAACCTGGTCATGTTAGATTGGGAAGCTACTCATGTATTTCAAAGTAGATTTTATAGGTACATCAGACATTATTCGAGATTTTTGGATGATATATTTGCATTATGGGATGGTTCTTTGGAATTATTTGAGGAATGTATGGACTATATTTAACAATTCAACTACATTTTTGTGATTTACACATACATGCAACACTAATGGGACAGCATATTTGGATACTTATATTACGAGTAATAACAACGGTTTCAAGTCTAATATATATAGGAAGAGTACTTTCTCCAATAGTTACCTTGAACATACGAGTAATCACCCCAGAAAAACGAAGAGGAACATTTTTAAAGGACAGTGTATACGTGCAGCTCGAATGACTTCTCAGCATGTAGATATGGTTAAAGAAATGGATTATATATGGAAGTTGTTTAGACAGAGAGGGTAACCTATAAATATGTTAAATGATGTAAGGGGGTATGTCATTAGTGAATGGGGTAGAAAATATCCCCCCTATTTTAGGTAAACCATTGTCAGAAACTATCTCAGTGTGCAAAGTAGATAGTGACTATCAAAGGGCATGCATTTTGGAACACTCTCCCTATGCCAACAAGGTTAAACAGATAATGGCCAAAAAGGGAAACATTTTGTTAGCAGATAATGACAAAGTATATAGTGGGGCCTGCACCATTCTTTGTTTACAAAATGGGTAATAACTTAAAAAGAAGTTTGGAACAAGGTTGGGTTAACATATCACAAGTTAAAAAACACACTAGGAAATGCGGATGTTGCAGACAATGTTTTAGTATATTAGACGTTGAAGGGATTGTGTTGGATAATATTAACAGAACCCAGGTTACATTCGCACAGGGGAATTGCAACTCCAAATGTGTTGTATACATTGCTAAATGTACGGCCTGTTCATGTTATTACATTGGAAAAACTGAGAGATGTTTCAAGAATAGGATTTATGACCATTTGTATAATATTAGTAAAAAAACAAAACCAATGCCCATTATAGGCACAGTGAGATGAAAGGAAATGAACACACTTTTAAAATTTGCCATTCTCGAACAGGTCAAAATAGGACCAAGAAGGGGCAATATTAAAGCCCTTTTAGGATATAGGGTGACTAGATGGCAGTTATTGACAGATGCTTTAAATTTCCCTGGACTTAATGATTATATCACTATTAAGCCCATATTACAGATGCGGATATAGGGAAATGAGCACGTCCAGGTTTAAATGGTGCCTTTTCAATTAAACCTTTTTTAAAGTCTAGGAGACTTCAACATTGATTTGTACTTAATTTGCTTAATGTTTGCATATAATCTAATCATTTTATATATGTATAGGCCTTTTAGACCCTTTAGATTTTAAATATTGTGAATAATGCTTTTAGTTTTAGATACTTTAAATGATTCAGTATGTCTTAATTGATGTTAAGGGTTGACTGATTAACTACATATGGCTATATATATATGAATTTCTACTTTTGACTGATGAGCGACAGTGTGTGGTTGCGAAAGCGTTTACCTTTTTATTTTTACTTTATATTTTAATAAATTGGAGTTATCTGTGTGTAGTTGAGTGCTTTTACCATTATTTGTAGGACATTTACTATTCCCTGGTTACTTATTAAAGCAAGGCAAGATGAAGTGGGTGAGTGATCCCTTCTATGTCAGGTTTCAAAAACAGACTGCTCTGAGACTTCTGTCTCATCTAGTATTAAAACATAATTTCAGTTCTGGATTACAGAATGACATCACATACATCTGGTCATCTGACTTCTGGTTCTCATACTACCCCCTTCACTAGAAACTGATCCAGAATCTTGCACATCTGTCTTACCACACAGAGCTTTGTTAAGATGTGTTATAGGATCTGGAAGCCATAAAACCATTTCAACATTCCCACCCTTCCAGGGTAGCAGTTAGTTTACTGCTTAGGACAATGCAGCAGGATTCCTAGTTCTTGTTTTCACAGAGATCTCGACTCTGGCTGCAATCAGAATTGTAAGATACAGTCTTTATGGCCTAAACCAGGTAATTTAATTTCAAACTATTTTCAAACTTAGCTGGACTGAGATTAACCTCTTCTCTTCCAGTATCCTCCATTACAATATTAATTTTAACAGTTACAATACATTCTGACATACAGGTGTATTTCTTTGTCTGGCCAGCAGGACCCACTGCTGGTACATTTTTTTAACACAAGCAACTTTACAAATACATTTTCAACATAAGCACCTGTACAAAATCAGTTTGATATACAAATGACATATAATTCTTTACAAAACTCCAGCTAGCTACGCTGGCATTATGTTACATATCCACTGCCCTGCTTCTCCTGGCATAGCTGGCAATACCTCACACTGTCGCATCGGGTAAAGGGAACCTTGAGAGTTTAGGATGCCACGAGCTTTAGCAGCAGCCAAGACAGAAGTGAGCATTGGATCTGTACCCATCAGTTGGAGAGAATAAAAATTTACATCATCTGATCAGAAGTTATGTACTCACTATAACAATGGATCTTTGTTGTCCATTTTCATTCTTCAACTGATAGGTCTCGGATCTGAACTCAAGATCTGCACTCAGATCTGGCTCAGCTGCATTCACTAGATTCACAAATCAAACACTCAAGCTCCTCCTTTACCCATAATATCCCAGCAATCCGACATACCTCAGACAGAGTTTGCAGCCCCCAGAATACAATAGTTTATTCTACACAGAATCAAATTAGAAGAAATTGCAGAAAGCAAGCTGGAGGTCAAACAAGGAATGACATGTTCCCAAGAGAAAAATCCCTTAGTTGTCCTTCAGGAAGAAAGGGAAGACAGTTAGCAGGGTGGGAAGTTGAAGAATGAAAATGGACAACACAGATCCATCATTATGGATGTTGTCATTTTCATTCATTCATCAACTGATGGGACACAGAGTCCACAGCAAGAAGAAACCTGGGTTGTCCTCATGGAAGGATATTTCTGAGTACTGCAGAGGCAAAGGCAGCTCAGTTCCTAGAAATCACTTCCAATTTGCAATAAGCAATAAAGGTATGAATATTGGACCAAGTGGCAGCACCACAAATGTTATCTATCGATGCTCTTGACCAGAAAGCTGAAGAGTTTGTCATAGACCTCACTGAATGTGCTCTAGGCAGCTTATGCAAAGACAAACTTCTTAGTTCATAGACAAAAGATACGCAATCAGTGAAGCAATTGGTTAAAGTCACTATTGAAACTGCCATGCCCAGTCTGTTACTAGAAATGGAGGCAAACTGGTCAGATTTTCTGAAATCTCTGGTTCAATGAAAATAAAAATGAAGTTGCCAATGAATAGATGCAGAATATATTCAACTTTATTGGAAAACTTTGAGAAGAAACTGGAAGGTTAATGACCTGATTAATGTTAGACTCAGTAGCCACCTTAGGTAAAATGGCTGGTTAGAACATAACGACAACGTATCCTTATGAAAAATCAGGTAAGGAGGCTTGGATGAAAGGGCTTGGAGCTAAGATACTCGTCTAGGTGATATAATGGCAACTAGGAAAAATGTTTTCCAGGACAAAATTAAAAATTGCAGCCAGCTGGACTTGGATTGAGAGAGAATCTCGCCCCCTCTTTGAAGAAGGATGCTATAGAAACTAGGCTACGGAGATTGGTGCAGAAAGAGAATCAAATCTCTCCCTGGAGGACCCAAATAGAAAATCTCTTCCTACTAAAAGCATTTTGAGAGGACAAGAGGATATTTCAGACCGAGGAGAAAGGCCTATTATGTTCAGATTAGCTACCCCCGTCAGAAGAATCAGAAGTCTGGACTGGGGTCCAGTATCCAGGGCAGCTACAGAAGAGGTCACAGAAAGGAAAAACAGATATGATGAGGCCAAAAGGGTGCGATGAGGATTACTGTGCTCTAACTGGTAGGATTTCTACAGAAATAGAGGTAATGATGATACGCACAGGCAAAATGTTTCTTTAAGAACTTGACTTATTGGAGGTGTGGTCATCACATGGCAAGTCTCAATTACTTATAAAGTACTGTTTGAAACTGTGTATTTTTTTCTGAAGTTGCTACATTACAAGCAATGAAAAGTGCTTCAATAAATTGTTTTATCTTATATTTTCGGATTATTGATACTTTCTGTGGTGGGTCTTGGTGCTGCTGACTTGTTTTTTGCATTTCAGTAGTTTGTTGGCTTCCTTTTCTTGGTCTATTTAGTTTGTCTGCAAGCACACTGGCTTTCCGTGGTATATATGTGTTGAATGAGAAAGCAACCAGAAAGATTGCCCACTGTCACACACTCATTGCCTCTTGACAGGATAATTCCTAATTCCCCATTTGATGATGTACCAGACCACAGACATATCTGATTAGATCACAATTGTCCCAGAGGGGAGAGCATCTTGAAAGGCCTGCAATGCTAGGATGACGTCTCTCATTTCCAGGACTCCAAAACACTGATATGTAAATTGGCCTTTTGAGGGGACCATGTACCTTAGACTGCCCTTCCCAAGAAACGTCCCCCAGATTGGAGGAATCTGTGGTCACTGTGGCTACTGGGATAAGTATAACGTAAGGATGGTCCAGAAAAAATTCATTTTAACAGATCCACCAATAGTGGTGTTCCTTGCAAACGTGTGTAATCCCGACTGGGGTCCATAACGGCTGTTGAAGAATAGACCACTGAACTGACAGAGTCCACTGTAGAATCCATATAGGATTATCTGGCCAATGGGATTAGAATTATCATTGCTGCTATGAACCCTAAGGCTTGCAAGGGTAGCCTGCATATCCGCAAAACAAACAGCACCAGAATTACTTGTTCTAAAGACTTAAACCATGCCTGTGATATAAATAGGACCTGCTGGAAAGACAGGTATGTATCCCAGAGATTATCCTGTCAATGGAACAGGTTCCCCATCCATGTGAAGCAGAGTTCCTCCCTAACCTAATTCAAGTGAAACCTGGACATGATGGGGCACAGGAAATTCATCCCTGGGTTGGCACCTATGTCTCTAATGGACATGGGCAACCTGTAAATGGTTCATCTCCCAGCCCTAGCTTGCAAATGCTTCATCTCCCAAGACCCTGCTTACACTTATCAAGGGTATCAGAACTTGTAAGAGATTTGGGATGCATGGCTAGGCTTAAAAAGGCCCCTGTGGTTGTTAGCCTTGTAAACACCTATGAACTTATGAAGGAGAGTAATGTGAGATCACTTCCCTTACCTGAGATGGGAAGATTTGTACTCTGGTTGGGGGAAGAAATGCTATCTGATTGACCATGTCTAGACAAGTGCATATGAATTCTAGGTTCAGTGTAGGAGTGAGATGTGACTTGTAGTTGACAGATACCCAGATGGTGACAACTGGAGCAACTATTTCCTTGCTTACAGAAGATGCCTGGTTGGAGCAGTGAAGAGAATGTCATCTAGATACAGAAGCGACCAGAATCCTAGCAGTCTTAGGTGAGCTGTTACCAGCGCCAAGCATTTGGTAAACACCCTGGGAACTGTGGAGAGATCAAAGGGCACTGCTCTGAACTGGTAATGACCATCTCCCAGCCAGAAGAGCACAAATCTTCTGGAGTGCCTGTTCATTTTGATGGGATATATATTTAGGATGCGTACTGCTGAGCACATCCAATCGTCCTTTCACAACAGGGACAAAATAAACTGAACCGTGACCATCTGGAACTCTAAATATTTTACGTAGCGATTTAATATGCTGAGATCCAGAATGTGTCTCAACACCCCTGTCTTTTTTGGCATTAAAAAGAATCTTGAATAAACTCCGGATCCTATCTGGTCTGGGGGGATTACTTGGATGACTTTTTCTAGCAGCTTTCTTATTTCCAAAGCTGCTGCCACCCTTTGATTGAGAGGAACATCGGGGCTCTTCCACATTTTTATGGGAGAATTTGGGAAAATGGTATACAATAACCTCTGGATATGATCCTGTACACCCAGGAATCTGTTGTGGTGGACACCCAAGCTTCTAAGTGCAGGGACAAGTACCCCCCCAACTGCCTCAGTTGAAAAGTAGCTGAGCAACCTACTGGAAGCGCTGATAGGGACTGTCCAAGAAAGAATCCCTGAAACCCTGGTTTTGTGGGCCACCTCTGCCACAAGGACTGCATCTTCTATAAAAGACCCCCCCCCCCCCGCCTTTGGGGGAACTATCTCCTCACAAGTCTTGGAAACAAAATTGGGACTTATGAAACCCCATTTTACTACCTCCTTGTTAACTTTCTGAAAAGGGTCTCTAAAGAGTAGGGAAACAAATCCCAACAGCAGACAACATCTTTTCTTCCTGCTCACTTCTGGGAGAGCGTTCCTTCATCTTTGGGCAAAACAGAAAAAAATCCATCAAATGGAGCACTGACAAAAGAAGGCTTGAAGGAATCTACAAAATCATACAAGTGCATCCTGACATGTCCCCTGATGGCCATGCCAAAATCCGGTACCCTCTGCAGCATGGGAAATCAACCTCCTAGATGCACTATAGACTAAAGGGTGGCCTACTGTGAAGAAACCTTATTCTGTTCATCCACAAACAGAGACCCAGAAAGAGATTTGGAAAGCTTCTTTGTCAAATCTCTTTGCATATTGGTAAAGTGTGCAAAACTATTCAACAACTGCAGGGCAAAGGTCAGCGGGGCACAGACGTACTTTCCAAATCTGCCCCAGACTCCATGTTGAGGGGAGGAGAGATGTGCTCTGAGCTCTTTCTTGGTGTCTGCTATTATAGCCAAGGCATCTACTGGGACCCCCTTGCTCCAGTGTGCTTTCTCCTTTGGGGGGGGGGGCGCTACAAATCTATCTAGTCACATGGGAACTGGCTCCACAGTATTCAGTTACTTTGATGTGTGGCATGTGGCATGAGACAAGATCTATTAGTTAATCAGCTGGAAGGGTCACCCAAGACATAGCTGGGCCAAACCCAAAGGCCTCCAGAAACACAGACTCCTCCTGGGAAGGGGGATCAGAAGACTATCCACATTTTTGCTTCCTTCTGGGAAGGGGGGGGGGGATCAGAAGATTATCCACTTTTTTGTTTTAAAAGTTCCAGTATTTCTCAAAATGAGACACCCTCAGGTGGAAATCTGAGGGACCCTTCCCTCTCATCAAAATCAGTGTCCTCAGTGATATTCCTGAGGGGAATCATAGTATCTCCTTTCAAATATCCTCTTCCTAAGGACGTCATCAGTGGGGTGGTCTGGTGAAGTATCAAAAGTGAAAGCTGCATCCCTATGGACTGACTTGAGGCTTATTTGAGCAGGCTGAGCAGGTGGGATAGAGTTCAGAGGGTTGGAATTCAAACCTGATTTTGGAAGAGAAACAAGATCCAAGGCAGGCAAGGATGTCCCTTCTCTAGGCAGATACAATGCCCTCTCCACTACCTCAAAGGCAGAGGAACTAGGAGAAATAGAAGCCAGCAGCACCAGAGCTGAAGACTCCTTTGCTGATGAGCCCTAAACTCCCTCAGATCCCAGTTTTGAAAAGGGAGTAGAATCCGGGCTATCCAGCGCCGAAGCACCTAGGGGCAAGGACAGTGCCGATAACTTCTAAGATGACCCTGACCCCCCCCCCCCAACTCCTCCAACGCTTCTACTCTGATAGTCATTCTGCTCCAAAAGCATCAGAGCCAGGCAACTCAGGAACACAGACAGCATCCAAGAATCACCTGTCTTCGGATCCAAAGAGGACGCCCTAAGGAATCACTAATCCAAGGACTCTGAAAACACTGAACAGATTGAAGAAGTGTCAGTGGAGGGCAGGCTCAAGGGTCTGATGAGAGGCAAAGCCGTGATTACTTCCATCTGGATCTGAGCTCTGATGAACTTTATCATCCTATTCACCTCTGCTTCAGACAAGCTCCAGAAGGACCTAAGAAAGGGGGTGGTAGATGGTGTCCTGGAATGTTTCCTCCGAGTTTCCTGAAGAAAAAGTGAGTGGAGCTGAGGAAAGATTGGCTCCAGTGAAAACCTTGGTGATTGGATCCAAGGTGACCTAGGCTTCGATGAAGGATCTAATTTTTTTTTTTTTTTTTTTTGAGATTTTCGCAGGAGGCTCAGAGGATGGACCCAATGTGATAGAATGGTCTGGGGACCTCTTCTTAGGGTCTTTATCCTTTGGGGTGATTCAGGCTTCCCCTTTTCAGGCCTCTTGGGGGGGGGTTGAGCCTCAGTAGCAAGAGATGAACAGGAAGCGGGAAGAAAGCCTTTCAGCAATGGAAATGAAACCAGAACAAATATTTGGCTTAGATTCTGTCATTCTAAGGGAGTATTTGTCAACATGGAAGGAGATTGTCAGCAGACCACACTGCTTTGCCGGGATGGTCTGACCCTCTCCCTTCTAAGCTTTCAAATAATAGCTATAAAACTAGCCTTCCCCACAGTGCTATTTTTAGGCAATGCCAGACTGAAAGTACTTCAGACATAGTAAATCAAAACCAAAAAACTCTAAAGGTATTCTTGCTCAGTGCTAGGAATCTAAACAAGAAATGCCATGCCTTACAAAGCTCTCCTCACCGTAGAGAATGTTGATGTCTGTGCAGTCAATGAGACATGGTTTAAAGCTACACAGAGCACACCAGCAGGGTAAACATATAAATCATTCCACACATTAAGACCAGCTATTACAGAGACATGGACTAAAGGTGGAGGTGTCTTGATTTACATACAAAAATAAATATATTTTGGAGACTTCTGCACACTGAGTTAAAGCTTAATTTCAGCTCTACCAGTGTGAAAACAGAAACTCAGAAAAGGGAGCAAGTGAATTTGTCTTTTTGGGTAAATTTCAGTTAATGGATAGTAAGTGTATTGCCTGGATGCCAGCAAAGAAATTTAGAGAACATGAAAGAAAAATCAATCACAAAAAGCGAGGAGAAAACACTGGGTGGGAAGAATCCTGCACCTGTTCATCAAAAACGGTTCAAGCTCCAGCTTTGGTGCAAGACATGACTTTCAGTAATCTTGAGGGAAAAAAATCACTAAATGTGCTCCAAGCTGATTAAATAAATCAAACACTGAAAGAGTATATTAAATCAAACAACAAAAGGTTGGAAAAAGGAAGAAGCTTTAATTAAATATTCAGATGAGCTGATAAACAGAGGTTAAAATGAAGAAAAGGCTGGCTGAGTATTAGACTACACAATAAGAGATGTTTCAAAAATGGTAGAATCAGAGTTCAGGGCATGTAAGGAAAAACCTGAGATTTTCTGGTATACCAGCGAAACTGGAAGGAAGAGAATGCACTAAGTTTACGAAAGCACAAATAAACAACTGTACTGGTATTCCACAGCAGGAGTTGTTAATTTAAAGGACACACTGCCTGTATGCTCCAAACCTGGCCATGAGAAAGCGAAGACCTCTAATAGCGAAGATGCAATCCTACCAGCAGAAAAAGTTGTTTCTGATAAAGCTGTGGCAGAACAAAGTAATGAAAGTTGGAGACAGTAGAGACTTTGTGGAAATTGATCACTCACTGCACACGAGGCAGAAGAATACATTTATTCCAGCAATCAGGGAATGACGAAAAACAGGTGTGAGATTCAAGATGTTGCACCCAGCTATCTTAAGAATATTTTTTTTCCTAGAGAGTCAAAGTCACTTTTGATATAGAACATGCTAAGGAGGAAATGCAAGAAGTTTGTCCAACAAAAAGTGAGCCATCAATCAGAATGGAATTCTACTACTTATTCTTATGATAAAAAAAGCTCGTAAACAGACTATTAACATTGGAAAAAGTTTCAATGGCAAAAACAGCTCAAGAGACATAAAGCACAGGAGTTGACTAGAAGAAACAGGAGTAGACTGGAAATGAACCAGAGACAAACTGGGAAATGGAGATCAGCAGGAAGAAAACCAGCAACTCCGAAATTAATGGTCAAATGTGGGATTACAAAGCATCAATCACATTTATGAAATATGGCAGAACAAGAAAAACTGGAAATACCTGACTCTGACTTTGTTAAACTTGTAGGAGACTAAAGCATATGCCCTACTTCACGTCATTAGTGTTTGGTATTACAGAACAGGAAGAAAAGAGGTAACTAAGTAAAAATGTTGTTACTAACAATATTTGTGTGAGAAATATGGGTATTAAAATAAATGGGTGCTGTTATTTCCTTCTTTTTTCTTATTCGGTTTTAAGAAACGTATACACTGCAATGTAAAAAGAGAAGAAAGCCAGGAGAAAAGAGCATGATAAAAGTAAAACTGATATGTTTTTCTTACACTTGCATAGGGAATGGCTGGATTAAGGCCCTTGGGTTGATCTAACAAATTGTTTTAAGTGGAAACAAGTAAAATAATAATGAATGTAACAAAAAGCTTTCTTTTAGCAAAAAAATGTTCACAGTGCAACATGAGAAGGTTGTAGCTGAAGGCAACTGTATATCTTGCCCTCTTGTTTCAATGGAGACAAGCTGACAAGAGCAATAAAAACAGAATGTTTTTTTTCATCAATGGCTGAAAGATAATGGCTTTCTAAAGGCATTGAAGTTTTCTACATCTGGGAGAGGAATAAAGAAAAGACAAAAACAGACTGCACTTAGTATAAGCAAAAGCGAAAGCTTTACAATGCATCTTAGAATGGACAAGCTTCATTATACGTCAAAATTCAAGCCTGTGAGTATAGCTGTCAGTCTGGGACAGTTGCTCCTACTGAGGGGTAATCTTCATTATTTGAAAATGTATACAGCTGTGTGTGTTTGTACTAAGTTAATATATTATGAGGGTGTTCTGGGGGGGGGGGCGTTTTTTTTTTATAGGGTTTTCATTAAAACAAAAAGTCTTATAAGATGTGCATGGATTCAAATGGAAATGACAAGAGACAACTGTATAAAAGACCAAACTGCCAGTGTAAGCATGCAACACAGATGATGAAACTAGACATTTAAAAACGTTATATTTAACAGGTGGGAATAACTTCTTTTAATAATAGCAACATGTTCCATATTCCATTTGAATGTGAATGATCTCACAGGTGTATACAAAAAAAAAAAAAAGAAAGAGTAGTGAACTATATTAAAAAAAATGGAGTGTGTGAATAGCTATGCTACAGGAAACACCCTTGGAAAGAACATTGTGTGTGAATTTGATAAAAAAAGGATTTCAGTATGGTTATTCAGCAAAGTATCTGGGACAAGGGAAAAAGGGGTACTTGTATTAACTGATATAGGAGCTGTAATAGTGATTGAAGAGGAACACAAAAAGATAGTGATTGTAGATTTGTAGTAGTGGCAAAGATTCCGTTGGCATGTATTTACATTCCACCTAAACTGTTACAATGGAGCTTAAGAAAATTCAGGGAGAAAATAAGCTTTCAGCATGGAATATTACTTCTAGCTGGGGATGAGAATTTGATTTGCAACAGTAAGGCTGTATCTGGGGGGAGCAGAAGGAAAAATACAACAAAAGAGGGTAGGTTTTTGAAGAAATTTATAGAAATATTTGGTAAGGAAGAGGTGAATTCAGTAGTAGGAGCTCTGAAAAATTTACATATTATAGCCCAAGGTACAAAAACAGGGCTAGGTTAGACAGAAATTATATTTCACAGGAACTTACATTTAATTGAAAGTTGTGATATGCATCTAATTTCCATTTTTGTTATTAATGGCGTGTGATCTGAAACGGTAATTTGACATGCATCCAATAACCATTTCAGATCACACACAATAATTAAAATAAAAATGCAGAGTAATGAAATCAGAATTAGACACTGGTGCTTCTTCATGTATCTGTCAGACCGGAATTTAAGGAATGTGTAGTGGTAATTATTCAAGCATTATTAAAGAAGATAGAAATTTCTTCAAAAATAGAGCAAGGGAGTGGGATAAAATGAAAGTGGAACTTAAAAATTGGGTAAAAATAAAAGAAGAGATATGGTTAAGAAGTAGATAGAATTATTTAGAGGGACTGACAAAAGGTTAAAGTAATGCAAAATAGGAGGAATAAGGGGAATCTCACATCTGCAGAGTGCTAAAGAGAAAATAAGAGACTACCACAATAATATACACGAGTTTGGAAAGATGCTGTTAAGGAACTTTTTTTGATAACTCCAGAGCAGAAAAGCTTTTAGTACAATGGCTTAGGCACTAGACAACAGAAAGTAGAAAGAGTCACTGACAAGCTTAGTGAGCCTATAACAAGGAAAATAACCAGAGATCCTGTAGAGAGATTAGAAATATTTGGGGAATTTTATGAAATTCTGTATAAAGCAGAGAAATATGGAAATGATGCCAACCCCTCATTCAATTCTAAACAATGATTATAAAAGTCTTTTGTCTATAATGACAAAGAATGGCAAATGTGATACCAAAATCGATATAGATCAATGTAGTTTTGTGGAGGGAAGACAATTTGACAACATTAATAGAACAATGAGGATCCAGACAGAAAAAGAATGTAAAAAAACACCGCTGTTGCTGCTTGATGCAGAGAAGGCATTCGAGAAGGTAAGCTGGGCTTTTACAAGTAGGGCAATAGAAGCATTTGCATTCTCTGACAAAATAATATGGTTAATTAGGAGGATATACGAGAGATCGAAGATGAAAACTTAAAGTGTATGTGGGGGGGGGGTTCTCTCTGAAAACTTCTGTTTGAACAGAGGAACAAGGCAGGGGTGTCCTCTTTCCCCTTTAATATTTGTGTTATATTTAGAAGGACTCGCAAAGAAAATAAGGAACTCAGAAATTCAAGGATATAATTGGTACAGTAATTAAGAAAAGCTAGCTTTATTTGCAGATGATATTTTATTTACTTTTTATTTTTATACCTGATAAAATCAGAAAAGGACATTTCAGTGTTGTGGAACATTCTGAGACAGTTTCAATTCCTTTCAGGATAAAAAAATAATGAAGATGAAACAAAGGCAACTGATGTAAACTATGTAGCTATAGAAAAATTGATTCAGCAATACCCATATTTATGAGGAGATGATAAAATGAAATACTTAGGAGTATGGGTTAAAGTGGATTCTGTTATGGCAGCTATGGATATGTGGGAAGAGACTAAACAAAAGATAAAACAAAAAACTGAGAACTTGGAAGTTCTGTTTTATGGATATGGATAGCAAGATACAAGCAGTTAAAATGTTTTAGTCCCTTTAGTTTTATTCACAAGTCAGGCATACATTATCAACCAGAGGAGAAACTGTGGATAGCAATGATTACAGAGTTTAAGGAATTTACCTGGGAAAGGAAGAGTGAGAGACTGAAGTGGGATAAACTGATCCTTCCAATAGGACAAGGTGGTTAGGGATTACATGATTTGAAAGGTATTTCACAGCTACATGATTAAACCTGCTTTTCATAACACAAGCTGAAAGATATAATTCAAAGTGGAAAGGGATGATGATGAAACAGGGAGGAAGCACAGGAAATAAGGAGAGAATGGGATTTTCGCTGGAAATCCTTAAAGAGAACAATAACCATACAGAATATTATATTCATAAAGTAGCAGAATGTATTCTAAGAACTAAGCCAACATGGGAATGGAGAAAGGAGATTCTGCCAACAGGGATAACTGCAATTATGGGTACAGAGAATAAGCAAGTGGGGGCTACAATTTAGTGGAGAAAACTGGAAAAGGATCCAAGATATTGGGAGAAAATGATTTGTGAGGGAAAGGTAAAAGAATGGGAAGAGGCCAAGAACTCATATGGACTACAGGCTAGAGACTGATATCAATCCTTGGCAAAGAAGGCAGAATATACACAAAAAGAAAGGAATAGAGGGATCCTAAGCAAAAGATCAGCACTGGTATACATTTCAGTATAATCCAGAACAGAAGCTGCTGTTAAAGAGATTATTTGTAGGGCATATAAAATACTGAACAATAACTATAGAGGAGGATTGGGAAGAGAGATTAGATAAGCAATTCACAAAGAAATAATGGGAGGCTACATGTATGGCTCCCAAATACACAAATGTTGGAGGTGTGATGGGGAAGAAAGAGGTAATTGGAAGCATATTTTTTTAGGGAGTGTAATGAGTTGGCAGACTTTAAAAATTCCTTGAAGGCTATTCTGTCACAAATACTGGGAGAGTAAATTGGTGTAACCAAAGAAATTACTTTTTTTAAGCTGTGACAAAAATGGAATTGCCTAGATATAGCAAGACCTTGCAGATTTTAATTTTTGTGACTGCCAAAAAAGGAATCACTAGAAAATGGAATCAGTGTAAACCAACCACAGTAGAAGCACTGAACTTAGTAACAGAGATAAAAGAACTAGAATTGGGATCTTTAGACAAGGATGGGAACAAATTACATAGAAAAAATAAGAATTGCGGAAACAATGCATGCAGAATAAGGAAGTTATGTACTCACCATAATGTTCTATGTTTGTTGTCCAACTCTCCTTTATTCTTGCTGGTTGGGCTCGGAACTGAGAATCGGTTCCGACTCGGCCTAATAGAAAAGTTCGAGAGCTTCCACTGGCTCGAGGCTATCCCCTTATCCCATGATGCTTAGGGTAGAACATCAAATCTTGTTTGCAAGTGAAAGCACTTATGTATATATACCCATAAACACAGCTAGTCTAGCTGAAAGAGAGGAGGAAACCAGAAACTCAAAAAATAAAAAACAACATATCTATCTACATATGTTCATACATCTATTTCTCTCTCTACATATATATATATATATATATATATATATATATATGAATATCCGCCTGTTCCTCCAGGAACGAAGGAAGGGGAAGGAGGGTGGGACGCAAGAATAAAGGTGAGATGGACAACAAATAGAGAACGTTATGGTGAATACATAACTTCTTAATGTTATGTTGTCCTAGCTCACCTTAATTCTTGCTGGTTGGGACAGCGTCCCTAGCACCTTCATCCCTGGGTGGCTCAGGAAAAAAGACTCTTCAGTACCATGGATCCAAAGGAAGACCTGTTCCAGGAGGCCATGTCTACTTTGTAATGAGAAATAAAGGTATGAGGTCTCATCCATGTGGCAGCTGCACAGATAGAATCCATAGGAAGTTTAGCTTGAAATGCTTCAACTGCTGTAGTGGAATGACCCTTCACTTTGCCTGGTAATTGCCTGTTATTAAGGCTGCACAAGAAGGAAATGCAGTCTGTGAGCCACTTTGACAAAGTTACTTTAGAAACCGGTAATCCTTTCATTTTGTCTGAAAAGGAAACAAAAATCTGGTCTGGCTATCTAAAATCTTTGGTCCTGTGCAAATAGAAGCATAGTTGTCAGTGTACATCTAGTTGATGTAATTCATATTCCGCCTTGTTGCTATAGCTAGCGAAGAACACTGGCAACTCAATAGATTGATTAAAATTGTTTTCTGAACAAATGTTTGGTAAGAAAGAAGGATAAGTTCTTAAGGATACGCTGTCCTTGTGGAAAACTATACAAGGAGGGCGTACAGAAAGGGCTTGAAGTTCAGAAACCCATCTAGTGGAGGTAATGGCTACCAAGAAAATTTTTCCATGATAAAAACTTTATGTCGCAGGATGATGCAGGTTCAAATGGTGGCAAGATTAAGGCAGTTAGAACAAAATTTAGGTCCCAAGCGTCTGGAGGTTCTCCGATTGGGGGTCATAGCAGGAAGGTACCTTTCAAAAAGGCCTTGCATAAGCTTATGGGACATGATAAACATTCCCATCTCCCCGATATGGAAATTAAACATGGCTGTTAGATGTATCCTGATGGTAGATGCTGCTGCACCTTTGTCAAAAAGTTTGGAGAGAAATTCTAGAACTGCTGTGATAGGAGCTGTAAAGGGGCCTAAATTGTGTTTAACGGCCCAGTATGAAAATCTTTTCCATTTACTAGAATAGAGTTTTCTCATCGAAAGTTTGTGGGAAGAGATCAAGATACGTTTAACTACAGGGGAAAAATCAAAACACCTGGCTATTTGTGGAAATTGGGGCGGCCATGTTGTCAACTTGAGGGTCTGGATGGGCGGATGGAGCATTCTTGATGAGTGGGTCAAGAGGTCTGGAACTGGGTTCAGAATCCATGGTTCCTCCAGGAGATGGGCCCAGAGAAAGGGGAACCAAATTTGTCGAGGCCAGTAAGGAGCAATGAGCATCATAGTGCTGTTCAACCTACTGGCTTTCTGAAGTACTTTGTGTATTAAGAGGAAGGGTGGAAAGGCATAAAGACGTCCCAAGGGCCAATCGTGTACAAGTACATCCCTTGGTGACTTCCTGGTGGGGGGGGGGCAAAGTGGCTGCTGCATTTGGTGTTCATAGACATGGCGAAAAGGTCGCAGCAAGGCTGTCCCCATTTTAGGGAGATCTCTTCCGCAACTTCTTGTTTCAGGGACCACTCGTAACGCAACAGAATTGCTCTGCTGAGTTTGTCCACTATCATGTTGGATTTTCCCAGGATGAAGGTTGCTATCAGAAAACGTTGAGAAGAGACAGCCCATTGCCATACCCACTGTGCCTCTCAACATAGGGGATATGATTTGGTTCCTCCCTGTTTGTCTATGTACCACACTACTAACATGTTGTCTGTTTGAATTGCAACAATTTCTATCAGGAGAGAGTTCTGGAATGCTTGCAATGCATATAGCACTGCTCTCATCTCTAGGACACTGATATGCAAGTGGCTCTCATGTTCTTGCCATAAGCCTTGAACGGTCTTTCCCAGATAATGCTCCCCCCCAATCTGGAAGCATCTGTGGTCAGTACAGCAGTCGGTTGTGCAAATACAAATGGGCGTCCCAAGAATAACTAGTTCGTTTGAAGCCATCAAAGAAGATCCTTCTTGCATTAATCTGTGATAATTATCTGATGCGACAGTGGTAGATCTTGCATGGACCATTGGGCAAAGAGTAACCATTGGAGGACTTTCATGTGGAGACATGCTAGAGGTACTAGAAGAATTGCCGCTGCCATGGTACCCAGAACCTGTAACACAGACCTGGCCTGAACTTTTCTTGTTACTATCAAGCTCCTGATTTGACGGTATAGGGACTGAATTCTCTCGTAGGTAAGTTTTGTCACCATTTCTTTTGAATCCAACTCTGCACCTAAGGAAGTAATATGCTGTGAAGGTGACAAGGTAGATTTTTTGAAATTTATTGTAATGCCTAGCTTGGAACAAAGCATGGTTTCGTCCCTCGCTTGTAGTAGTAGATGCTTGGTGGTGGCAATCAGGAGCCAGTCGTCTAGATATGGAAACACACGGAACTCTAGACATGTTAAGTGAGTCATAACCACTGCCATGCATTTGGTGAACACTTTGGGGGCTGTAGTAAGACCAAATGGGAGGGCTTGAAATTGGTAATGACTGGCTCCCAGACAAAAGCTTAGGTGTCTCCTGGATCGCCTGTCCATTTTTATATGGTAGTAAGCATCCTGGAAGTCTATCGAGCACATCCAATTGTCTTTCCTGAGAAAAGGGAATATAGACTGCAGTGTCACCATCTGGAACTGATTTTTTTACAGACCCATTCAAATCTGCTGAGATCCAATATGGGTCTCCAGTCCCCTGTTTTTTTTGGAACTAAAAAGAACCTTGAGTAAGTTCCGGATCCAATCTGGTCTGCAGGGATCTTTTGGATGACTCTTTCTAGCAACTTGTGCATCTCTGATGTTTCATAGTCCCTCTGACGGGTGGAATATCTGGGATGGACTGATTTATGAGAGGGGGTGGTGAAAAAGGGTATGCAATAACCTCTGGATACAGTTGTCTGTACCCATTTTTCTTGAGTGATTTCTAGCCAGGCATTTGGGTAGAGTGACAAGCATCCCCCGACTGCCTCCAGAGATGTGCAGGCGGGCCTCATTTCAGGAGTGCTGGAAGGACTGACCAGAGAACGTATCTCTGTCACCCTGATTCTGCGGACCCCTCAGCATCTTCCATTACTTCCCCCACTGCCCCTGGGGGAAGTTTCACGTGTGTCGGAAAAACCTTTTTGGGATTTGTGGAACATCATCTTTCCACCTTTCGGACCTTTGGGATAAGGTCTAGTGGGGATGGAAAAACGGACACCTACGGCAGACAAGGTTTTCCCTTTCTGTTCACATCTGGTCAAAGTTTCTTTCACTTTTGGCCCAAAAAGGGACGAGCCATCAAAGGGGGTGTTGGTGAAGGAAGACTTGAAGAGTTCGGCAAAATTGCATAAATACATCCAGGAATGTCTCCTTACGGAAATGACTGTACCTGCTGCTGGCTCGCTCCATCAGCTGCATATGAAATCAGTCACATGGGGGAGTTAACCACTGAGTTGAGGATGGCGAGCTGAGAGGAAACTTTATCTGCGATCCCCAAAGCTACAGTACCCTGAAGAGCATCTCCGAGCTCTTTTAGGAGATCTCTTTGAAGTCTTTTAAAATGGGTCAAGTAATTCAGCGACTGCAGCATAAAATCCACTGAAGGAAAAGCATGCTTTCCATACCTGTCCATAGTCCATGACTCTATTTGGAGAATGGACACATGAGGTCTCTGACAACTCCTTTTTGGTGGCTGCTGCCACCACCATTGCATCTACAGGGACACCTTTGGTTAAAAATTCCTTTTCTGTAGGAGCTGTAATGAATTAATTGGGCCTTTGTGGAACAGGCTCCACTGTATCTAGAGAAGACCAAGCCTTACGAGATATCGTGTTCATTAGTTGGTCGTAGGGAGGAGACACCCAGGACATGAAAGGGTGAGACCCAAAAGCCTCCAGGTATACAGACTCATCTTCTGAAGGGTTGTTGGGCTTACAACCACCCCTGTGTTTAAGGATCTCAAGGATGTCAGCAAAGGCAACATCTGCAGAGGGGGACCATGGGTACCCTTCCGAATCATCCAGGTCGGTATCTGATGTGACTGACACAGGGGAGTCTATGTGCTTCTTCTTGCAAAATCTCTTTCGAGGGACTTCTTTAGAGGGATACTCTGGTGAAGTTTCAAAAGAGATGATGCCACCCGCAGGGGCTTCCTGGGGCTCCGGGTCTCTACGCTTGGGGGGGGTGATATTGAGACCAACACAGATGCCTGGGAGGAAAGAGAACCTGGGCCAGAGAGTGGAGCTGTCTGATGTGACAGCACTCTCTCCATCAGCTCCGAAGAGGTTGTCTGTTCTGAAGAGGCAGAGAACCGACCCCGAGGCAGAGCGGGCAGCTCCGAAGCCAATGTAGGAGCAGAGCTCAACCTCGCCAAGGCAACGAGGGGTAGAGTCAGATCACACAACTGTCGACATCGACTCCCCTCCCCAGACCCAACGGGTGAACAGTCGGCTCCTAGACTCCTCGAAATCCGATGAAACCGAGGAAGTCGGAGCAAATGTTGGAACTAACGAACCTAAGGGAGATCTCGGATCCGATGTCTCCACTACTATCGGACCCAAGATCTCTGGCTCCAAAACCACAAGATGGGATGGAGGAGGAATCAAGGATGGGGATGGTGACTTGGACAGTTCCGATTCCTTTGAGGCTAGATCCGATAAAATTTTTGCCAGCACAGGTGTTCGAAGCAGTCTCTTCACCATCCACTCCATGCCATCATCAGATAAGCTCCTAGAGGAATGGGGGGATAACAACAGATATCTTGCCCTTTCCAATGTGGGTGATCTCAAAATGGGAGTAACTGGCTCCAAGATTGGAGACCGTCTTGTCCACAACTCTGTCGGCTCCGAAGACACAGAAGCAACAGAAGAGGCAGGTTTCGATTTGTCTGAGCCAAGAGCTCGGAGGCCGAAGCCAAAATAGCAGATCTTTTAACTTTTTCAGCTTTGGAAGGAGATGATGGTTTAGCGCGCTCTGGGATCCCTCTAAGGCTTCTGAGAAGGGAACCTTTAATAAGCCCCTAACTATAAGCTTATTTTTTCACTCTAGCAGGACCTTGCTACTAAAACCATGACAAATGGTACACGAGTCTTGCAAATGGAGAGCACCAAGGCAATAAATGCAGCTAGAGTGCCCATCTGTAATCGACATTTTTTGACTACACTAATCGCATTTTTTAAACCCCGACTGCCTGGGTTCCTTATGTTCTTTTACCTTTGACAGGACTAGAAGAAAAAATATATACTACCAATATCAGCAACAATTTAAACTTTCTGAAAAAGGCTATCTACATTAACACTGCAAAACGGCTTTAAACCAAAAAGGAGAGCCTACTAAACTATGAAACACACCACACAAGTATATTATACAATATATACACACACATATATATATATATATATATATATATATATATATATATATATAGCTATAAAACGGCTTTAACCACTAAAAAGGTAGCCTCTACAAGAACACACCAGTATATTAAACACTAATAAGAAAGTGAAAAGTTTAAGTAAGAATCCTCTAACTAAAACGGATTCTCCTGAACACTAACGAAAGACAGACACAAACTGTCTAAGTTAAACGGGCCGCTAAGAGCCCTGTAACTTAAGCGAGTCTCGCAACAAACAGGGGAAAGCTCTCTAATAAAAAACGAACTTTGAAGATAAATAGGCCTGAAAAACAAAGGGGGTTAATTTAACTAACTAACTCAGTAAAAGGAACTCGTGACTAGTCACACATGACAGAAAAAGGTTTTAACAAGTTTTCTCTGAGGAAAAAGAAGAATTATTAAGAAATATATAATAATAAAACTACTTAGCCAACGAGCTAGCCAGAAAACATCTTGATCGCTTGAGCGGCAAATGAGATCTGAGTGTTCTACCCTAAGCATCATGGGATAGGGGGTTAGCCTCGAGCCAGTGGAAGCTCTCGAGCTTTTGTATTAGGCCGAGACGGAACCGATGCTCGGTTCAGAGCCCAACCAGCAAGAATTAAGGCGAGATAGGACAACATAAAATCAATATTTTGGGGAAGGAATGAGGATTAAGGGAAGGCAGGAATTTAATGAGCTATGTAATATGCTTGACTTACAATGACTGTATAGAAGATTATATGTGGTGTATAATGTTTGCAACAAAATATGTCATTATGCTTTGGTTTAACTTGCAGAGATGTAGGACTGCCAATGTCACAAGTGATTACTGATTCCTGTTGAAAAAAAAAGACAATATATCTATATCTATATATATATATATATATATATATATATATATATATATATATATATATATATATATTTAGGATCTACTTCAGTAGATCGAACTTTTACTAGTTCGAACAACATTTGGCCAAGACCATATGTTCAAACTCAAAAGTTCGAACACTGAAGTAAAAACACAAAACCAAAAAACACAAAACTAAACGTCTATAGCAGGGGGGCTACACCCCCCCTGCACCCCCACACCCCCCTTACTTAAATATACCAACTCCAAGCTCACACTACATTGCAGAAATCTTCCATTTCCGCTCTGTACGGAGATCTCCATTCAGTCAGATTGAACTTTTACAAGTTCGAACATATGGTGTCGGCCATTTGTGGTTTGAAGTTATAAACGTTTAATCTACTGAAGAGGACCCATATTTTATATATATATATATATATATATATATATATATACATACATATATATATATATATATATATATATATATATATATATATATATATATATATATATATATATATATATATATACATACACACACACACACACACACACACACACACACACATATATATATATATATATATATATATATATATATATATATACACATACACACACACACACACACACACACACACCTTGAGGCTGATCAAACAGGACAATGTACTTGAGCTTCTCCACTATAAAATCAGCATAGGCAAAATCCCATACTATTTTCTGCAAACTATAGGTCACCCTCTTTGACCGAAGAAACCCATAATGTTTCTAAACTTATTGGAAGCGCTCACCATCCAAACCCATAACATGTTTCTAAATTTATTGGAAGCACTCACCATCCAATACAATACCAAATTCAGCAACTAATTACCCTCCTATTAATTGAGAACCATTTACAACACAAAAGGTGCAGGTACAGAGATTGCTGGATTTTGTAAACATATACTCCATGAACCAGACTGTTAATACGCTAACCATGAGTACAAACATACTGGATCTGGTCCTTACTAATATGTGAGAGTGCTGCACATCCCCTAATGTTATGTTCTCTCTGGTAAGGTCAGACCACAAAATGGTCTCTTTTGAAGTAAAAATGTAACCTGGAACCCCGGCTAAACCTGAAATGTTCAGGAACTACTCTGAGGGTGAAGGACCACTATGTGCTTCTTCAATTCTTTTATCATATATTTATAATTTTCCTCCCCTATCTTTTGAATGTAGCACTGTAAAATATACAGACTGCTACAGTAAATCATTTTTTTTACTGTTTCTTTCCCCAGTTAGTACAGCTCCGGTACTGCGAACCATCTTTAAGCCTGTAACGCTCTTGCTGAGCTACAGAGTAAATGCGGGCTCTACAGTGGCTTGGTAATAACGTCCTTTGTTATTTCTTCTACTTCTCTCAGTTTGTGCACAAGGGCCACCCAAAAACAGTCGCCTCCACTGTTTTCACCCAGGAAACAGCTTTAATTATAAATTCATCAGTACATCCATTCAGTCTGGTTTCTGCATCCAATAAAAATGTGTTTCTAAGCATCTCTGGGAACTAACCTGTGCTATGTAGTGGCTGGTCGCATCTATTTTGCTGAGGGATTATAATCGTACCTGTCTATTGTAAAACCAGTGCTGTGAAAAGCATTTTCTCTCAATATTGGTATGTGTATAACCATTTTTCACTGCCCATACAGTTTATTGTTGCTGTTGGTGATAACAGTATATTGTTAACATTTATTCTTAGTTTTCTGCTTTATGGGAAATTTGAGTGACATGTTTAAACTAGTTAGCCAAGTTCTCTTCCGATAGGAGTTCTGATGTTCATTAGCATAATCTGTTATTATAGTAGTGCAGCAGCAATTGTGAGTACATTATGTAGGGTAGCTGACAAAGTTTAAATAGTTATTTTGCTGACAGTTTGAGCACAAAACAATACATTGGCTTTGTAACTGCATGTACTTTGTGCTTTTTAATATTTGCAGCATCTTTGCTCGATGGCTGTAGGAATTTTAATACTTTTCTTACTGTCATTCTAGTGCATGCCAGTATATTCTGTTTGATGTAGTATTTTAGTAGAGTGCCTTCCTGTGATGTTCCTCAATTTGTGTGCCATCAAATGTATCTAATCCTTTTGAGGTTGGAATTTTTGAAAGTAGCACAGTGTGGTTTATTTAGTGGTAGTGGTGTATATCAGCATCTACTTAGCTGTTGCTGCATCTCAGCAATTGTATAAATTGTCTTCCCCATGTACAGTAGTAACTCTCTCAACTTCTGAAGTCACCCTGCCCCCACTACTATAATCTCATTTAATTAGAGTGGTCAGTGTAACAGAATAGTTTATATAATATATTGCAATAATACTTGCAGGTGTGTTCATTTTTTTTACTGTCTAAGTGGCTGCGTGATTTATTGTAAGTACTTTGTTACTGCATTATTAAAGGAAGGTGGTGTTGAAATCCAGGTGATTTTGTCGTGCGAAATCTACACAGAACAAAATGCTGGTGTGTGGAATGGTTATTATGGTTAGTCCATGTCGCATAGGTGAATACATAGAAGCATGGATACATTCATTCTGTTAACTGGGATAGAGCATTGATCCCACTTGACCATTTCCAGTCTCAATGCAGAACGTGAACACACACATTGCGTACAGCGAGTGCAAGTATGTGATTGTGCACACATTTGTGCGCTTCTATATTTATGGCTTCAAGGTGTCCTAAAACCAATCTTCTTCATGACGTTGGTAAAACGGGTCTCCTTTAAAACACTGAAATCTCATAACACAGATTCAAAACAAGGAGACCATAACATCGAAAACGCAAAACATTGAAAACCCAAAATAACGGAAACCTCAGAACACTGAAGCTTTACTTCGTAAGACTGAAAACTACAACGCATATGTAAATAACATCCCCTCCAGCTATAACAACACCAAACTAACAAACACTTTTGCTACATTTCTGCAGGTGGGCAAGCCCCTCTGCACCCGCCATCCCCCACACCCACCATAAATTAAAAATACCAACTCCAAGATCGCACCACACTTGAAAAAAGTTAATTTCCTAACCCCACTGTAACATGATCACCGTACAGAATGTAAACATATGGATGTGTTACTGTCATGGAAGTTAAGTTAATGTTCTGAGAAGTGCTGGGAGATGTGAGTAGGGGATAAAGTGTTTATTTTGCAATCTGTACGTGTTTTAGGTCATGCAGGTAAGCGATTTAGACATTATGTTTACATTCTGTATGGTGAAAGCGATACAGTGAGGTTAGGAAATTAACTTTTTTCCACTGAAATGCGATCTTGGAGTTGGTATATTTCATTTATGGGGAGGCAGGGGGGCTTGCCCCCCTGCATAAACATAGCAAAAAGTGTGTTTGTTAATTTGGTGTCGTTATAGGTGGAGGTGATGTTATTAATATGTGCGTTGCAGTTTACAGTGTTCTGAATGTTCATTCTTTTGGATTTTCGTTGTTATGGTCTCAGTGTTTTGAATTTGAACGTTATGAGATTTCAATGTTTTGAAGTAGACCAGTTAAAACAAATAAGCAGTCTTTTACAGGGTAAAGAGGGCAGAGCAAAAATTAATAGTCATACAGTAAATAATATCTGGTAATGGATTAAAATCTCAAAATATTTATGATCAGTTTACTGTAATAGTAGCAAAAGCACATATAAGCAGATTAATTAATGAGATGGTGAACTGGTTTAGTGTGTGTGTGTGTGTGTGTGTGTGTATGTATGTATGTATGTATGTATGTGTATATATATATATATATATATATATATATATATATATATATATATATATATATATATACATACACACACACACACACACACATATTTAAAAAAACATTAGGACCAGTTTACTTGCATTTAATAAGATACTTTCCTAGTAAGATGTCAAAGCCAGGCCCTTGTAGGATTGTTTGGTAAAAGCATTTATTTTTTTCTGTTTCACTTGAGGATGCAAGCCCTCCCCCCAAACACATACAGCCACATTCAGTTTTTCTAAACAACCATCATCCAATAAACCAGTAAAAAGAACTCCACAGTCATACGGCGAGTTAAGAAATTGTTGCTGGTAATCCATTTGACTAACTACTTCACTCACCTACATAACCTTTTTCTTCAAGAGCTACAGCAGCAGATCCATCCATTACAAAATGGTACCATACATTCTTGAGGATAGCAACTTTTCATCCAACATCTTTTTCATCCTATTCATTTCACTATTCTTTCTTCAAACTTAACCCATGGAGTTTGAATAGCATAGATCACTAGTTCATACATTTACCACCCTTTTGTTGTATTACTAGTTTCTTGGAAATTCCAGCACTCCAACATGCATACCTTCTATCATCAGATTGTATAGGACAGGTCATAGATTTCCTTGAAACATTAGGAAATTTGTCAAACTCTGTATATTGATTGCTTTTATTTTTTATTTTGATTTCTATACAAACTATACATTTTTCTTTCTTTTTCATAACTTCCCACTCAGTGTGTGGGTGTGTGTGTGTGTTCTCACTCCTTTTAATGTTTATGGGTGAAAAAGGCTTTATAAATATAAAGTAGCAAGACTTGAATATTGATGGGGGTTGGCAATGGTCAAGTACTTCAAAGAGGCAAAACTGTAACTGCCCCTATCAAAAAAACTATGTGCTTTTTTGAAACGGGTGATATAGGAGTCACAAACTGTTAAGATATGCTAATACCTTGTCTTTCTATTATCACAGGGACTTGTATGCACTCATTTAACATTTAAAGATTAGCTGTAAATGTTCTTTGTAATTTTGTTAGATTTTGTACAGCCATAGCCAGCCTTAGGCATTGGCCAACTAGGCAGCTGCCTAGGGTGCCGATCTAGCAGGGGTGCTTTCCTAGTAATCGGTATGGTATAGGCAGACCAGGATGGGGGCACCGGGTGGTGTTAGGAGGCATTGTGGAGACCTTTTCCTAGGGCACCAGCTAACCAAAGGTCGGCCCTATGTACAGCAAAGATTTGTCACTAATCATATTTGCTTGGGGGGGGGGGGGTTGCTTAAATGATTTAGAGCTCACCTGACTGAGGACATTCATATTTTCTTAAACCTCAGTGCTAATCTATTTTGTTTCTTAACCATGTAGAAGATGGCATCAGTAACCTAGCTACAGTGTGAGAGGGGAAACTGCTTCAGGCACAAAGTGTTGGGGCACTATCTGCTGATCCAGATTCCTCTTTATTGCATATGAGATTTTAAAAGCCAGTATTGCTTTTGCAGTCAAGCCTGAGCACATTGTAGTTGTAGAATGTTACAGATTATATATATATATATATATATATATATATATATATATATATATATATAAACTAAATGACAGGAAGGAGGGTCAGAGCTGGATGCAGTGACAGGACCATACCGGCTCTTGAATTTCTGTAGCCAAGGTACTTGATCCTGGCCTTTTTTCCTCTTCATTTGAAGAGCTGGGGGGTGTTGATCAGTTACTGTCTGCAGGAAGCGCAGCTTTGTAGTGGTCCTTTTTTTCTGTTTCCCTCTTCACTTGAAGAACTAAGGGGGTCTGGTGCTCATTCATCTTGACTGGCACAGGGCACTGGTTGCCCCATCTAGGTCTCTCCACAGCTTAACAACACTCTTATTAGTATTTCTTCATTTCAACCCTGATGACAGACGTACACAAAAAGAAAAAAGAAGTTATGTACTTACCATAACGTTCCATGTTTGTAGTGCATCTCGCCTACATTCTTGCTGGATGGGTTCAGAGCTGAGAAGTTCAAGAGCTTTTACTGGCTCGAGGCTAACCCCTATCCCAGGATGCCTCACAGCAATTCCCCAGATCTTGTTTGCAAGAAAGTAACTACGTACATAATAGTAAGTAAACTATCAATAACTATGCACATTCACACAGAATAATTTGTATTACTATCCATGCCAAGTGGACGGACAACTACAACCAGGTCAGACAGCATAATGGATAGTCCACCAGTTCCTCCAGGATACAGGAAGGGGGAAGGAAGGTGGGATGCAAGAATGTAGGTGAGATGGACTACAAAAACATGGAACATTATGGTAAGTACATAACTTCTTTATGTTATGTAGTCCTATCTTGCCGTAATTCTTGCTGGATGGGACAGCGTCTCGAGCACCTTTATCCTGTGTGGCTCAAGCAAAGGGACTCTTCAGCACAGTGGACCCAAAGGATGACCTGTCCCGGGAGGCCAAATCCAATTTGTATGAGGTCTTGCCCAAGTATCTACTGCACAAATGGTATAAATTGGGAGTTTTGATCTAAAGGCATATGATGTTGATATTTGGTTGAATGGGCTTTTACTTTAGCACGTAATTGTTTGCCAGCAGTTTTGTAAGAAAATGATATGCAGTCTGAGAGCCATTTAGACAAAGTGACCTTAGAGACGGGCAAGCCTTTGTTTGTCTGAGAATGAAACAAACAATTGGTGCGATTATCGAAAATCTTTAGTCCTGTGCAGGTAAAACCTGAGAATTCTGTGGACATCTAATTGGTGTAGTCTGTATTCTGATTTGTTACTATGATTTGGGAAGAAAACTTGCAATTCGATAGTTGTGTTGAGATTATGTTATGAACATACCTTAGGAAGAAAGGAAGGATTAGTTCTGAGGGAGACTCTATCCTTGTGGAAAACAATATAAGGAGGTCGAATGGTGAGGGCTTACAATTCTGAAACTCTTCTAGCAGATGTTATAGCAACTAAGAACACTGTCTTCCAAGACAACATTTCAAATCAGATGAAAAAGATGGTTCAAAAGGTGGAGAAATTAAGGATGTGAGAACTAAGTTTAGGTCCCAGGGCTCCGGTGGTTGCCTGATTTGAGGTTTGAGGAGGACTCCTTTCAAAAAGATTTTTGCATAAAGAGTGGGACATGATTGGATTTCCATGTAGCCAAAATGATAATTAGAGATGGCAGCTAACTGAACTTGAATGATAGCAGCTGCAGCTTGGATGCAAGGAAGGACAGGATAGATTCTATGGGAGCTGAGTAGGGAATCTATGCCTTGGTTTGCTGCCCAAAAGGAGAACCTTTTCCATTTACTGGAATATAATTTCCTGGTGGAAGGTTTGTGTGAAGAAATCAGGATGTGCTTGACTGTAGGAGAAAGGGAAAAACAACCTGGCTATTCTTGGAACTGGAGCCATGCTATCAATTTCAGGGTTTGGATGGAAGGATGGAACTGTCCTGATTGATGAAACATGAGGTCTGGAGATGGTTCCAGAATCCATGGTTTCTCCAAGACTCAGGGCCACAAGAAAGGGGAACTAGACTTGGCAAGGCCAGTAAGGAGCAATGAGGATCAGGGTACTCTTCAACAGTTTCGCTTTCTGAATCACTTTTGGTAAGAGAGGAAAGTGTGGAAAAGCATAAAGGAGTCCCGGAGGCCAACTGTGGACCACAGTATCCCTGGGTGACATCCCTGGATGGGGAATGAGGGCAAAGTAGTTGCTGCATTTGGTGTTGATATAAATGGCGAATAGGTCGCAGCAAGGCTGGCCCCATTTGAAGAAAATCTCTTCCGCAACCTCTGGATTCAGGGACCACTCATTAGGCGCAGAATTGCTCGACTCAGTTTGTCTGCTATCACATTGGACTTACCCGGAATGTACATTGCTACCAGAAAGAGTTGAGTGTCCATCGCCCATTTATGTACCACACTACAGACATGTTGTCTGATTGAATCACAACTGTCCCGGTAGGAAGAGAACTTAAGTGCTTGCAACACATATAGAACCGCTCTCATCTCCAGAACATGTATGTGCAAGTGGTTCTCATGATCCTGACAGATACCTTGAACTGTCATTCCCAAATAAAGTCCCCCTCACTCTATCTGGGACGCATCCATGGTCAAGACTGCATTTTGTTGAGGGGAGCAAGTGGGCAACCTAGATGAAGTTGATCCGTATGTAACCACCATGTTAGATCCTTCTTGAAGGAGTTTGTGATGAGTATTTGGCGAGACAAGGGGAGATCCTGCATTGACCACTGGACAAATAGTACCACTGAAGTAATCTTATGTGCAGACAGGCTAGGGAAACTAAGAGAATGGCGGAAGCCATAGTCCCTAGAACCTGAAGGACTAACCTGGCCTGCACTTTGTCTTTCTTTAGCAAGAATCTGACTTTGTTGTGCAACGATTCTATCCTTTCTGGTGTCAGTTTTGCTGTCATGGTGGCTGAGTCTATGTCTGAGCCTAAGAAGACAATGAGCTACGAAGGAGATAAGGCTGATTTTTTTTAGATTTATTGTAATGCCTAATCTGGCACACAAGGATAGAGTCTCGGCCCTGGTTCTGATCAGTTGGTGCTTGGTAGTAGCAGTGAGGAGCCAATCATCTAGGTACAGAAACACCTGGAATCCTTGACGTCTCAGGTGAGCGATTACCACTGCCATGCATTTGGTGAACACTCTGGGGGCTGTAGTGAAGCCAAAGAGAAGTGTTCGAAATTGAAAATGAATAGCTCCCAACTGAAAGCGTAGATGTCTTCTGGAGCGCCTGTCCATTTTGATATGGTAGCACGCATCCTGAAGCTCTATTGAGCACATCAAACTGTCTTTCCCGATAAAAGGGAAATATTGCCTGCAGAGTGATCATACAGAACTTCGATTTCTTTACAAACTTGTTGAGTTTGCTGGGATCTAGAATTGATCTCCAGTTCCTGTCTTTTATGGAACTAAAAATAATCGTAAGTCCTGGATCCTATTTGCTCTGTGGGGACTTCTTGGATGACTTTTTTGAAGCAACGAGATGACCTCTGATGTTGCACAGTCTAATTGAATGGGTGGCACATCTGGTAGAGACCGGTTTACCAGGGGATCGGAAACGAAGTGAATAAGGTAACCTCTGGAAATAAATGTTTGTACCCAATGATCTTGGGAAATTTGTAGCCAAGTGCTTGGGTACAGTGAAAGACATCCCCTGACTGCCTCCAGAGACAGACAATCGGGCAACCCCTCAGGGGCGATGGAAGGGACGATCAGAGATATCATCTCTATCTCCCTGATGTTGTGGACCTCCTCTACCCTGAGCGCGGGTTGACCTTGTGCCTGAGGGAAACCTATATGGGATTTACAGAAACACATTTTCCCTCCTGTTTGACCCTTGGGATAAGGTCTAGAAGGAAGTGAGAAACGGACAGCAGATAAGGTTTTCCCTTCCAGCTCGCACCTGGTCAAAGTCTCTTTTACCTGTGGTTCAAAAAGAGTTGAACCATCAAAGGGGACGCTGGTAAAGGAAGACTTAAAGGATTCCGTAAAATTGCATAGACGCATCCAGGAATGTCTCCTAAGAGAAATTCCTGCTGCGGCTGCCCGGTTCGCTCCGTCAGCTGCATAGGAAATCAGCCTCATGGAGGAGTTAGCTATAGATGTAAGGGTGGAGAGTTGCGCAGATACCTTGTCCGTGGATCCCGAAGCTACTGAACCCTGAATGGTATCTCCCAACTCCTTCAGGAGATCCCTTTGAAGTCTAGTAAAATGGGACATGCAATTCAGCCATCGTAAGGTAAATGCCGCTGAAGAGAAGATATGCTTTCCATATCTATCCATCATCCTGGACTCTTATTAGGAGGATGGATATCTGAAGAGGTCTCAGACAACTCCTTTTTATGTGGCCGCTGCTACCACTATAGCATCCACAGGAACTCCCTTAGAAAGAAAAGATTTGTCTTCCGGAGCGGTCATAAATTTGTTTGGCCTCCTTGGGACAGGCTCCACTGTGTCCGGGGAGGTCCAAGCTTTCCGGGATATGACCTCCAAGAGTTGGTCATATGGTGGTGTTACCCAGGAGGTGAAAGGTCAGGAACCAAAGGCCTCAAAGTACACTGATTCATTCTCAGTAGGGTCAGAGGTCTTCCAATCACCCCTCTGTCTAAGGATTTCAAGTATGTCTGCAAAACAGACATCCTCAGAGGGGGATCTTGGGGACCCTTATGACTCATCCAAATCAGTGTCTGACGTGACAGACTCAGGTGAGTCAATGTGCTTCCTCTTACAAACTCTCTTTCGAGGGAGCTCTCCAGTGGGATAATCTGGGGAGGTCTCAGAAGAGGGAACACCTCCAATGGGGGCTCCTTGAGTCTCTGGTTCCCTACACTAAGGGGGAGGCGGGGGAAAAGAGGTTGCTACCAGCTGCTGGTGGGACATCGGGTCCAAAGGCAGGGCTTTGGCACTGGACAAAGCTTTCTCTATTCCTTCGAAGGTCTTTCCACCCAACTTTGAAGACTACCTCCGCTCCGAGGAAATGGAAGGTCTGCTCCGAGCAGGAGGGACAGATTCTGAAGCAGACGTGGGAACAGAGCTCAGTCGAGCCAAAGCACCGAGAGGGAGGGTTGGTTCTGAAGAAAAACTGGGGTGACTATCCCTCTCAGAGTCGACTCGAGAGCGTCGGCTCCCAGACCCCTCGGCTCCAGACTGAGCCGATGAGGACAGAGTTATCAGTTCCAAGGAAGCAGGAAGAATTCTAGGAACCGAAGGATCCAGCACAGAAGGACTTGAAGTGCTCAACTCAGAGAGCAAAGCAGTCGGAGGAGGAGCAGTAGTCTAAAGATGGGATGGCTCTGAAGCGTTTGGGGCCAGAAGAGCTAACTTTTTAGCCAGCGTGGGGTCACATAGCAACGTCTTCACCACACGCTCGATATCCTCATCCTTAAGTGTCCTTTCTAAAATAGGAGATGTCAAAGTTGGTGAGATAGGGTCCAGAACAGGTGAGTGTCTCGATACCGAAGGTTGCCTCGGCACCGAAGAAACAGACTGCACCAAGACAGAAGAAGTGGAATCAGAGCCATAACTCCTCAGCTCCGTCGCCTTAGACTTCTTTGATGGCTCCGAAGTTGGAACTGATGGAGATTTTCTCTTCAAAGTTTTGGGAACTGTCTAAGTTCCAGCTGTTCCTAGAAGGAACTAGTCATAAGACCCCTGTCAATCAATTTTCGTTTTCTTTCATTAAGAACCCTAGTACTAAAGGCATGACAGAAAGTACAGGGTTCTTGTAAATGAGCCTCTCCAAGAAAGTACACACAGCTGGTATGACTGTCAAGTCAAAGACATTTTTTGAGAACACCTATCGCATTTCTTGAACCCAGAAGGGCGGCGTTCCTTATGCTCTCTGTCTTTGGACATATTGCTGAGAAAAACAAAGCTAACCATAATAACAAGGCAAGCTATGAAGAGAAGAAAGATTTTTTTTTTTTTATAGAAGGACTAGCACTCAGAGGAAAGGCCCTCTAATTTAAACGGGCAACTTCAGCCCTATAACTAAAACGGGCCGTACAATCCTAAGAAGTGGGACAGGGGATCAAGCACTCACTACAATCACACAGGTAAAAGGCAATTATTTAAATAGAATAATGAAGAAAACTAGAAACTAAAACATATCAAAGATTTATGAAAAAATCTTCTACTTAGCCAACAAGCCAGTAAGGAGACAACCTCGAAGCTTTTGTGGCAAACGAGATCTGGGGAATTGCCGTGAGGCACCATGGGATAGGGGTTAGCCTCAAGCCAGTAAAAGCTCTTGAGCTTTAGCATCGGTCAAGTCGGAGCAGAGAATCAGGTCCGAACCAAGAATTATGGTGAGATAGGACTACATAACATCATATAGTTCTGCATTTCAGTAATAATTACACATTAAAAAAGCCTTTTTTTGAGATAGGATGCAGTAGTCCATTTTTATTGTTTTTTAATTAGCAAAGAACTCTTTATGAGCAGCTAAAGTGTTAATCTGATATTCAGATTACAGTGACTAGTCTTCTCAATTATTGTTCAGACAGGCTGTCTAGTATGAAAGTATGAATCACTGCAGTTGCTGAAAGTAAATTCCACCAATGTTACTGAACTTGGAGACAAGTCAGGAGAGGTGGACTGGCGGCCATCAATACCATGTGTCATGCTTCCTGCTTAAACTGGTTGTGACAAGGGGCATTACAAAATCGATTTACAGAGTAGTGTTTCAAGCACAGGGTGATACAATGACTACCACAGGTGAGATGTTACAGAGGTTGAGCAGTGCACCTATCAACATCCATGGGGGCCTCGATCACCTGACTATTGTTTTAGACAGGGAACTGGGTGCTTTCACAGACTCCATGAGCATGTCTGCTACCACACACTGGGGCAGAAACCATTCCCATGGCCATTACTCATCTGCCTTCACTATAGGAATTCTTTTTGAGTTAGGTATGTTAGAATCATTAACTCTCACCTCTTCCACACGTGTGTGTATCTACATATGTAGAAAAAATATGTATAAATACACACAAGCAAGCAACTGCCACATATGCAACACCATATGTGTGGACCTTTATAAATATCAACTCCTAAAACAATGGGACAACTCCAGGGTCACACACACTCATTACATGTTAAAGCTTTTAATGACTTGCTAGAATGAATAGTTCACTGGAGTAACATTTTTTTCCTGCCAAATACAAAACTCTAACCATCATTTAAAAATTAAGCTTACAGTATCCTCATTCAGATCTCATACATTCTTGAATTATGATACTGTTTTTGCCCCTAATCTCCCTCGTGAGTAGTCCAAAATCCCAGAATCACACATTAACCACAGTGAGGGACAATGCAGCCATTTAACTTTCCAAACACACACTCATAAATATAAATACAAGTATATATATATATATATATATATATATATATATATATATATATATATATAATATATATGTATGTGTGTATATATATATATATATATATATACACACACACACACAAACACACACTCTCTCTAGAGATATATATATATATATATATATATATATATTTATATACACACACACACACACACACACACACACACACACACACACACACACACACACACATTATACACAAATATATGTGAAAAAAATAACTTTTTACACCAATGACAAGAGACGAGACAGTGAACCAATATTTGAGCGCTTTCGTCCGCTTAATGTATCAGGACTTCATCAGAAAAACTATTATACATCAGAAATGCTTGGGATTAAGTACAAAGTAAAAAAGTCATAAATCTCAGTGAAACTTGGAAAATGACCAATGCACCTTGTCCAGTTTAAACATTTACACCAG